>NC_092723.1:161171676-161479738 GCF_047496885.1 Scyliorhinus torazame
CAGAAAGACATCAAGCGTAACTTCACTACTGAGAACAGTTACCACATTGAATCAGCAAATGGACACTCATAAGCTTGCAGAGATTCACACACATCCTGCTGTGATTGCAGCTTCTCCAAAACTAAAATGAAACCAAACCCACCCTGCAGCAAAAAAGCCTAAAACAAAAGTAAAAAGCTGACAGACAGTCCAGCTCCACCCACTCTCTGACATCACTGCAGTATTAATCACCCATTTCTTAAAGGTACACCCACTACAGATATTTATATACACATCCATTTAAAAAATATATATATATTTTTATTGAAGTATTTGCAAAATTTTAATCACAATAACAAACAAAATAATAATAACATAAACAACAACATGGTAAAATAGACATTTCCCACCCCAAGCCCTTTAGTACATCCCTTAACCATATTGCACCCCTCCGTTCCCCCCCCCCTTCAGAGTGCTGCTTCTGCTGACATTTTAATTTTCCCCGAGTAAGTCGACGAACGGCTGTCACCTCCAAGAGAACCCCAGCATTGACCCTCTCAAGGCAAACTTTATTTTCTCCAGTTTGAGAAACCCAGCCATGTCACTGACCCAAGTCTCCACACTCGGGGGGGCTTCGAGTCCCTCCACATTAAAAGGATCCGTCTCCGGGCTACCAGGGAGGCAAAGGCCAAAACGTCGGCCTCTTTCACCCCCTGAACTCCCGGGTCTTCTGACACTCCAAAGATCGCCATCTCTGGACTTGGGACCACCCACGTACCTAGGACCTTGGACATTGCCTTGGCAAACCCCTGCCAGAATCCTCCAAGCTTCGGGCGTGCCCAAAACATGGTTTGCTGGGCATCCCACACACCTCGCACATCTGTCCTCTACTACCTCATCCTCGCCGCCGTGCCCGGTGTACCACTTTAAACTGTATTAGACTGAGCCTGGCACATGATGAGGAGGAATTAACCCTGCTTAGGGCTTCCGCCCACAGACCCGCCTCTAACTCCCCACCTAACTCCTCCTCTCACTTGCCCTTCAGTTCCTCCACCGGGGCTTCCTCCACCTCTAACAACTCCTGATAGACATCTGACACCTTCCCCTCCCCCACCCAGATACCAGAGACCCGTGGCGGCAAGAGTGGGAAAGCAAACACCTGTTTCCTCAGAAAGTCCCGCACTTGCAAGTATCTGAAACCGTTCCACGGCGGCAGCTTGAACTTGTCCTCCAGCGCCTTCAGACTGGGAAAACTCCCGTCTATGAATAGATCCCCCATCCGTCTAATTCCTGCTCTCTGCCAGCTCCGGAACCCGCCATCTATCCTGCCCGGTGTGAACTTGTGGTTATTGCAAATCGGGGTCCAGACCGACGCACCCTCCATCTACTTGTACCTCCTCCATTGCCCCCAAATCCTCAATGCCGTCACCACCACCGGGCTAGTGGAGTAACGGGCCGGCGAGAACGGCAGAGGTACCGTTACCAGTGCTCCCAAACTGGTGCCTTTGCATGACGCACCTCCATCCGCTCCCATGCCGGCCCCTCCCCCACCACCCACTTCCTAATCTTCGCTATATTCGCCGCCCAGTAGTAGTTGCAGAAGTTCGGCAGCGCCAATCCACCCTCCCCCCCCCCCCCCCCCCCCGACTGCGCTCCAACAACATTTCTTCACTCGCGGGGTTTTATTCGCCCATACAAAGCCCAAAATAATCTTATTCACCCGCTTAAAAAAGGCCTTAGGGATGAAGATGGGGAGGCACTGGAAAACAAACAAAAATCTGGGGAGGACCATCATTTTCACGGTCTGTAGTCTCCCTGCCAGCGAAAGCGGGAGCGTATCCCATCTTTTAAAGTCCCCTTCCATTTGCTCTGCCAGCCGGGTTCGGTTGAGCCTGTGTAATGCCTCCCATTTCCGAGCCACCTGTATTTCCAGGTAGCGAAAGCTCCTCTCTACCATCCTGAGCGGCAGCTCCTTTAGTCTCCTCTCCTGCCCCCTTGCCTGGATCACGAACAATTCACTTTTTCTCATTTCAATTTATACCCCGAAAACCTGCCAAATTCCCCTAAGATCTGCATAACCTCCCCTAACTCCTCCACCGGATCCGAGATGTACAAGAGCAGATCGTCCGTGTGCAGCGAAACCCGGTGCTCTCCACCCCCCCCCTCCCAACCCAAACCTTTACGCACCCATTTATAAACACCCATTGCTTAAAGTTACTCTCACATGACAACGTCGGTGGGAAATATAATGGGTCTGCTCCAAAGATTCGGTGACTCACCCGATGAAGGAGCTGCGCTCCGAAAGCTGGTGATTCCAAACAAACCTGTTGGACCTTAACCTGGTGTCGATGAATGCTTAAGGGGGTGGACGGAGGGAAGGGGGTTTATTTGTTGTTTGTCTTTCATTTGTTAAACCTGCGAGTCGATATTTTAAGTTGTTTTCGATGGGGCTGTTTTGTTGTTGTTTTCCTAGGTTTTTTTCTGTTTGTATGGTGAAAATGATGAAAAAATGGCGAATAAAAAGATTTAAAAAAAAGAAATCTGATGTCCTCTCGCCTACACCAGTTCTCCCGGCACATGTTCAATAGCTCAGTTCTATTTCTATACTCACTAGCATGTGGGATTTGAAGTAATCTGAGTTTTAAGAGGTCCTGCCTTTTAATCTCCTCCCTAGCTCCCTGAAATCTACTTTCAGGACCACATCCCTCTTCCTACCTAAGTTATCGGTACTGACACGGACCATTCCCTCTGGTTGTTCACACTCCTGCAGAAGAATGTCCTGCAGGCACTCTTTGACACCCTTGTCCCTGGCACTAGTGAGACAACATACCATTCTGGAGTCAGGTCTGCGGCCACAGAAGCGCATGTCTGTTCCTCTAAACTAATGAATCCCCTATCATTACTGCTCTTCCCCTCTTCTTCCTCCCTTCCTATACAGTTGAGGTGCTCATGGTGTCACAAATGTGGTTCTGACCGCATTCCTCTGTGGAACCAACCAGTACCCAATACGAAAAACCAATTATTGCATTGGATCTCAGGGGACTTTCTGCATTACCTTCCTGGTTCTCTTGGACTGCCTGGCTGTCACCCTTTCATTTTCTGCCTCCATGCTCCTAGCCTGCAGTGTGACCACTTCTCTGAATGTGTTATTCACATAGGTCGAGGCCTCATGGATTTGCCACAGTGCCTCTTGCCGCTGCTCAAGCTCCAAAATATGAAGCTCAAAGTTCTGCAGCTGCTGACACTTCCTGCACATATGGTTGTCTAGGTCAACAGTAGCATCCATTACTTCCCACGTACTAGATGACACACATTCCATGCAAGGCGAGCTGCCCTGTCATGTCTTAAATTTACTTCACTGATGTTAACTTTATTTTACTTCGGTTTACTCATATTAATTGAATTTGGCCGTAACTTAATCAACCTTACAAAAAAAAAAAAAAAAAAAAACTTAATCAACCTTACAACTATTAATAAACCTTACTAGTACTGATAAATCTGACGCATACTTAACACACTTTACAAGTTGCAATAAACTCCCTACTGGCAGTTTGTGTTTCAAATATTAGTATTTACCATTGGACAATTATACAACTGTGTGCTATATTGGAATCATGGCAACCTTTAAGTAATTAGAAAATAACATATTTATTGGGTGTTTGCATACAGAACTTCCTGGGATCATTTAAATTTTAGAAAACATTTAGAGTGCCCAATTCTTCTTTTTCTGAATTAAGGGGCAATTTAGTGTGGCCAATTCACCTATCCTGCACATCTTTGCGTTGTGGGGGTGAGACCCACACAGACACGGGAAGAATGTGCAAATTCCACACGAACAGTGACCCGGGGCCGGAATCGAAGCCAAGTCCTCAGCGCCATGAGGCAGCAGTGCTAACCACTGCGCCACTGTGCTGCCCCTGGGATCATTTAAATACTGTAGATGTAGACAGATGTATAAGTTATTATCTTGGATGTTTCATAATCAATCACAGCATTAGAGTTTACTTGTTTGGTATCTATATATGTAAACAGATTTTTTTCCATCGTGACCCACATACCTGATTGATCTGTGCAAATCATGTGACAGTTAATTAATTCTCACTCATTAAGTTACCAAGGAAAGATTCCTGTGTTTCTAGCCCATCTCCCACTGTGCAGCTATTCTGCACTTGCTCCTCGCCCCAATGCTACCCCTTCATCTCACCTTTGGTTGAGGATTTCAATTCATATGCATTTTATACAGTTATTTTATACAAATTCAGTGTTATGTGACTTTAGATTTTGAATTATTTTTGTGCAGTTAGAGTACACTACTCTCCGATATATGGCAGAACTGAAGAAAGTGTACAGTTTCTACAGTAGCCTGGGACATCAGCAAACACTGGATAATACTTTCTTACTGAGCAAACTGCAGTTCTGGCGTTTTCTAAAAGATTGTAAATTTCACCATTATACCCTGAGTCTGGCTAACATGGATAAGATCCTTCATGGTAATTAAATTTCCTTTGGATCATAAATCTACATCCTGTAATTCAGTATTTCTGCATGATAAATATGATGTGCTGTAGCCAGAAAGTAACTTTCTGCTAGCCAATTACTCTTTAAGAAATGTTGCACTGTTTGAAAGACTTGAGTTAAAAGATTCATTCGGAGGGCAGCATGTGGCGCAATGGTTAGCACAGGGACTGCGGCGCTGAGGACCCGGGTTAGAATCCCGGCTATTGTGGTGGTGAAAACTTTCAACTTACTGGGTAATTTCCAATGTTGGCTCCCGTACAGTATTATATGGTGAACCTTGGACAAATAGGGTTTTTTTTGCGTCCACCCATGTATTTGGGTCATCGTAACTGGCAACGTATCCATGAAGTGCCATGCAGCTATAACTTTGCCGGCTTTTGGGATGTTGGTGGTCTCGTCAGCAGCGGGAGTTGACTGAATACACCGTGTTCACGATCTGCGTCCCCAACAATGCTACAATATGTACCTATACGCCACCATTAGGAGGGCCCACATCTGAAATCAGGCCAACCCTATGGGCAGAATGGCTTATCTTCTTTGAAGAGTCCCAACAGTGGCTTGTGGTCCATCAACACCATGAAATAACACCCATATACGTACTGATGGAACTTCTTTATAGCAAAGACTACGGTTAAAAAAAAATTCTCTATTTGCGCATAATTGTGCTCAGCCGGGGCAGCACGCTGCACAGTGGTTAGCACTGGAACTGCAGCGCTGAGGACCCGGGTTCGAATCCCGGCCCTGGGTCACTGTCCGTGTGGAGTTTGCACATTCTCCCTGTGTTTGCGTGGGTTTCACTCCCACAACCCAAAGGTGTGCAGGTTAGGTGGATTGGCCACGCTAAATAATTCGGTACTCTAAATTGTAAAAAAATGATTCCTTCGTGCTCAAAATTATGAGTGGGCTTTCTTAGGGTGAATGAGGAGAAACTGGTAGGTGAGTTGATAATCAGAGGACACAGCAAGAGACAGCGGGGTGAGTAGAATTATTTTTACAGGCAAACTGTTATGATCTGCAATGTCCTGCCTGAAAGGATGGTGGATGCAGATTCAGTGGTAACTTTTGAAAGGAAATTGGATATTTTCAGCGAAAGGAAATTTTCTAGGACTGAGCAGAGTGTGGGGAGAAATATTAATTTTAAAATGTTGACTCCCTCTTACTGTGGTGTATGATTCTAAGACTGTTATCTAAGCTTGAAATAATGCACAATGAAGGTAACTGAATACACGGAGAGGTTGTTCGCTAAATAGCTCTACATAAAAACACTGAGAAATGGATAAGAAACAGGCTGATTAGCAGGACGCAATAAGTTTCCTTTATGAGATTTATGCCTGATGAGAGTTCTGATGAAAGGTCATGAGCTGAAACATTGGGTGGAATTTAATGGACAAATTTCTAAGTTTGTTGTTGCCGGTTTTTCTGGGAGTTTCCTGCCGGCGTATTCCCCAATGCACGTTGCGTTGAATAAGGAGCCTGAGCGGGAAACACGAGGCTGAGGCCATGCGCAGCCCCGTTTTGTGCGGTGGGGAGCTCCGCGTAAATTTGCACAGCAAGGAATACTGAATTGCTTACTGGTTTGTGCTCCCAAGGGGTTCGGAAACTGGTTGCAATTCACCTCCAGCAGGAGAACATTGTCTCCCAAGTGGGGAATCCTACCTCACGTTATTAAATGGCGGAGCAAGCTCAAGGGGCTCAATGGCCAACTGCTGCTCCTTTTTTGTGTGTTCAAATAAAGAAATCAATTAAAATGTAAACTTACATTAGTGTATTAGTACCTTCTAAACCCATGACTACTTCCACCCAGAAGGACGAGGGTAGCAGATACATGGTAATACCATCTGCTGGAGGTTCCACTCCAAACCACTCACCATCCTGACTTGGAAATATATTGCTGTCACTGGGTCAAAATCCTGAAACTCTCTCCTGAACAGCACTGTGGGTGTACATACATCACATGGACTTCAATGGTTCAAAAAGGCAGCGCATTACCACTTTCTCAAGGACAATTAAGGATGGGCATTGAATGCTGGTCTTGCCAGTGAAGCCCACATCCCTTGAATGAATTCATAAAGTCTAAATTCATGAACTGTGTGGTGTAACAAATTTGAACATGTTATACATTTATTCTTCAGAAAAGCTAGATATTAAACCACAAATCTTCTGACTGTTGCAGGAAAATTTACTACAGTGGAGGAAACGCACTCTCCGTTTGATACATTTCTGCTGGGGAAATTCCTGAACAATGTCATTATTCTGGCATACCATATTTACCACAAGGAGCACGAGTAAGAGACCAGTGTTTTGATGCTGCCTTATTTAGGAAAAGTGCTGAAAATCATCCCAACCATTTTCTTTCCATCCATTTTAAATTGATTATCAATGCATTAATTATATTTTAGGGTTTCATTTTCAAGAGTCTGTAGAGGTGGATCTGGAGGTGGGATCCATGAATGACAGGGAAATTCCACTAGGACCATGCCACAATCCTACAGGATTCCGCAGGAGCCAGCGTGACAGTGGGACTGGTTACCTGACCGGCCTCAGCAGATAGCCGATTAAGCCCCTTGAGGACTTAATTAAGGACACTCTACTAATCAGATTTGGATGTTCCAGCCACGATGTTCTTGGCCAAACCAGGAGGCCATCCATGAAAGATTGGCAGCCTCCTAGCTGCCAACTGAGTAGCTGTTGGAGTTGGAGGTGCCATTCAGTGAGGGGAGGCACCACAGTAATAGACAGCTGCAACCACAGCAATGCCTGTTACTGGGAAAGCCTTTCCTCTATGTCTGACGTCCCTAACCCTTTTGGACCACTCTACATCCTCCATTTGTGGCTGGGACCATGAATGGAGTTACACTTTGCACCTCCCTATACACTTCAGCAGTCCCAACCTCTGATAGTGGGCTGCCAATTTTTTACTGCTGGGTGGCTTCTTTGATGCAAGAGCTTGCCTTCGCCAAAATCCCCCTCAGGGACCCACCACTGGTATTCTGGGTTCTCAACCCACATTTCATCTCCATGAAAGGATCAGGACCCAGGAACATAAATTCTGCAGTTAATACTTATCATACATTTTGGTTTTGAATCACACTATTTGAAGATCTCATGACATGCAATAAAAAACGTACATTGTTTACTGATGTCAATTCTGTAACAGTGTTGGCTTTTGGTAACATCCTTGAGGTTTAATTCAATGTAACTATTCCCCCATTTCCAACCAGTGAGGCCCCTTGTTTTACGTGAAATCTTTAAGCAAACTGAGGTCAAGATGGGTTAATTAAACATTTTTCTTTTATTGCCATTAACAAAGTCTGAATGGGACATTGCAACTCAGGCCAGGTGTGGGCATATACCTCTCAGTGTGGCAGTTTTACCCCCAGGCTGTTAACCTCTAAATTAATTGTTCACTACATCTTCGATTCAATTTCCTAACATCTCCCAGTCACCACACCAGAAATAAGACAAGTTACTCCATTCAGTCACGAGCATCCGGCGAGTATGTTTACAATGCATGCTTATTTGGCAGTTTTACTTGTAAAAATTGTTTGCATCTTCTCAATGTCTGATCACTACAAGGTAATTATGAGAAATACCTGCTTTCAAATCCTTTTTTTAATATATAAATTCAGAGTACCCATTCATTTTTTCCAATTAAGGGGCAATTTAGCATGGCCAATCCACCTACTGTGCACATCTTTGAGTTGTGGGGGTGAAACCCACGCAAACAGGGGAAAATGTGCAAACTCCACATGAACAGTGGCCCAGGGCCAGGATCAAACCTGGGACCTCGGCGCCGTGAGGCAGCAGTGATAACCACTGTGCTGCCCTGCTTTCAAAGCCTGTTTTTCTGGCATCTTGAAAAGAAACTTGGAGCTCTGTTTCTGCGAAGGAAACTGACAGTCTGAGGCAATGGGGATCTAATGAAAGGGCTCTGCGTAATGTATAGCTTCAAACGATGCTTGAATGAGCAATTCAATGTTGAGTGTTGGTGCATGAAAACCATCTTTGTTGTTTTGATATCTTGAGGAGAACAATATTTGGAATTATATGGAATATACTGTACAGAACCAGGTGATTTGGCCCAAACGACCCATGATGGCAGTTATGCTCCATTTGTACTTCCTCCACCCTCATCTAATTCTTATCAGTATAACCTTCCATTCCCTTCTCATCCATGTGTTTATCTAACTTCCTCCTAAATGCATCTACACCATTTGCCTCAACTGCTCCAGGAAATGTACTCAAGAATTTAACTACTGTAAATAGACTATTTGTACTCCGTATTCTTGATCTGTTTAAAGTTAAATCAATTTTTCTTTTTGTTTATAGATCAAGATTTGGTCAGATAGAATATATATTGTAACATTTTACACAATGCAGTGTCAAGGGTTCTTTGTTTAACTCTTGCTATATTTGTGCTCTATATATTGGGCGAGAGCTGGCAACCGTGACTCAAAAGTGTGGAAGGTCCATTTATCCAAGGAAAGGTTAAAGCATAAAATTCCCAACATATTACGTGGCTCCTTGTCTACTGTAACTTTCTTAAACCGAACCAATACCCTTTGTCTCACTGATGATGTTCTGATTTCAGAGGCCATGGTTCAATACTTGCTGCTTGTTTATCTAAGCTAATGACCAACAACCTTATTCCTTACGCCTGCAATGTTAACGGTATGTACAATTTACATCCACAAAGTAATAAACCAACCACTGAGCTCACAGTGATCTGCTGTGCTTCTACTTTGCTTAATCTGAATAAAATTTGAGATTGTGAGGATATATTCTGAAATTTTGTAGGAATGATGTGGACCCAATTGGTGTACTGACCTTGTCACTTGTAAATTATGGGCAGTGTTACAGGATCATTGCTGGGAATCATTTTGTCAATTGTTGTTCCTCTACTCTGAATGCTAAAATAAGACATGGCATTATAACCCTCTGATGAGGGTGAGGGTAGTTATTTGTTGCAAATTTCTACACTATACATATCATCGACAAGCTAATTTCTGTCAAGACAACACAAGACAAGACAACAAGTGTATGTGCCCATTGCAGATGCTGCACATGATAGTCGTTCCATACACAACTCTGGTGTTCATCTAGTGAAAATACAACTTAATTGTTTACTAACAAAGGTTTCACATGTAGTATTAAAAAAATAACCTTGGAATGAAATTGTTCATCAACACTTCTGCATAGTGAACTTCTTGTGAATTTACACAAAATAGGCAATTATGTTGGGCAGGGTAGATATTCTACCTGGATTGTTTGCATAATCTGTTTTCAGATCAAAACTGTTTTGTATTTAGGAATTTATTAAATAATCATCTTCACTGCCCTAAGAAAACATGGATATACAATTGCTGCTGAAAATTGTTTTGGTTAAGAGGAAATGGTGAGACATATACTGGTGTATGTAATTTTCAGCATCCTTATAGTCAATTAAGTACAGAGGTTAGACTTTTTATTGGAATTTTTTTCTATTTTTGTAATACTATATAAACCTTATTGGCTTATAACTAGTTGATTAAATTGCTATTGTTTAGTATCCCAAAGGGAGGCATAGTGAAAATAACATTTAAAAGGCGAAATTGAGGTAAAAATATAAATGTTGCCGACCATGCTATTTCTCCGTTGTCCTCTGTCCTGATGGATTCCCTTTTGATGCAGGAAATCTGTTTCAAGAAAATCAATGTGTTGTAATCGCACTTGGCTATATAAATAAATGCTGGGAGGTATACAGATTCTACTGCATACAAAATCGAAGGCCACCCAACACCAACATTATGACAATGAGGCACTTCATGTGGATGCTCAAGGTACATTCTTGGACACTGTTTTGTGCAACAATGATATATCTCATGATTGAATATTATGTTAAGGTTTATCACTAGTCACTGACATTGTTATATTATGTAAGGAACCCTCCTATGAATCCTTGTTGGACTCTTGTTTCCACTTTAATTCCTGTTCTTTTGGCTGTTATGATTCCTGCACTGGATATTGCTGGGGCCTACACCATTAATTTTTTTAAGTAGTAGCAGGATATGCTGACATCAGTGGTGACACGTCTTGACAGAGTTGGCTGGCAGCCTTTCAGCTTTCATTTCCTGGGACGTGGCAAATTCTCGATGCAGATTGATCCGGATTACTCTAGAATGTCCTGCTGGTCTCTCTCTCTGTATTTTTGCTTTCAGTTTTGTTTGGGACCTGTAGAGCTAAGCAGAATCCTTTTGAGTCTCTTTCCCAGAAGAGGGGAATTCTCTCGCAAATCTTAGCTGAAACACCCTTCAGGTATACAGAGCAATTTGTGAATACTCAAAGCCTGAAGACAGAGCTGGGGAAGGGGAACTTTCCGTATTCCTCTCCCATTAAAGGCACCAGACCATTCGATGGCCTTGCGAAAACTACTGCTCTGTTATTCTGTTTAACTGAGACGAGCTGTTGGTGAGTCTGCTGAAGCTGACCACACATCAGAAACTGAGCAGACCTGAAGTAAATCGTCCGTGGGCAAGGCTCAGGCCAACACAAGTTAGTGTGTGTCTGCAGAGGGGATCCCACTGCCTGAGTGGTCCAGCTTGAAGATCCAAACTAGCCAACGGTTCAACATCTCGCATTCTGACAGGATTACCGCCTACAAGGACATCAATCCCAGCAACGAAGATCCTCAAATCTCTCATACCTCTTAATCCCTGTTATTTTTTAACCTTTCCAACCCCGTCACCATGTGTCTGTCTTTTGTCTGTCTGAGTGGAGGGTGGGATGTGGTTTTAGGAATAGGTAGACTAATAGACCATCATTCTATTATTTCCATTATATGTTCATCTTTTATTCTTGTTATAAATAAACAGTTTGTTAATGTTTTACTTATAAATCTGGTGTGTGTTCCTTATTGGAGCAATCAAGGGTTAAAGATCTCAGGGAAGTACACAATTATTGGTTAATTCACTTATGTTGGGACTCTGAGATCTGTAAGGCTGTAACTGATCATGCACTTGCCCAGGATGTCTTAACAATTATTATCACAAATTTAGGCTCTTGTCTTGGGAATTTTCTTGGGTGGAACAAGTCATTGCCGGAAGTGGTCCAAACATTTTATGTTTAGGGGTGTGCCCTGTACTCCATAACATCTAACCCTATGAAAGCACTTCTTAAATTTCTTAATGTTTTTGGGTCAAAATCCTGGAACTTCCTTCCTATAAGCATTGTGGGTGTACCTCCACCACATGATCTGCAGTGGTTTAAAAAGGCACACAGAAATTAGATGATTAAAATGATAATGGGCAAATTTTTAATGTTTTCCCATAAATTGTAATCTATAAAGGAAAGATTGGATTTATAGCACCTTTCATGATTACAGGATGTCCCAAAGTGCTTTCAAGCAATGAGGTACTTTTTTTGCTTTTTTTTAATGTGCCTTTTGCATGTCTGTCTCTTCAGTTTTTTCAAAAGCGCTTCAAGAAATCACTTGGTAAGATGATGAGAATCATTATGCTGTTGTATTTCATAACAAGTGAACTTATGAAACATTATTTATGATCAAAATCATTTAGTTCAGTCAGTACAACAGTACAACTTGTCTTTGGTAATGGTGTAACATAATTAATGCGCCATATCTCCCACATCAGTGGTTTGGTCTTAAACCAAATAATTTCTGCCAAACCTCCGTCATCTTCTTCTGAGCCTCTTCAAACCTTTCCCATGCTACTTTCAGTTTTATATACTCAATGGGTTCACAGCCATTGATGGCTCACTGCCCATATCTTCTCTATTTTCTGTCATCCCATGTTCACAGCCAGAAAGGGCTTCCCAATACAATAGGGGAGAGGTGTTTATTGACTGCTGGGAAAGGCTAACAACTTTTTAATTACCAATCAAGACTCCGTTGGTAGCAGTTTCACCTCTCAATATTGCTTTTGCTTAGCAAAGAGGATAACCTCATATTTATCCACATTATACTCCATCTACCATGCATTTTCCCACTCACTCAGCTTGTCCAAATCACACTGAAGCATCTCTATATCCTCCTCACAGCTCACCCTCCCACCCAGCATTGTGTCACCTGAAACTTTGGAGATAATACATTTAGTTCCCTCATCTAAATCGTGAATATATATTGTGAATATCTGGGGTCTGAAGTTGTAATCACCAAGAAATCTTCCCGTAAACCAAAAAAGGGGTCAAGAAATTCTAAGTGGTGTACAGGGATTCCCTTGAGTCCCTGACTCCTAGGCAGACTTAGGTGGGTGCTATTCGGGTCAAACTAATGTTTCAAGTTAGTCACCAGTATAACCCATTTCTTCCTAGAAGATTTCATTTACTTACCACTCAATAGCTCTACTCACGAGTCAGGCTTTTATAAGTAGAGTAAGTAAACTTTCTGATATCCACTCTTTCAGGTTATCAACTTGACTTAACTTTATTTTCAAATTAAAAGATTAAAACTACTTTTAAAAAAGGATATAAAAGATGTTTTCTTTGGATGCTTTGGGCCAGTTGTAAGACCTTCAGGTCTTCCTTGTCAATCATTATTCTTTTAATTTTGGGTCTTCTGATGTATTTTCTGGGTTGCTTGGTTTTTAAAAGTGAGCCTCACAGCCTTTTCTTCTTCCTTCCTCCAGCTCTTTAAAAATAACAGCCGCCGCGAGCACCAGTGCCTGCCTCCTGCTCGCGCTCCCAACCGCCGCTTCTCCCTGAAAAGCAACGGCCCCCACGAGTCCCAGCGCACGCTTCCCGCTTGTCCAACATCGGTTCCCCAAACAAAAATCCCAAGTCCTCCTAGGACAACATTCATGGTCTAAATGCCACATTTTTCCATTTTTTCATTACAGGTCCCAGCACCGATCCCTGTGGTACTCCACTAGTCACTGCCTATTATTTGGAAAAAGACCCGTTTGCCCCTACTCTTTGTTTCCTGTCTGCCAACCAATTTTCTATGCGTCTCAATACACCACACCAATCCCATGCATTTTAATTTTATATGCTAATCTCTTATGTGGGACGTTTGTCCAAAGCCTTATGAAAGTCTAAATCATCCACATCCACTGGCTCCCCGTCATCAACACTGCTAGTTACATCTTTGAAGAATTCCAATAGCTTTTCCAAGCCTGATTTCACTTTTGTAAATCCATGCTGACTGTCCAATTCCACCACCATTTTCCAAGTGTTCTGCTTTTAAATCTTTTACAATGTACTCTAGAATTTTCCTGCTACTGATGCCATGTTGACTGGTTTATGATTCGCAGTTTTCTCTCTACCTCCCATTTTAAATAAAGGGGTTAAATTAGCTACCCTCCAATCTGTAGGAACTGTCCCAGAGTCTATAGAATCTTGGAAGATAACCACAAATGCATCCACTACTTCTAGGGCTACTTCCTTAAGTAGTCTGGATGTAGATTATCAGACCCTGTGGATTTATTGGCCTTCAATCCCATCCATTTCCCCAACACCATTTTCCTACTAATACTGATTTCCTTCAGTTCCTTCCTCTCACGTCCCTCTCATTTCTCCCTAACATTTCTGGTATCTTATTTGTGTCCTCCTTTTTGAAGACAGAACCAAAGTATGTATTTAGTTGGTCAACTATTTCTTTGTTTCCCATTATAAATTCCCCTGTTTCTGATTGTAAGGGACCTACATTTGTCTTCACCAATCTTTTCCTCTTCACATACCTATAGAAACATTTACCGTCAGTTTTTATGTTCCCCGCAAGCTTACTCTCGTACTCTATTGTCCTTTTCTTAATCAATCCCTTGATCCTCCTTTGCTGAATTCTAAACTGCTCCCAATCCTCAGGTGTGGTATTTTTCTGACCAACGTGTATAACTCTTCCTTGGATCTAATACTATCTCTAATTTCCACTGTAAGCCATGGTTTGGCCACCATTCCTGTTTTATTTCTGCGCCAGACATAGATTTTGGTTATGGGGAGCACAAGCATCCATTCTCCAGGTGTTATGCAACAGAGACCTTAAGTATTTTAAAAATAAAACAATGTTTATTCTTTGAACCCAGTTAACATTTTATAAACACACAGTAAACTGTCTTTAAGTTCACTAAGCCAACCCAATCACGAAAGATAGACTTTTATTCCGGACGTGCCCCCAATTTGTTATGGGCCAGGGTTTAGAAAACTCCAAAGTATATCATGGAGTTCACCTGACCCATGACTTTTAGTAGATTTTGCTTCTAGGGAGCACAAGGGTCCACTCTCCAAGTGTTATGCAACAGAGATCTTAAGTATTTTAAAAACAAAACAATGTTTATTCTATGAACCCAAACACACAGTAAACATCTTATCAACCACCAACACATGTAACCCCACAGATACAATACTCTATTGGTAACCTTTAATACCTTTCCTAGCAACATCCATAAGTTAAACCTTTTTTTAACAAAGACAGCAGGTTTAAATTCTCTACAGAAACAGGGATTACTTTGAAATCATCAAGTGATCTGGAGACATTCTTTAGAGAGAGAGAGGTCTACAGCTTCTTGTTTGAATGCAACTCTCCAACTGAAAACGAAACCAAACACAGAGCCACAAAGCAGCTTTTCAGCTCAAAACGAAAGTAAAAAGACAGACAGACAGCCCAGCTCCACCCACACACTGACATCACTGCAGCTGTTTGATAAACACCCATTTCTTAAAGGTATATCCACCTGACATCTCCCTCCAAGAAAAAAAAACATCAACTTTATGATGGATTCATTTTTCACCTTTTCACTTTCCTTTAAGATATACTGACAGTAAAATGCTTTTTCGTTTCACAAAACAAAACACGCAAACAGGTATAATAACATAGTCCATTTTAGTTCTTCCTCCACCAAATTTGCTTCTCTTCCTCACATTCGTGACAAAGCATCGGCTATCATGTTTTCTCATCCTGCCACATGTATTAGTTTTAAATTAAATGGCTGTAACGGCAAACTCCATTGAAACAGTCTGGCATTGTTATTCCGGAATCGTTCCAAGTATAATTTCTCTGAGAGCTTCATACGTTTGGACTATTTTCAAAGCCCTTATCCACCTATCAAAATTACTCTGTTTGATCCTTTCAAACTCTATGTATGTTTGACCAGGTTCTTTCCCTAAATTTCTAAACCTTTGTCTGTAGGCTTCAGGCACTAGTTCATATGCATCTAAGATGGATTTTGTCACCTCCTCATACGTCTCCCATACCTCGTCTGATAGTGATGCAAACACTTCACTAGCTCTACCTACCAGCTTTGTTTGAATCAGTAATACCCACATGTCCTGTGGCCATTTCATTTGTTTAGCTACCTTCTCAAATTAAATGAAAAAGTCTTCTACCTCCTTCTCATCAAACATTGGCAATACGTTGACATATTCAAATAGATCCCCACCAAGCCTTCGACTATGACACTGAAGCTCATTATCCTCATCACTATCCTCCAACTGTACGTTTCCCTTTACATCTGCCAATTTCAACTGACTGTCATGTTTCATGGCCATTTTCCGAAATTCAAACTCTCTCTTTTTCGTTTCCTCTCTATCTCTTTCCCTTTCCTTTCTCTCTCTTTTTCTTATTCCTCTCTATCTCTTTCTCTCTCTTTTTATTTTTCCTCTCTATCTCTTTTTCTTTTTCTTCTCTATCTCTTTCTCTCTCTTTTTCTTAGTCCCTCATTGCGTATTCAAGCTGCTGTAATTCTTTCTCATGTTCCAGTTGTTTAATCTGTAACTGAACTTTTGCCAGTTCTAATGCGTCAGACTGTATCTCAGGCTATTTTAAATGCTCAGCTACTGCTGTAAGTACCTTGTCTTTTTGTATACTGTCGGGTAACGTTAACTGCAATGTCTTTGTCAAATCTAAAAGCCTTTTTTTAGTCTCTGTTCGTAAGGTACTGTGTGTGACCTTCTCCACCCCCCAAAAACTTCCGAGCCTCTGAAAGAGCCATTGTCCACAACACACTCCCTACTTAAACTGGAATACCACACCTAAAAAGCAAACACAAATATGCTCACCCCTCACTGTCTTTAAGTTCACTAAGCCAACCCAATCACAAAAGATAGACTTTTATTCCGGACGTGCCCCCAATTTGTTATGGGTCAGGGTTTAGAAAACTCCAAAGTATATCATGGAGTTCACCTGACTCATGACTTTTAGTAGATTTTGCTTCTCGGGAGCACAAGGGTCCACTCTCCAAGTGTTATGCAACAGAGACCTTAAGTATTTTAAAAACAAAACAATGTTTATTCTATGAACCCAAACACACAGTAAACATCTTATCAACCACCAACACACATAACCCCACAGATACAATACACTATAGGTAACCCTTAATACCTTTCCTAGCAACATCCATAAGTTAAATCCTTTTTTAACATAGACAGCAGGTTTAAATTCTCTACAAAAACAGATATTACTTTCATCAAGTGATCTGGAGACATTCTTTAGAGAGAGAGCTCAAAACGAAAGTAAAAAGACAGACAGACAGCCCAGCTCCACCCACACACTGACAGCTATTTGATAAACACCCATTTCTTAAAGGTACATCCACCTGACAATGGGTCCAGAAAAATCATTCCCTATACTGTCCCGGAATTCCTCCTCTATGGCATTGTGACTAATTTTATTTGCCCAATCTGTGTGCAGATTTAAGTCACCCATAATTACAGATGTTCCTTTATTTCATCCATCTCCAATTTCCTGTTAAACATCATTACCAACATCACCACTATAGTCTGTGGGGGTTTATATACAACCCGATTATCATTTTGTACCCTTTGGTGTTTCTCAGCTCTACCCATACAGATTCCATATTGTCGGAGCTAATATCTTTCCTTACTGTTATGTTAAATTTCCTCTTCAACTAGCAATGAATCTCCTCCGCCTTTTTCTTTTTGTCCTTCCCTGGACACTCAATACCCATCCCTGGTCACCCTGCTGCCATGTCTTTGTAATCCCGATTATATCTTACCCATTTACATCTATTTACACAATCAATTCATCCACTTTATTGCAAATGCAACATAACTTTACTTATCTCATTCCCACTATTTTTCACTGAGGCTCTGTTTGATTCTGACCCTTGATTTCTCTGCCTATTACTTTTCTTATTCTCCTTACTGTCTTTTGTTCTTGTCCTAATTCCCCCTCTTCTGACTCCTTGCTTCTCGCCACCCTGCCATTTTTGTTTAAATCCTCCCCAACCATTCTAACAAATACTCCCCCGAGGACATCAGTCCGAGGTATAACCTGTCTATTTGTACTGGTCCCACCTTCCCCAGAACTGGTTCCAATGTCCCAGGAATCTGAAACTGTTCCCCCTCACCCATCTCTTAAGCCATGCATTCACCCGATATATCCTGCTATTTATACCCTGCCTAGCACGTGGCATTGGTAGTGAACCCCAGATCACTACTTTTGAAGTCCTACTTTTCAAGGTCCTTCCTAACCACCTATATTCTGCTCTTAGGACCTCATCCCTTTTTATTACCTCGGTCATTTGTACCAATGTGTATAACGACCACTGGCTTTCACTCTCCCTTTCAGAATATCCTGTAGCCGCTCTGAGACATTGTTGACCCTAGCATCAGGGAGACAACATATCATCCTGGAGTCTCCTTTGTGGCCACAGAAACACTTATCTATTCCCCTTATATTTTAATCCCCTCTAACTATTTCACTCCCACACTTTTTACTCCTCCCCTGTGCAGCAGAGCCAACTGTGGTGCAATGAATTTGGCTGTTACTGCTTTCCCTGAGAGGTCATTCCCCTCAACAGTATCCAAAGCGGTATATCTGTTTTGCAGGGGAATAGTTGCAGGAGATTCCTGCACTGCCTGCCTAATCCTCTTGCTCTGCCTGGTGGTCATCCATTCCCTTCCTGTCTGTGGATTCTTAGCTTATGACCACCGCTCTATACATGCTACATATGAAAAGGGATTAATGGCATGCCGAATGACCTATTTAAGCGAGCCATATAAGTGGAGTCTCATTCTTGTTTCAGGTGTAGGCATCAAAACCAGCAGGTGGAGACAAGTAGCTGTTGCTTTTGAAAAGAAGTGGGTTCAGTGTTATATTATTTGACATTGGAAATCCGTGGGCTGCAGCATTAATTGCTCTCAGAACAATGGAAACCTGTAAATTAGGGTGTGCAATTTTCTCCCATCTTTTTTGTAAGTGTTAATACCTTTTGTGTGCTAATTGGACTTCTAAGATCTTATCCAAGCAACTGGTGAGCTGAGGCAGTGAGCATTGGCATGCAGCTTAACAGCTGCATCTGATTCTCGCCTAATTCTATGCATTTAACATCAGGGTCAGCTGGATAATCAAACAAGTGCTGGTCCCCAGTCATTTAACCCATCCCTGTGGGAGGGGATGGGTGGGATTCTCTGTCCGTTCACAGCAGTGGGATCCTCTTGTCCCACTGCCATGAATGGGAGATTTAGCTGAGCGCCAAATTCTCCGTCCTTGCTAGCAGTAGTAGTGGGGTGGTCTCATAATGGAGAATCTCGGCCGATGTTTCGTGGTAGATAAAATATGGTATTTTACAATTGAAATTTGCTAAATTCTGAATGATCTTGCTTTTTGCATGTTTATAAAAGTGCATTTAAGGGCAACATGGTGGCACAGTGGTTAGCACTGCTGCCTCATGTGCTGAGGACGTGGGTTCGATCCCAGCCCCAGGTCACTGTCCGTGTGGAGGTTGTACATTCACCCCGTGTCTACGTGGGTCTCATCCCCACAACCCAACAAGATGTGCAGGGTAGGTGAATTGGCCGCACCAAATTGCCCTTTAATTGGAAAGAAAAAGAATTGTGCACTCTGTGCATTTATCCTGTTTTTTATTTCATTGTGTAATTGCAGGATCTAAATTTATTGAACAAGGACTTAACAGCAACCCATGTCGTACAGATCTTGTCTAAGGACAACCCTGCAGTGTCTGATGGAACCTACAATAACATGAACATAGAGGTATAGTAAGTCTTCATTTAAAAAGTTAGAGGTTTTACCCCATATCCTTCAAACTCTGGGAAGAGTGCAACCAACTAACACTTGGAAAATGTACTGAAATACAATATAAAGCACATTTTATTGTGGACAGATTGACAGCTGTGTTTGACTACATTACAATAGTAACCAGTTCATAGCAGTATTTGATTGGTTGTGAAGAGCTTTGGAACATTCTGCAATTTCTCACCTTTATTTTTAAGTCACTGTGAAAAATTCAGATCAAACTTGTGAAACTTCTTTGCAAATTTAATAAATGTTTATTATTTGATGATGTGAGCAGCAAACCTTTTTATTCAGATGGTTTTCTTGGAGTTTCTGGAAGCACTTCTTGCATGCGCAGAAGTGTATGTGACTAAGAAATTGCTCGAGAATTCAGTTGCATCCTCTAGAACTTCAGTTGAAGTGAACGTAATACACATAGCAAGTGATATGTCCATGCAAGTGACCCAAGAACCTTCAGAGCAGGTAATGAAATGGCTTTGATTTCTTCAATCTTTTGAAATACAAACTGTTCTGTTTAACAGCAAGTTAACTAAGAAGAAGATCCTCATAAAGATACATTTGATCTCCATGGATTGCACCTCCGTGCTCTTTAAAATCTGTATAAGTTAATTCGGAGAATCATCGAATGATACAACACAGAAAGAGGCTATTGGCTCATCATGTTTGTGCAAGCTCTTCAATCAATCCCATTTGCCTGTCCCATCCCATACCCTGCAAATCTTTCCCCTTCAAGTATTTTTTGAAATTGCGATTTAATCTGTTTCCAGCACTCTTAAAGGTAGTGAATTCCAGATCCTAATAATTCATGTAAACAAAAAGAGTTTCTCCTTAATTGCCGATGATACCTGACTTTTACTTACCAACCGTTTTTCTCAATGCTTCTGTGCTTCATTGATCAAAATATTTTGAAGTCTTATTAATCATCCATTATGATTTGTCAACCTAATATCTGTTAATCTAATGATAGCCAAGAGTCAATTTTATAAAAATATAAATTTAGATACCCAATTTTTGTTCCACTTCAGGGTAATTTTTGCATGGCCAATTCACCCACCAGGCACATCTTTGGATTGTGAGGGTGAGACCCACGCAGACATGGGGAGAATGTGCAAACTCCATACGGACAGTGACTCAGGGCCGGAATCGAACCCGGATCCTCAGCGCCAAGAGGCAGCAGTGCTAACCACTGCGCCATGGTGCCACCCAGCCAAGGGTCAATTGAGCACTCTTAAGAACACAGGAACAGGATTAGGCCATTGAGCAATTAGAGATTGTTCTGCCATTGGAAGAAATAATGGCTGATCTGTGACCTAACTCCGTATACTCACCTTTTGCCACCTTTCCCTTAATACATTTTGGTTTACAAGATCTATCACTCAGATAAAATTGCAAACTGATCTAGCAACAACTGACATTTGCAGAAGACAGTTCCAATTCTGTGCAGAAGTGTTTCAAATCTCACTCCTGAGAAGTGTGACTCTAATTTTTAGACTATGTCCTCTAGTCCTAGACTCTTCAATCAGTAGGAATAGTTTCTTGTCTCAGACTTAGAATTTTGAGGGCTCAAGTAGCACTCCAGAAGGACAGCATGGTGGCGCAGTGGTTAGCACTGCTGCCTATAGTGCTGAGGTCCTGCGTTCGAACCCGGCTTTGGGTGACTGCGTGGTGTTTGCACGTTCTCCCCATGTCTGTGTGGGTCTCACAGGGTAGGTTAATTGGCCATGCTAAATTGCCCGTTAATTAAAAACAAAATGATTGGATACTCTAAATTTTAAAAAAGGTAGCACTCCAGAGACACAAGCACATCATCCAGGCTGACTTTCCCAGTGCAGTACTGAGAGTATGCTGCCCTGTGGCGCAGTGGCATAGTGGATAGCACTGCTGCCTCATAGCACTAGGGACCCTGGTTCAATTCCGATCATGGGTGACTGTGTGGAGTTTGATCGTTCTCCCTGTACCTGCGTGGGTTTCCTCCGGGTGCTCCGGTTTCCTCCCATTGTTGAATGATGCGCAGGTTAGGTGGGTTGGCCATTCTAAATTGCCTCTTAGTGTCCAAACATGTGTAGGTTATGTCAAGGGGTTACTGGAACAGGGCAGGGGGAGTGGGCTTGGCTTGGCTGGAGTGCTCTTTCGAAGGGTTGGCCTCCTTCTGCACTGTTGGGATTCTATGATTCTATTACAGATACTGCCTTTAGGATGAGATGTTAATCAAAGCTGTCCTACCATGTTGTAACACAAGAGTTCCAGTTCAGTATATCAGTAAAGAGAAAGTCTGAGAATGCTCCAAACACCTTCTGGTGTGTAGCTTGGGTGGAGCAGGATGAATGTCTGATAGTAAAGTTGCCTAACATATATCAATTATTTTATTCTTCCATAGGATCTGAGTGTGAATGGCAAGACTAGAATTTGGTGCCCCTCCCTAATTGCCCTTGAGAAGATGGTGGTGAGCCACCTTTTTGAACTGCTGCCATCCACTTGGTGTAGGTATAACCCACCGTTCTGACAGGTCTGCTTAAAGCATTGTGGGTGTACCTATGCTAGATGGACTGCAGTGGTTCAAGAAAGAAGCTCATTACCATCTACTCACGGGCAATTAGGGATGGACAACCTTGCAAGCAACCCTCAAATCCCATGAAAGATTAACATCTGTAAAAAGAAAATTGTGAATTTCCCTTTAAAATATATTCAAAGGCAAATTTTAAGCTTTGGCTGTCCTAATGTTTGATTTTATTTACACACAACACATTCCAAAATGTTGAGGATTCTGTAATACCCTATCATCTCAATTAGGTACAGTAATGAGCATTTTTTACCACAGCACCAAATGTAAATATTTTGACAAAATGCTTTAATAGCGATACCATATATCAAGGATTTTCAATACCTATTGGTATATTTTAGTTAAAGAATGTTGTTAAAACTTTTCAACCATTTTTTAAAAATCAAACAGATCATTGCCCATGAATCATTTACTGCAGATACGAACGAACAAAGCACAAAATCGACTACAAAGAAACGTGGAGAATCTACTGTAAGTACATGAAGGAAATCGGAAGTTTACATTTCTCATTTATTACAAGCAGAATGGATTACATTTTATATGCAAAATATTAGGTGTTTTTTCGAATGCTCTTTGCCATTCTCTCCTCTGGAGGTGGTAGCTCCTTGCCGGGGAACACTTCCACGGGAGCAGTGGAACCAAAGTTGGCATTGCATGTATGAGGCCAGAATTTAATCCTGACGATCCTAATCTCACTTGACCCCCATTCATTGTGCTTTCCAGTTGCAGGATCACAGGATAAGAATCATCAGCGCATGTCACGGTGGCACAGTGGTTAGCACTGCTGCCTCACAACGCCAGGGTCCTGGTTTCAATTCCGGCCTTGGGTGACTTGGCGTTTGTACGTTCTTTTTTTAAAATAAATTTAGAGTACGCAATTCTTTTTTCCAATTAAGGGGCAATTTAGCACAACCAATCCACCTATTCTGCACATCTTTGGGTTGTAGGAGTGAGACCCACACAGACACTGGGAGAATGTACAAACTCCACACTGTCAGTGACCTGGGGCCAGGATCGACCCTGGGTCCTCGGGCCGTGAGGCAGCAATGCGAGCCACTGCGCCACCATGCTGCCATGAGTTTTTTTTTTAATGTTTTTTTATTTTCCTTTTTCACATTTTCTCCCAAATTTACACCCACAATAATCAGTAACAAATGTAATGTCAATCCCCATATCAATAACAACGATCACATCCTCCCACCAAACCCCCAAACATTGGCCCACATGTTAACATAAACAAATGACAAAGAGGAATCAAGAATCACCCATAGTCACCATTAACACATACAGTCTCCCCCCCCCCCCCCCAACCCTCCCAGCCCCCAACCTCCCTAATGTTCGATGTGATCCAATTCTCGAAAGTGCATAATAAATAACGCCCATGGATTGTAGAATCCCTCCACCTTTCCCCTCAGTTCAAATTTGACATTTTCAAGTGTCAAGAATTCCAGCAGGTCCCCCTGCCACGCCAGGGCACAGGGTGAAGAGGTCGATCTCCACCCTAACAGGAGCCGCCTTTGGGCGATCAACGAGGCGAAGGCTACAACATCTGCCTCCCCGCCCGTTTCCAACCCGGCTTTTCTGACACCCCAACTATGGCCTCCCGAGGGCCCGGATCCAGTTTCACGTGCACCACTTTAGAGATTACCCCAAACACCTCATTCTAGTAATCCTCCAGCTTTGGACAGGACCAAAATGTATGAATGTGCTTTGCAGGAATCCACCCACCCCCCCCCCCCCCTCTCCCCCCGCAATGTTCACATGCATCATTACCCCCACAAAGAGCCGGCTCATCCTCGCCCTTGTAAGGTGTGCTCTATACACCACCTTCAGCTGTATCAGGCCCAAACCCGCACACGAGATGGAGGTGTTCACCCTCCGGAGCACCTCACACCAGAACCCCTCCTCCATGCCCTCTCCCAATTCTTCCTCCCACTTTGCCTTGATCCCTTCTAGTGGCACTTTCTGCTCCTCCAAAATACCCCCGTAAACCGCCGATACTATCCCCTTCTCCATTCCCCCTGTCGTCAGCAGCTCCTCCAGCAATGTGGAAGCCGGCTCTACTGGGACGCTCTGTATTTCCTTTCTGGCAAAGTCTCAAACCTGCATGTATCTAAATATTTCCCCCTGCTCCAGCCCATACTTCACTCCCAGCTCCTTCAATCCTGCAAAGCGACCCCCAAGAAACAAATCTTTTAGTGTCCTAATTCCTTTCTCCTTCCATCTCTGAAAATTTCCATCCCACTTCCCTGGCTCAAATTTATGGTTCCCCCCCAATCGGCATTTCCCTTGACCCTGCCCCCAACCCAAAGTGCTGTTGAAACTGCCTCCAAATTCTCAACGAAGCTATTACCGCCGGATTCCCTGAGTGTTTCCCCGGGGCCGTCGGGAGTAGCGCTGTTGCTGGCGCCTTCAATCCCGACCCCCTACCCAAACTCTCCTCCATTCTGACCCATTGGGAGTCAACCCCTCTGACCCAGCTCCGTACCTTCTCCACATTCGCCACCCAGTAATAATACATCATGTTCGGAAGACCCAAACCCCCATGCCTGCCTTCCTCTCTGTAGGAGCACCTTTTTAATTCTGGTCACCTTCCCTCCCCATATGAACAAGGTAATCATCCCTTCAATCTCTCTAAAAAATGCCTTTGGCAGGAAAATCGGCAGGCATTGAAGAATAAACAGGAATCGTGGCAGCACATTCACTTTACCCGCCTGTACCCAACCCGCCAGTGACAGAGGGAGACCATCCCACCTTGCCAGATCAGCTTTCACCCTCGCCACCAAACTAGAAATGTTGTGTTGCCCTGGAGTTTTATACATTCTGTCCGTCTCTGCATGGGGTTCCTCCAGGTGCTCCGGTTTCCTCCCACAGTCCAAAGATGTACAGGTTAGGTAGATTGGCCATGACAAATGGTCCCTTCATGTCCAGAAAGGTTAGGTGGGGTTACTGGGATGAGGTTAGGGTGTGCGCCAAGATAGAGTGCTATTACAGATGGTTGGTGCAGACTGGATGGGCTGAATGGCCTCTTTCTGCACTGTAGGGATTCTATGAACTTTGAATGATAATTCTTTTTTCTGAATATCAACATACAACAATAGCAACAACTTGGATTTATAGAGCACTGTCAAATACAAAAATAAAATCCCAAGGTGATTCAGGGGGGCATAATAGAGTGATTGGACACAGCCAAAGAAGGACAACGTTGGTGAAAGATGTGGGTCTTCAAGAAGGAGAGACTGAGGCGCATATGGTGGAAATTCCAGAGTGAGGACCCTAAAGGTTTGATTGCCAATAGTGAGGCAAAGGCCAGTCACAGGATTGGTGAGTTTGGAGTGCGGAATTAAGATGTGAGTTGTAGGGCTGCAAAAGTTATATCAGTGTTAAGGGGCAAGACCAAGAAGGGTTTTGATAAAAGTTTTTTAAACTGGAGCTCTTATTTTAGGGGTTGATTGGGATCTAACTTAAGTTGGCAAGGACGTGGGTGGTGGGTCAACCAACTTTATGCTTTGGATAAGCAGATGATATTTATTTCAGATGGAAGACTAGAGGCCAGCCAGGAGAACATTGCAATCAATAGTTGAGTCTGAAGGTGGCAAAAGCATGAATGAGGGTTTCAACAGTAATGGTTGATGCAGGCATGGAAATGGTTTGATGGTAGAACTCTTTATGGTGAAAAGGATATGGAATTGAATTGGAAACAGGTAAGAGTCAAATAGAGGTTCCTACCTAAAAAAGTGGCAGGGGTGAGGATTAAATTGGTGGCAAGGATGCAGAACTGGGCAGGAGCTGCACACAATGGCTTCAGCCGTACCACCTTACCTGGAGAAATATTGAGCGAGATCTACTGACCGCCTTGCGCCTGAAAAGCAGCGTGGGCGGTAGATGTTGGGAGATCCCTCTTACGGGATCTACCTGACTTATCATGCCTCGCAAGATCTAACACGATCTCGCAAGACATCACGATGTGAATCCTGTCCGTTGTGGCCGGTATTACTTCCTGGCAAAGGGGCTGGTTTAGCACAGTGGGCTAAGACAGCTGGCTTGTAAGGCAGAACAAGACCAGCAGCACGGGTTCAATTCCCGTTCCAGCCTCCCCGAACAGGTGCCGGAATATGGCGACCATGGGCTTTTCACAGTAACTTCATTGAAGCCTACTTGTGACAATAAGCGATTATTATTATCTGCATATTAGAGTGAGACAGCTCGTCTCACTAAAATGTATTCCTGAGATCTAATGAAGGCATGGGATGTAACCCCCTTTTCTTGGAGACCTCGGGCGAGCGACGTTCAGTGCTGGTCTCCACAAACGGAGGCCAGACAGAATGGCACTTTTGGGGTCACCCAGGGGATCTGAGACCATCAGCTGCTTGCTGTCTAGGCAGGGTGGCATCCTGGCACTGCTGGCGCCACCCTGGCAGTGCCACCTGGATGCCAGCCGGGCAATGCCAATGTGCCCAGGTGGCACTGCCAGTTGGCAGGGGCACTACCAGGCTATCAATTCCAAGGTGCCAAACTGGTATTTTTTTTGCGACGGGGATCGGGCCAGGGGGTGTCCTTTGCAGGTGCAGGAGGAGGGGAGGTGCATGGAACCTCTTATAGGTCAGTTGGGCCTGAGGGGGGGGGGGTGTTCGGGGTAGCGTTGGGCGTCACGAAATCGGGAGACCATTTAAAAACAGCGCTCCGATCTCTCCCTGCACTGAGGAATTCTGGCGAGCAGAGCTCCTCATTGCAGAAAACAGGACTACTAAGTGCGGCTTTGGCTACGCAATCTCCGCTGAGGCGCGCGATCTATCCGAATGGCCATTCGATAGCATAGTGTTTCTCGATACTTCGAATGCGCGAAACACTCAACTAATCGCGCTATGAGACTCTTCCCATTTGGGGGTTCACGCCCTATGACGTATCCAAGACTGGGTGCCAGACCAAGGTATTGGAGGGGCCAATAGAACACACAAACACAAGAATTAGGAACAGGAGTAGGCTATTTGGCTTCTCTAACCTGCTCTGCCATCTGATAAGATCATGGCTGATCTGATTGTGGATTCAACTCCATTTGCCTGTCTCATCTGGACAGGATGATGGCGAGGGAGAGCTAGGTGTTGTCTTATATATGGGGAAGATGTTTGACTGGGAACCAGTGTCGGTCAGCTGCAGGGATGATAGATGAGTAGGACTTGGTGCAAGTCAAGACAAGGGCAACAGAGTTTTGGATAACCTCAAGTTTACAGAGGGTAGAATCTTGGAGACCAACCAAAAGTGTTTTGGAATCGTCAAACGTAGAGACAACAGAGGCATAAATTAGGGTTTCAGGGACAGATGAGATGAGACCGAGGGTGTTTCAGGGCTGGTGATATTACAGAAGTGGGAATAGGAAGTCTTAAGGACTCATGTGTAAGGTTGGAAGCTCATCTCGGGGTCAAATGTGACAGCAAGATTGTAAACAAACTGGCTTAATCTCAGACTGTTGCCAGAGGGATGGGTGGATTGTAACTAACCCCTTGTCAGGCGGCAGCATATAGAGGAGAGAAAAAGAGGGGCCAAGGGAAGAAACCTTAGTGTAAATTAAAATTGAGGAAAGATGGGGCGAGATTCTCCACTCCCGCGCCGGTTGGGAGAATCGCCTGGGTCGCCAAAATTTCCCAGGACGCCGGTCCGACGCCCTCCCGCGATTCTCCCAAGCGGCGGGAACGGCCCCGTCTAGTTCCGCGGGCCACAGGCCGGAGAATCGCCGGAGACACCCAAAATGGCGATTCTCCGGCACCCCCGCTATTCTCAGGCCCAGATGGGCCGAGCGGCCAGGCCAAAACGGCCGGTTCCCCCCGGCGCCGTCCACACCTGGTCGCTGCCGTCGTGAAAGCTGGGGGGGGGGGGGGGGGAGGGGGGATCCTGCACTGGGGGGTACCTTAAATGTGGCATGGCCCGCGATCGGTGCCCACCGATCGTCGGGCCGTCCTCTCTGAAGGAGGACCTCCTTCCGCGGCCCCGCAAGATCCGTCCGCCATCTTCTTGCGGGTGGACGTAGAGAGGACGGCAACCACGCATGCGCGGATGACGCCAGTTATGCGGCGCTGGCTGCGTCATCTATGCGGCGCCGCCTTTACGAGGGCGACAAGGCCTGGCGCGTGTAGATGACGCGGCCCCAATCCTAGCCCATTGTTAGGGCCTGAATCGGTCGGGATCGGGGCCGTTTCGCGCCATCGTGAATCTCGACGGCGTTCACGACGGCGTGGGCACTTCGGCGCGGGAGTGGAGAATCGCGCCCGATGATGTCTGTTTTATACTATTTCCCAAAATCAAGATTACCCACTTCGATTTCAGCAGATGGGGACTGCAACAACTGCCACGGGCATAAATGAACTTTTATGTTTATTTCAGAGAAAGAAAGTGAAGGCTCCTGCCTCATCAGCTGAGAAGTCATCAAAATCATCTGCCCATCATGGTAAGTTTAGTGCATCAATGCACACAGCAATTTCAATATACAAAATGCATTTATCTCAATATCAGTCATTTTATAAAATCAAACAAAGTAGGTCTGCCTGTCTCAATTACACGGTACCAGACAATGTATTGAATAGCTGCGGTACAGGGGAGTAGCCCAGCATTGGCTTCAGTCCTCCACTGCTAAATCAGTGAAGTCAATGATTCAATGAAGTCAGTGAAATCAGTGATTCTTAAGGTCCAATGTTTAGTGGTCAGTCAGCATTAAGTTAGCTAATCTCAGCTGTATTGATTGTTAAGGAGTCTCCCAATTGTACAGATTGTTACTGTGATAAGGAGGAAAAAGGTCTGATAGGGTCAGTGTTTTGGGGGGACAGGGCAGGGAAAGGGGGGGTGGGTGGACAGCTGGGTAGAATTGAAAGAGGTAAATAACCAATAAATTTGAAAAACAGGCACATTCACCCATTGAAACAATCTTTACATTTAATAAAAAGGAAACAACTGTTTCATTGATGTTATTTACATGTGGTATAGCAGGACATTTCAGTAAGTTTTAAGAGCTAAGTCTGTCCAGATTTCGGCATAATGCAGTGCTGATCTCCAGTATAGATGTTGATAATCAATTGGACATCACAACATATGGGCAATAAATGCTGGCCTAACTAGCGACTCCCACATCACGTAAATGAATTTAATTTACTTTAGTATAAATTTGGAGTACCTAATTTTTTTTTTTCCCAATTAAGGGGCAATTTTGCATGTCCAATCCACCTACCCTGCAGATCTTTGGGTTGTAGGAGTGAGACTCTCGCAGACATGTGGAGAATGTGCAAATTCCACATGGACAGTGACCCGGGGCCGGGATCGAACCCGGGTCCTCGGCTCTGTGAGGCAGCAGTTCTAACCGCTGCACCACCGCGCTGCTGTAAATGAATTTTAAAAAACAAACAAAGAAAAATAGAACTGATACATTAAAACCTGTTGGAATGCTTAGGGACCATTTTATTGGGAAGCATGGAGTAGCAGGAGCTGTAGATCTGAGACTGTCAATGACCTGTTTAGGCTCAGCACATGAGCCTTATGGTAAATCTTTACATTTCCACCAAATGCTGACATGTACCATATGGCTTGTAGCTCATCTAGGTTTTCAGGTAGGATTTTAGAATGATCCGAAACAGAAAGAGGCCATTCAGCCAATCAGAACTGCACTAGAATGTGAAAGAGCCATTCAATAGTCCCTGCCTCTTTCTTCAGTTACCCTGAAACTATATCCCAGCCAAATATTTATCCAGTGTCATGGGAATGTCACTTTAAGAAATGTTTGTCTTCTAAAGTGGCTGCAGTGATGTCATTGTGTGGGTGGAGTTGGGCTCTGGCTCTGCTTTTTACTTTCATTTTGAGCTGGAAGCTGGTTTTGGCTCTGAGTTTTGCTTTCGGTTTTCAGTTGGGGAGCTGCTTTCAAGCCAAGAAGGTGTATTGTGGTCTATCTCTGCATGCTAAAGAATGTCTTCAGATCCCTTGAGAATTCCAAAGTAATACCTGTTTCTGTAAGGAATGCAAACCTACTGTTTTTTGTAGGAAGAAAGGGTGTTTGTCTTATGGATGTTGTTAGGTAAGTTACAAAAGGTTACCTATAGAGTACTGTACCTTGGGGGGGGGGGGGGTATCAGTGTTGGTAGTTGATAAGATGCTTACTGTGTGTTTATAAACTGTTAACTGGGTTCATAGAATAAACATTGTTTTGTTTAAAAATACTTAAGATCTCTGTTGCATCACACCTGGAAAGTGGGCCCTTGTGCTCCTCCTAACCAAAATCTATTAAAAGTTGTGGGTCAGCTGAACTCCATGATATACTTTGGTGTTCTCTAAACCCTGGCCCATAACAAATTGGAGGCTCGTGGGATAAAAGTCTATCTTTCGTGATTGGGTTGGCTTAGTGAACTTAAAGACAGTGAGAGGTGAGCATATTTGTGTTTGCTTTCCAGATGTGGTATTCCAGTTTAAGTAGGGAGTGTGTTGTGGACAATGGCTCTTTCAGAGGCTCGGAGGTTTTTGGGAGTGGAGAATGAACAGAGACTAAAAAAAAGGCTTTTAGATTTGGCAAAAACATTGCAGTTAACGTTATCTGACAGCATACAAAAAGAAGAGGTACTTACTGCGGTAGCTGAGCATTTAAAGTTGCCTGAGATACAGTCCGACTCATTAGAAATGGCAAAAAGTCAGTTACAGATTAAGCAACTTGAACATGAAAAAGAATTAAAGCAGCTTGAATACGAAATGAGGGAAAAAGAAAGAATAGCCCTAGCAGAACAACAAGAAAGAGAAAGGGAGGTACAGATCAGGGAAAAAGAAAAAGAGAGAGAGGAAAGGGAAAAAGAGAGAGTTTGAACTTCAGAAAATGGCCATGAAACATGACAGTCAATTAAAATTGGCAGATGTAAAAGGAAACGTACAGTTTGAGGATAGTGATGAGGATAAAGAGAAAGCGCGCCATAGTCGAAGGCGTGGTGGGGATCTATTTAAATATGTCCAAGCGTTGCCAAGAAGGAGGTAGAAGCCTTTTTCATTTCATTTGAGAAGGTAGCTAAACAAATGAAATGGCCACAGGGCATGTGGGTATTACTGATTCAAACAAAGCTGGTAGGTAGAACCAGTGAAGTTTGCATCACTATCAGAGGAGGGACGTTTGAAGAGGTGAAAAAAATCCACCTTAGGTGCATATGAACTAGTGCCTGAAGCTTACCGACAAAGGTTTAGAAATTTAAGGAAAGAATTTGGTCAAACATACATGGAATTTGCAAGGATCAAACAGAGTAATTTTGATAGGTGGATAAGGGCTTTGAAAATAGACCAAACGTATGAAGCTCTCAGAGAAATTGTACTTTTGGAGGAGTTAAAAATTTCAATTCCTGATGTAGTGAGAACTCACGTGGAAGAGCAGAGGGTTAAAACTGCGAGATTAGCAACAGAAATGGCAGATGATTATGAATTAGTTCATAAATCAAAGTTTGGTTTTCGACATCAGTTTCAGCCTGAGAAATACTCAAGTGGTAGAGGTAAAGGAGATCTGATGGGAGATAATAAGGCGAGTGTACCTCAGATTAAAAAAGAAATCCAGGAGGGTGGAAGAGAAATGAAAAGTTTCAAATTTTTAACTGTAATAAACTAGGCCATGTAATGTCACAGTGTTGGTAGTTGAAGAAAAGCACTGGGAAGGCTGATGTGGTAAAACAAGATAAACCAGTGGGGTTTGTTAAAGTGGTAACGAAAAGCCCAAGTGAAGTGAAGGAGGTGCAAAAGATTGTACAGCCTGATTAAGAGGTGATTGATAAGAAGGTGCCAGATCTCTTTAAAGAATTTACTTGGGTGGGTGAAGTTTACTCGGGTGTACCAGGAGGAGGAGGTAAAGAAGTCACAATTTTGAGAGATATGGGAGCTAGTCAATCTTTAATGGTAAGAGATGAGGAGTTATGTAGTTTGGGAGGAATATTGCCAGAAATGGTGGTAATATGTGGAATTCAGGGTTAGAAGAGTAGAGTTCCATTATATAAGGTAAGGTTGGAAAGTCCAGTGAAGAGTGGTGAATTGGTAGTAGAAGTAATAGAGAAACTATCTTGTCCAGGAATACAGTTTATCTTGGGTAATGATGTAGCTGGATCGCAGATGGGAGTCATGCCTACTGTGGTTGATAAGCCAGTGGAAAATCAGACAACTGAAGTGTTGAAGGACGAATATCCTGGGATTTGTCCGGATTGTGTAGTAACAAGGTCGCAAAGTCACAAGTTAAGACAACAGGAGAAATCAAAGAGTGAAGATAAAGTTAAAGTTCAATTATCAGAAACGATTTGTGATCAGATGGTTGGAAAAGAACAAGAACAGGTGGAGGATGAGGCGGATATGTTTAGTTCAGGAAAAGTGGCGGAGTTACAACAGAAAGATATAGAAATAAAACCGATGTATCAGAAAGCATACACAGAAGAGGAATCTGAGTGTATACCAGAATGTTATTACCATAAAAATGATGTCTTGATGAGACAATGGAGACCTTTAAATATGCAGGCGGATGAAAAGTGGGCAGAAGTTTATCAAGTGGTGTTGCCGGTAGGGTATAGAAAGGAGGTGTTGCGAGTAGCACATGAGGTGCCAGTGGGAGGTCATTTGGGAGTAAGGAAAACTCAAGCTAAAATACAAAAACATTTTTATTGGCCTGAACTACATAAAGATGCAGTAAAATTTTGTCGTTCATGTCACACTTTCAAGTGATAGGGAAACCTCAAGCAGTGATAAAACCAGTGTCCTTAATACCCATTCTAGCATTTGAAGAACCTTTTACAAGGGTCTTAATTGTTTGCGTAGGACCGCTTCCTAAAGTGAAAAGTGGGAATCAATATCATTTGACTATAATGGATGTGTCTACTAGGTTTCCAGAGGCCATTCCAGTACGCAAAATTACAGCTGGAAAGATTGTGGAAGAGTTGCTTAAATTCTTTACTAGATATGGACTACCCACAGAAATACAATCGGATCAAGGATCAAATGTTACCTCCAGGTTATTCAAAGAAGTTATGGATAGTTTAGGAATGAAACAATTTTAAATCAACTGCGTACCATCCAGAATCGCAGGAGCGTTAGAAAGGTGGCATCAGACATTAAAGACAATGTTGAGGGCTTATTGTCAAGATTAGCCAGAGGATTGGGATAAAGGAATTCCATTTGTGCTGCTTGCAATTAGGGATGCACCTAATGAGTCAACCAAATTCAGTCCTTTTGAACTAATGTTTGGTCATGAGGTAAGAGGACCACTTAAATTGATTAAGGAAAAAATGGTGAGTCAGCAGTCAGAACTTACATTATTGGATTACATGTCAAATTTGAGGGAGCGATTAATTAGAGCAGGGGAATTGGCTTGACAACATTTAAAAGTTGCACAACAAAAGTTGCATAGGTAGCAGACAAGAAAGCAAAAGTTCGTCGTTTTGCCAGCGGAGATAAAGTTTTAGTATTGTTATAGTACAGTGGTAGGTGAACCTTTAAAAACAAGGTTTTGTGGACCTCATCAGATTGAAAGGAAATTAGATGAGGTGACTTGTATGGTAAGAACGCCAGATAGAAGGAAAACTCACTGAGTGTGTCATGTGAATATGTTTAAAAGGTACTTTGAAAGGGAAGGAGCAAAAGGAGGAGGTTTTAATGATTCTAACTCAAAGTGAAGAACCAAATCCAGATGACTTTGAATTTGACATCCCTCAAATTAAATTGGAAAACGAGGATGTTCTTAAAAATTGGGATAAATTGTTGAGTTACCTTCCAGAGGAAAAACAAACTGACCTGAAAGTTATAGATATCACATGGACAAGTTTGTGGAGATAAGTTGGGAAGTACTAAAATGGCTATGCATGATGTAGATGTGGGAAATGCTGTTCCAATTAAACATCCATATAGACTTAACCCTTTAAAATTGCCACAGGTTAACAAAGAAATTGAAAGTATGCTTAAAAATGGCATAATTGAAGTGGGTTGCAGCCAATGGAGCTCACCCATAGTGATGCTACCGAAACCGGACGGTACCCAACGGTTGTGTGTGGACTATAGAAATGTAGTTACAAGAATGGACTCTTAACCTATCCCACGCTTGGAGGATTGCATGGAGAAGGTGGGACAATCCGCTTTTATTTCCAAACTGGATTTACTTAAAGGTTACTGGCAGGTACTTTTATCCGAAAGAGCGAAGGAGATTTCAGCTTTTGAGACTCCAGATGGTATATACCAATTCAAAGTTATGCCATTTGGCATGAAAAACGCCCCAGCCACATTTCAACCGTTAACTAACAAAGTCATTTCAGGATTACCTAATTGTGCGGTATCATTGATGATCTGGTAATTTTTAGTCAGACATGGAAAGACTGATGGAGTTATTTGATCGACTTCAGGAGGTGGGTTTGGTGGTTAAACCTAGCCAAAAGTGAATTTGGAAAAGCCCAAGTCACTTTCCTTGGCCATACAATTGGACAGGGTCAAATGGTCACACGGGTTGTGAAAACAAAGTTATTGGGGAGTTTCCAATGCCCTCGACACAAAGGGAAATAATGCGATTTCTTGGCATGAGTGGATTTTACCGGATATTTGTGCCAAATTTTAGCAGTGTGGTCGTTCCACTGACTGACTTGCTAAAGAAGCATAGCAAATTTCAGTGGACAGCGGAGTGTCAACAGGCATTTGACTGCCTGAAGTCTGTATTAACCAATGCTCCTGTGTTGGAGAATTACAAGGGGCTCTGTGATCGGATTGAACTAAAGGACGGGATTCTCCGACCCCCCGCCAGGTCGGAGAATCCCCGGGGGGGCGGCTCGATTCCCGCCCCGACGCCGGCTGCCGTATTCTCCAGTGCCATTTGTCGGGTGGGGGCGGGATTCACGCCACGCTGGTCGGGGGCCGTTGGCAGCGTCCCCGCTCCCCCGGCAATTCTCTGGGCCCCGATGGGCCGAGCGGCCGTCCGTTTTTGGCCAGTGTAAGTCGGCGGGGGCGGTCCTCAGTGTGCGCGGGGGGATCCGACCCCAGGGGGGCCCCCAAGGTGGCCTGGCCCACGATCAGGGCCCAACGATCTGCGGGCGGGCCTGTTCCGTGGGGGCACTTCTTCCTTCAGCGCTGGCCCCTGTAGAGCTCAGCCATGGCCAGCGCGGAGAAGAGAACCCCCCGCGCATGCGCCAAAATACGGCGGCCGGATGCGCAGAACCACGCTGGCGGTTCCACGCATGCGCGAGATCAGGCCGGCCCTTCGGCGCATGAAAGTATCTGACCTTAAAGAGAAATGCAGAGGTGTAGAGAAATGGATGGATCGTGCAGAGACTCTCTTGTCCAAAGAGACTGTCAATCAAGAGGGATTCCAGCTGCAGGAAGAAGAACTAAAATGGACCATGTTATTATAAATGTTTGTATGTTTTGTTTTGTTAAACCAAAAAGTATATTTGCTGTCAATGTTGTTCAAAAGAAAGTGAAAAGGTGAAAAATGAAACCATCTTAAAGTTGATGGGTTTCTTTTTCTTGGGGGAGGTGTTAAGGGAATGTCACTTTAAGAAATGTTTGTCTTCTCAAGTGGCTGCAGTGATGTCAGTGTGTGGGTGGAGTTGAACTCTGGCTCTGCTTTTTACTTTCGTTTTAAGCTGGAAGCTGGTTTTGGTTCTGGGTTTTACTTTCGGTTTTCAGTTTTGGAGCTGCTTTCAAGCCAAGGCTCTCTCTCTGCATGCTAAAGAATGTCTCCAGATCACTTGATAATTTCAAAGTAATACCTGTTTCTGTTAGGAATGTAAGCCTGTTGTTTTTTGTGGGGAAAAAGGGTGTTGTTAGGAAAGGTACTACGGGTTACCTATAAGAGTACTTTATCTTTGGGGGGGTATCAGTGTTGGTAGTTGATAAGATGTTTACTGTGTGTTTATAAACTGTTAACTGGGTTCATAGAATAAACATTGTTTTGTTTAAAAATACTTATGATCTCTGTTGCATCACACCTGCAAAGTGGGCCCTTGTGCTCCTCATTACCAAAATCTATTAAACGTTGTGGTTCAGGTGAACTCCATGATATACTTTGGTGTTCTCTAAACCCTGGCCCATAACACCAGTGTGTTGGAGTTAAATCTTGGAGCAGTCTTGGGGTCAGATAGCAGCAAGAAGGCAGCTGAACTGAAAGCATGTTGGGATCTTGAACGAATGATCAGCTATTCAACTTGCTAGCCACCTTCTCTGGTCTGAGGATGATGACAGGAGAGTAGACCATCCCTGCCAGTTTCTTGAAGTTCCCTTCAAAATGGATGCCCCATTCATTCACATGAGTGAAGCAAATGTTCAAAAATGTTTGGAACTACTATCCCATCATTGCTATTACCACAGTGATAAGTGGGGCCTGGCGCAGTGGACCCTGTGAAGTGAGTAAGTGTGTAACGGAGGTGCCCTTAAAGTCCACCAGAAGGCCTCCCTCCCCCCCAAAATACAAATCCTCTCCTTCCAACCCCCCCCATCAAACCCCCCAACAGAGACCCAGAACAGACCCCTCCAACAGAGACCCCCGCAACAGAGAGCCCTCAGTCACACCTACCCTTCAGAGACCCCTGCCTGAAAGTTAAAGAGTAGTCTAGGCAGTAGATTGAAATATTATCACATTTTCACATATCCTTTCTTAATTTCTGTTGCCTCAGATAGAAGTGTTCAAAGCAGCAGCTGTTATAAATGTCAAAGGCTTCCTAGAAAGCCAAGTACACTTCAGAAGACTTGAAATCCCTTGACAGCCTTTGAAATCCAGATCTTCCATTCAATTTCACAAAGCAATACATTGCATTAGTCAGTGATTGACAGTTTTATTACTCCAGAGACAGCTACTTGGTGGATTGTTTACTATCGTTCCCTTCACACTTGAATGCACCTCCATTACCCTGCTTTGATGCTAACCACAATGTTTATAAGCACTCTTCCTATGATTGACAGCTCCTCACCACATCAAAAGCAGCTAAGTCCTTTGACTTCCTCTTTATCACAACAGGAAGCACTTAGCTGCCTTTGATGTGGTGAGGGAATGTCTGCTAGCTCTCCACCATGCATAAATTTGCTTTGCAAAGGAGAGGGAATTGTATACTGGCCCCACTCCTGGTGCCAACAGAGACCCGGAGCAATTCTACTCCAGCTGGAGAACTTAGTCTGCCGAACCGAGAATCCTGCCCATGATTTCACATTCCACCATGGGATTCCAGCTGGGGAATTTAAATGAACAAATAAATCTGGAATAAAAAGCTAGTGTCGATAAGTGTGACCATGAAATTAATAATAATCTTCATTAGTGTCACAAGTAGGCTTACATTACACTGCAATGTAGTTATTGTGAAATTCCCCCAGTCGCCACACTCCGGCGGCGCCTGTTCGGGTACACTTAGGGAGAATTCAGAATGTCCAATTCACCTAACAGCACATCTTTCGGGACTTGTAGGAGGAAACCAGAGCACCCGGAGGAAACCCACACAGACACAGGGAGAACATGCAGACTCCGCACAGGCAGTGCCCAAGCAGGAATTGAACCTGGGACCCTGGAACTGTGAAGCAACAGTACTACCCTCTGTGCTACCATGCCACCTGACTATATACACCACCTCTGTTGTCCCACCGGCAGGACAGACCCAGGGATGGTGGAGATCGTGCCTGGGACATTGTTTGTAAGCATCTTCTTCTTCTTGAGTAGTCCCTTGGCGTTGAGGATGACTTACTTCCACTACGGAGAGGTGGGTTTTGGGATGGTTGAGTCATCCAATCCTGGATCCACTGACTCTGCCACAGGTTTGGTAGGCGGTGTTGATGAGATGGGTGGGTGGGACGCTCTGGGTTCTGCACTCTCCTTCCACTGTTTATGCTTGGCCACCGTGTGTCCACCTTACCAAGCTTGAGGTGATTGGCGCCCTCGCGATACGTTTTCTCCAGTTTGTGCTTTCAAAGGCAAATGATTGCCATATGTCCTTGGGGATGTTGCATTTATTTAGGGAGGCTTTCAGAGTGTCCTTCAAGCATTTTCTCTGCCATCCGAGTGATCGCTTGCCATTGCAGAGCTTGGAATAAAGCCTTGTTTCTGGAGTCTCGTATCAGGGATGCGGACAATGTGGCCCACCCATCACAACTGGTCGAACATGACCAGTGCTTCGATACTGGGGATATTGCCCTGGGAGAGGACGCTCATGTTGGTATGCCTATCCTGCCAGTGGATTTGCAGGATTTTTTGGAGGCAACATTAGTGATAACTCTCCAGGGATTTGAGGTGCCTGTTATACACTGTCCATGTTTCTGATGCATTCAGGAGGACAGGGACCACAGCTGCTCTGTAGACCATGAACTTGGTGCTGGGTTTGAGGTCTCGGTCTTTGAACACTCTGTTCCTCAGGCATCCAAAGACTGTGCTGACATATTGGAGTCGATGCTGGCGTCGTCAATGTCTGCTCGCACCGAATGGAGACTCCTGAGGTATGGGAAGTGACCACATTGTCCAAGGGCTCACTGTGGATCTTGATGGTCAGCGGGAGGTTTTGTGAGGCTGGTAGAGAACCACAGCCTTTTGTAGTAGAGAATTCCACAATTTCCACATATTTAGTCTGAGGCATTGTCTGTAAGGTAACAATGTCAGGCTGTTACTTGTCTCGTCTGTGGTACACGAGCACCTGGGCGCTAGTAATGAGGACTTTGTGGGGTCAACGGGACAGGGTTTGGGTTTGCCTTTTTAATTTCTGGTGCCTAGGTCGATGCTGGGTTGTCTGTCTGGTTTCATTCCTTTTTGTAAGCTTCATACAACTGAGTGGTTTGCTCAGCCATTTCAGAGGGCATTTAAGAGTGAATCACATTGCTGTGGGCTTGCAATCACATGTAGGCCAGAACAGGTAGGTTTATTTCTCTAAAGGACATTAGTGAACATAAAGAACATCAACAATTGACAATAGTTTCATCGTCATCATTAGATGATGATCTAATTCCAGATTTTTGGTGAATTCAAATTCTAACTCGGGTCCCCAGAGCTTTACTCTGAGTCTCTGGATTACTAGTCTAGTGATAAAAGCACTACTCCACCGTGTCCCTCCATACTATTTTGTATACTTGTATGGTTTTATGAAATTGGTGGATTTGTAGGCATTGCACCAGTAATTTTATAGGCACTTACAATTGTCTGTTATTGATTATGCAGATCATGGTAAAGCTGGTACAACCTCTACAAAGACAACTGTGAAAGAAGAGGGACAAAGCCATAAAATGATATCATCTGGAATTAGCAGGGATAGTAACAAAGTGCAGTCTGAAGCCCTGCTGAATGAAACAGGTGAACTCAGTGAAACTGACTTTATTTTCTTCATATTTGTTACACACACCTTTTCAAAGTAGAGAAATTCCCCAATGGGATAGAAGTTTGGCCTTAACTTCCAATAGCAATTGAAGTATCAATTCTAAGCCAAAGGGGCAAAAGCTACTGTTCAAGAAGCCTCTGTGCACTGAGAAGATAAAACTGTGAGAAGCAGATACAAATGTTATGAGAAATACTTATAGGACTATACAAGGGGAGGGGTGGGAATTTATGGAGTCTACAAGGGCAGGAATCATGGCATGCAGGGTAACTGAATTAGGTGGGAGCCAAAATGTTGATTTCCTGGCAACAGGTCAAGATGCACAGATTAAGTCAGTGGTGTGTTTGTAGCATGTTGGGCATCATACTGTCTTATGACGGATTCCTACTTGTAATACATTTTCATGCCTTGAATAAGGAATAGTACAAAGCCTTTTTAATTACATCCAATCTTCAAGATAAAGTCAGCAGTGCACGAGAATCTTATAGCACCCGGTTCACATTTGTTTAAAGGTAGCGTGTAACAATCAGCTTTGTGCAGTTGTGACTGAAGTCATCGGCTTTCCTTATTGAACTCTGAAGCACAAGGGAAGGGAGCAGGAGAATTACAGAACAGTTAGCCTGACATCAGTAGTGGGGAATATGCTACAGCCTATTAAGGATGTGAATACAGAACATTTGGAATGCATTAACAGGATTGGACAAAGTCAGCATGGGTTTAAGAAAATGCTTAACAGATCTACTGGAGATTTTTGAGCATGTAACTAGTAGAATAGATAAGGGATATGGTGTATTTTGACTTCTGGAAGGTTTTTGATAAGGTTCCTCATAAGAGGTTAGTGGGCAAAATTAAAGATCATGAAATAGGAGATAATTAATTGGCATGGATTGAGAATTGATCGACAGACATGAAACAGACAGTGGGAATAAATGGGTCTTTTTTCAAGTGGCAAGCACTGATTAATGGGGTACAGCAGGGAACAGTGTTTGGGCCGTACCTGTCCACAATACATATATAAATGACCTGGAAGAGAGAACCAAATGTAACATTTCCAAGTTTGCTGCCGACACAAAACTGGGTGGAATTGTGAGTTGTGAGAAGGTGATTAAGACAAGTTGAGTGAGTGGACAAACACATGGCAGATGCCGTATAATGTGGCTAAATGTGAACTTATACGCTTCAGTGTGAAAAACCGAAAGGAAGAGTATTATTTAAATAGTGATATATTGGAGCCTGTGGATGTACAAAGGGATGTGGTAGTCCTTGTATATCAGTCAATGGCAGTGGAAAGGCAGGTGCAGCAAGCAATTAGGAAGGCAAGTGGATTGCAAGAGGATTTGAGCTCAGAAGTAGGGATGTCTAAATGCAGCTAAACAGGACCTTGGTGAGACCACACCTGGAGTACTGTGCGCAGTTTGGTCTTCCTATCTAAGAAAGAATATACTTGCCATAGAGGGAGAGCAGCAGAGGTTCACTAGGCTGATACTGGGGTTGGCGAGACTGTCCTATGAGGAGAGATTTATTCGACTGGGCCTGTATTCACTTGAGTTTAGAAGAATGAAAGGAGATCTGATTGAAGCCTATAGAATTCTTACCGGGCTGGACAGGCTAGATGCAGGGAGGCTATTTTCCCTGGGGGAGGAATCTAGAACCACGGGAGACAGTCTCAGGATATGGGGTAGACCATTTAAGACTGAGATGAGGAAAGATCTTTTCACTTGAAGGGTTGTGAACCTGTGGAATTCTCTACCACAAAAGGCTGTGGAGGCCAAGTCACTGAATGTGTTCAAGGAAGAGATAGATAATGTTTTAGATTTAATGGCATCAAGGGGTATGGTGACAAAGCAAGAAAATAGTGTGGTGAAATGTATTAGGGGTCATGTGGGACTGTGAAGCCGTGATGCTATTGGCTGACAGATCCCGGGTCCTGGTTGGCTGTTGACTCCTGGCTCCGCCCTGAAGGCGGAGTATAAGAACCCGAGCTTCTCCCCGCCGCTTCATTCTGTTGCTGAACTGCTGGGGACAAGTCTCGCTTAATAAAGCCTCATCGACTTCATCACTACTCGTCTCTCTCGTAAGTCATTGTGCGCTACAATTTATTAAGCAAGCTTAAAGGACTATGGAGCTCCGGATCGCCCCGGAATGCCTGCGGATCAGCCCCCACGCAGCGAACTCGGCAGCAGTATTTAAACACTGGCAAGCATGTTTTGAAGGCTACCTCCGAACGGCCCCCGGCCGGATCACAGAAGACCAGAAAATGCAGGTCCTGCATTCGAGGGTAAGCCCGGAAATTTACCCTCTCATAGAAGACGCAGAGGATTTCCCGACGGCGCTCGCATTACTGAAGAGCATCTACGTTTGCCCCGTGAACCAGGTCTACGCGCGCTACCAACTCGCTAGAAGAATTCTACACCACGCTGCTAATTTTGGGACGGGGCTGCAGCTGCCCGCCGGTGAACGCGATCGAACACACGGACATGCTAATTCGCGATGCGTTTGTGGCAGGCATGAACTCTCCCCAAATCCGCCAAAGACTTTTAGAAAGAGAGTCGTTAGGACTCTCAGAGGCACGGGCCCTTGCAGCTTCCCTAGATGTGGCCTCGCAAAACGCCCGCGCCTACGGCCCCGGCCCGCGCAGCTATTTGTAAAAGCTGCGGCAAGAAGGGCCATTACGCGGCAGTGTGCCGGTCCCGGGGGGGTCGCCGCAATCCCCGGAGAAGAACGAGCCCAGCATAGCCCAAACGCTCCCCAACCCCCCCCCAGCGTCCCATGTGCGACCCGCGGGCGCCGCCATTTTGGGTCCCGGGCACCACGAGGGGAGGATGGGCGCCGCCATCTTGTGACCCCCCCAGCCACGTGCAATTCATGGGGGCAGCCATTTTGTCCACCCCCGACCACGTGCGATCCATGGGGGCGGCCATTTTGTCCACCCCCGGCCGCGTGCGATTCATGAACGCCGCCATCTTGGATGACAACAAAGGACCCCAGCATCGACGGCTCCACAGGGTCCGAAGAAGACGCCGCGACACTACGACCACGACTGGCTTCGGTAACTCTGGATCAATCACGGCCCCGGACGCTCCAGACGACGACAACAACAGTGCTGATCAACGGACACGAGACATCATGCTTGATCGACTCCGGGAGCACCAAAAGTTTCATTCACCCAGACACGGTAAGACGCTGTTTTCTGACCATCCATCCAAGTACGCAAAAGGTTTCCCTAGCTGCAGGATCCCACTCCATAGAGATCAAAGGGTTCTGCATTGCGAACCTAACGGTGCAAGGGAGGGAGTTTAAAAACTACAGGCTCTACGTCCTTCCCCAACTCTGCGCGCCCACATTACTGGGATTAGATTTCCAGTGTAACCTGCAGAGCCTAACATTTCAATTCGGCGGCCCAATACCCCCACTCACTATCTGCGGCCTCGCAACTCTCAAGGTTGAAACGCCGTCCTTGTTTGCAAACCTCACCCGGATTGCAAACCCGTCGCCACTAGGAGCAGACGGTACAGCGCCCAGGACCGGATATTTATTCAGTCTGAAGTCCAGCGGTTGCTGAAGGAAGGCATAATCCAGGCCAGCAATAGTCCCTGGAGAGCCCAGGTGGTAGTAGTAAAGACCGGGGAGAAGCAAAGGATGGTCATAGACTATAGCCAGACCATCAACAGGTACACACAGCTAGATGCGTACCCTCTCCCCCGCATATCCGACATGGTAAATCGGATTGCCCAGTATAAGGTTTTCTCCACCGTGGACCTCAAGTCCGCCTACCACCAGCTCCCCATCCGCCCAGGTGACCGCAAGTACACAGCCTTCGAGGCAGACGGGCGTCTATACCACTTCCTAAGGGTCCCATTTGGTGTCACGAACGGGGTCTCGGTCTTCCAACGGGAGATGGACCGAATGGTTGACCAGCACGGGTTGCAGGCCACGTTCCCGTATCTCGACAACGTAACCATCTGCGGCCACGATCAGCAGGACCACAACGCCAACCTCCAAAAATTCCTCCAGACCGCTAACGCCTTGAACCTCACATACAACGAGGAAAAGTGCCTTTTTAGCAGGTTGGCCATCCTGGGATACGTAGTGCGCAATGGGATAATAGGCCCCGACCCCGAACGCATGCGCCCCCTTATGGAATTTCCCCTCCCCCACTGCTCCAAAGCCCTGAAACGTTGCCTGGGGTTCTTTTCATATTACGCCCAGTGGGTCCCCCAGTATGCAGACAAGGCCCGCCCGCTAATACAGACCACTACCTTCCCCCTGTCGACAGAGGCTCGCCAGGCCTTCAGCCGCATCAAAGCGGATATCGCAAAGGCCACGATGCGTGCCATCGACGAGTCCCTCCCCTTCCAGGTTGAGAGCGACGCATCCGACGTAGCTCTGGCGGCCACCCTTAACCAAGCGGGCAGACCCGTGGCCTTTTTCTCCCGAACCCTCCACGCCTCAGAAATCCGCCACTCCTCAGTGGAAAAGGAAGCCCAAGCCATAGTGGAAGCTGTGCGACATTGGAGGCATTACCTGGCCGGCAGGAGATTCACTCTCCTCACCGACCAACGGTCGGTAGCCTTCATGTTCAATAATGCACAGCGGGGCAAAATTAAAAATGACAAGATCTTAAGGTGGAGGATTGAGCTCTCCACCTTCAACTACGAGATCTTGTACCGTCCCGGAAAGCTGAGCGAGCCGTCCGATGCCCTATCCCGCGGCACATGTGCCAACGCACAAATAGACCGTCTCCAAGCCCTCCACGAGGACCTCTGCCACCCGGGGGTCACTCGGTTCTACCATTTCATTAAGTCCCGCAACCTCCCCTACTCTGTGGAGGAGGTCCGTACAGTCACCAGGAACTGCCACATCTGCGCAGAGTGCAAACCGCACTTTTTCAGGCAGGATAGAGCGCACCTGATCAAGGCTTCCGCCCCTTTGAACGCCTCAGTTTGGATTTCAAAGGGCCCCTCCCCTCCACCGACCGCAACACATACTTCCTGAACGTGGTGGACGAGTACTCTTGTTTCCCCTTCGCCATCCCCTGCCCCGACATGACAGCGGCCACAGTCATTAAAGCCCTTGGCACCATATTCACACTGTTCGGTTGCTCCGCATATATCCATAGCGACAGGGGGTCCTCCTTCATGAGTGACGAGCTGCACCAGTTCCTGCTCAGCAAGGGCATAGCCTCGAGCAGGACGACCAGCTACAACCCCCGGGGGAACGGGCAAGTAGAGAGGGAGAACGGCACGGTCTGGAAGACCGTCCTGCTGGCACTACGATCCAGGGATCTCCCAGTTTCCCGGTGGCAGGAGGTACTCCCGGATGCTCTCCACTCCATCCGGTCGCTGCTGTGTACCACCACTAACCAAACGCCTCATGAGCGCCTCCTTGTCTTCCCCAGGAAGTCCTCCTCCAGAACGTCACTGCTGACCTGGCTGGCGGCCCCAGGACCGATCTTGCTCCGGAAACATGTGCGGGCGCACAAATCGGACCCGTTGGTCAAGAGGGTTCACCTTCTCCACGCGAACCCGCAGTACGCCTACGTGGCGTAACCCGACAGCTGACAGGATACGGTCTCCCTGCGGGACCTGGCGCCCGCCGGCAACACACACACCCCCCCCGACACCGATCATCCCCTCCCTACCACCGGCGCACCCCGCGACCGCCCCCTTCCCGGGAGGATCGGTCCTCCTGCCGTGCCCGCCCAGGAGTGAAACAGGAACGAACACCGAAACGCTCCCGGAGACGACAACGCCTGAACAAGCACCTGCACCACCACCGGGGCTGAGGCGATCGACGAGGAAGACCAGACCGCCCGCTCGACTCGTGTCATCGGCGTGACACCAAGAATGTTGTTGGATTGTAACAAAAAAAAATTTTTTTTCTCTTACTAATATTGTAAATAGTTTCACAAACGTTGTACATAGCCCAGTGTAGGGCTAAAACTGTAGTAACATTCCCGAAATTTTCCTCCCAGGACCAGCCTTGTAAACCCCTACCACCATGCGAACCACCACCCCGCCGGGTTCCTTTTTAACAAGGGGTGAATGTGGTGGTATGTATTAGGGGTCATGTGGGACTGTGAAGCCGTGATGCTATCGGCTGACAGATCCCGGGTCCTGGTTGGCTGTTGACTCCTGGCTCTGCCCTGAAGGCGGAGTATAAGAACCCGAGCTTCTCCCCGCCGCTTCATTCTGTTGCTGAACTGCTGGGGACAAGTCTCGCTTAATAAAGCCTCATCGACTTCATCACTACTCGTCTCTCTCATAAGTCATTGTGCGCTACACACCTGTATTAGGGGATGTAAGGTAGGACCTGTACTACAAGTTCGCCGGTAGCCCCTGCCGGCTGGCTCCGCCCAGTAGGAGGAGTATAAATATGTGTGTCCTCCATTCAGCTGCCATTTCGCCAGCTGCAGCAGGAGGCCACGCATCTGACTGCAATAAAGCCACAGTTGTACCCAACCTTAGTCTTTGTGCAATTGATCGTGCATCAAATAGCATTGAGATAGAAGGTCAACCAAGAATGGCGGAGCTCACTTGAAGGGCCTACTCTTGCTCCTAGTTTTCACAGTAACTTCATTGCAGTGTTAAAGTAAGCCTATTTGTCACACTAATAATGATTATTATATTACTGATATTTCTATGAGAATGGCAGCTTGCAAGGAGGATCAGGACCAGCTAAGGGTGAGTCGATGGATGAAGGGTTTTGTTTGGGGTGGAGGTGTATTAGGGTCAGGTACTTAGAATAAGAACCCAAGGGAGGTCCAGACGGGTGTTGTTCTGGACATGGAGGAGTGGAATAAGGAAGGGCCTGGCATCCTGGGTGTGCTGGGGTGCTGGTAAAAGTAAAAAAATGACAGTCTAAAAAATGTGATGTCAGCAGGGTCCATATGTAGGCCCATCTCAGGTTGTTTGCTGTCAGAATCCTCACGGTGTTTGCCTACAATATCCTTGTCCAACCTTTTTGTGTGGGGGGCAAAATTTCAACTTTTTCTCATAAAGGGAGCAAGGAGCAAATTTCAGAAAGATATTGGGTGCAATTCGGGAAAAATGTCAGTGTCATTTTGGACAAGTTTGGTGGGGTGTTTCTCAGCGGCTGCATTGGTGAGGTCACGGCCTGTATTCAACTGAATTTAGCCCCAAAAATGAACGCCCATGTGAATCTCGCCATGCCTGGCTCCCTCGTCATGTAATTTGCCCGACTCGCGCCTCAGCTGCTCGCCGCTAATAAGGGGAAGCTGCTTTTAAATGCTCCCTGAGCACTCACTCTCAGTCAAGAAATGAGGATGGCAGTGCGGAGACCTGCTCCTCGCTTTGGGGATGCCAACCTGGCTAGGCCCTCCTCCTCGGGCTTGTCTTCCAGCCCCTCCAGGTCCGTCTCCTCCTCCTCAGATGAAGCTGCATGTCCCTCCACCACCTCCTTCTCCAGCATGTCACCCTGCTGCTATGCCAGATTGTGGAGGGCACAGCAGCTACCGCAAAGCGGGAGACTCTCTGAGGGGGGTGTACTGTAGGGCCCTGCCAGAGCAGCCCAGGCATCGGAACTTTATTTTCAGCTGCTCAGTGACAACACGGGTGGCACCATGGGCTTCATTATCGGGTCTCCGCCTCGGTCTTGGGCCTCTGCACTGATGTCATCAGCCATGACCTTAGCAGGTATCTGCTATCTTGCGGGAAGGCAGTGGCATAGTGGTATTGTCACTGGATTAGTAATCCACGGACCCAGGCTAATTCTCTGGGGACATGGGTTTGGGAATCCCACCAGCGCAGATGGTGGAATTTGAATTAAATTAAAAAATCTAGAATTATAAGTCTAATGACAACCATGAAACCATTGTCGATTGTTGTAAAAGCCCATCCTGTTCACTAATGACCTTGAGGAAAGGAAATCTGTCATCGTTACGTGGTCTGGCCTACATGTGACTCCAGACCCACAGCAATGTGGTTGACTCTTAAATGCCCTCAGCGATGGGCAACAAATGCTGGCCTGGCCATTTCCCATCAACGAATTTTTAAAAAATAATTCCTTGTCCCCCATGAGCCAATCCACCATCCTGGTGCGGCCCTCGAAGACACTGGGATCTCTGGTGCCCCAGGATGTAGCTGTCATGCACACTCCCAGGTTAGCGGGCACAATGTGCATTATTCTGAGGCAGTGGTCACTCACAATCTGAACATTCAGGGGGTGGAACCCTTTCCTGTTAATATAGGGCTCTTCCGTGATGCCCCGGTGCACGCAGGGCGATATACGTGCCATTGATTGCCCTCTGGACCTGGGGTATCCTGGCGATGGTGGCAAATCTTGCAGCCTGGGCATCTTGATGGGCCTGGTCCAGGTCGAAGGTGATGTAGCCTGATGCCCGACCATACAGAACATCCGTCACCTCCTGGATGCACCTGTGTGCTGAGAATTGGGAAATGCTACACATGTCCCGGCTTGAGCCCTGGAATGACCCAGTGGCATAGAAGTTTAGGGTTGCAGGCCTCCGGGAGTGGGTTCCTCCTCCTCCATGGGGTGCCATGTGATGGGGCACAGGTGCTGCACTGTCTCCCTGTTGAGACTGAGTCTTCTGCGATATATGCTGTCTGTCAGCTCCTGGAAGGACCAATGACGCCTGTACACCTTCACCTGTTGCTGGCCTTCCCTTCTGGCCCTCCTCCTCAGCCTGATGAACGGCCGGGTCTTCAGAGTGTGTGGTGGCCTCCAGCATGTGGTGCTGCCTCCAGCCTGTTTTGGGGTTGCTGCCTTCTATGGTGTCAACCTGCTTTGGCTTCTGCAAGCACAGTGAGGGCAGCCTCCGCCAGCAAACATTTTTGCTCCTGGAAGGAATTGGAGTAGGAGAGACTGACATTCAGTTAGAGCTTCCATCTTGGGACCCTCAAACCCCCAGGCCTCCCCCACCCTTACCATGACTGTACTGCCTTCTCTCAGCGTGCCATCCACCGAGCCAGTTGTCCTGGATAATCTTGCTCTGCACACTCACCCCTGGCACATCAGGAACAACTAGGCCCCAGCCCTCTGCCAGCAACATCAGGACGCCGTGCTCGCTGCCCTCCGTTCATCCAGACACGTTCATCCACCCTTTGGCCGTGAGAGGACCCTCAGTGATGAAGCCCTGCTCTTTAGTGTTTGATTGTTGGCAGCTGCCTCTATGGTGCTGACACTCCTAGAGTACAAGCACATTGTTCATGCATCAAAGATTGTAGGACATCAGTCCACAAATCATCCTCTCTGACATGGCAGCTGTGCCTTAAGGAGGCACTTGAGAGTTCAGGAGCACAAAGTGCTCTCACAACCAACAAGGCTAATTCCTCATTTGAAATAGCCTTCGGCTGTGAAGCTAGTGGCTAGTCACAGTCAAAGGGGGTGAAATTGTCTTTCATGTGATAAGCTGCAGTATGGCTCTGTCCTGGAAGTGTCTGGTAGCACAGACATGCTGCAGTGCGGTTGCTCCTGTTATGGGTCTCCACAATATTAAGAGATGGCTTGAAGGCCTTACAGATGCAAAGCCCCTCAAACCCCCTCCCCGAGCACTGGGGCAGCAGTTCTGATGCCCTTGAGCTGCAAGCTGGTAAATGGAAAGGGCTACTCACCTCCTCACCCCCCCCTCGGTAACCATTGAGCCAGCTTCACATTTTTGTAAAGAAGTGCTAAACAATGCCCGCATGTCTTCTCGATTGGAGGAAGAGTATGTTGGCTTTTCTGACGGCTTTTCCGATCTTTTCACCGGGCCGTTGAATCCCCTGACATTCCAGGTGACTCTCCTGATTGGGGGTTTCTGCCCCCCGCCACCCTCCTGCAGGGTAAGCCATACTTAGCACATGGAGGTGTCCCTGCACGCTGGTATTTCCCTTTCAGTGGGGGCCATCCAAGATGTTGTCTTCTTTGTTCCAGCCGTCCCCATGTGCGAACTGTTGTAACCAGCCTTCTACCCTTACCCCCTGCCTGTTCCCTGATCCACCCCCTGGATGCCCACCTGTGACCCCTGCCTCTTAATGGCTCATGTGTGTCTATTAATGCTGTCTTCCCAGCTCATGTTTCTAAATGACTTTGTCTGCTTCTCCTGGCGTGTTGAAATAATACTCCTTGTTGTTGTATGTCACCCAGGGTACAGCATTCCGAACTGCATTCAGTTCTTAAATAGAGCCACCCTGGCCCCGTTGATTTCGGCCCGGCACTTGGTCAGGTCGGCCCCAATATCCTGCTAGATGTGGATCGTACGCCCTTTCCAGTTGCAGGACCGCGTGCTCCTCACCCTGTTCAAGACAAACTTAATTTATTCCACCCTCAGGAATTCTGCCAGGTCGCTCACACACATTCTGATGGCTCGGAGTCCCTCCACCCAAGCAAAATCTATCTCCAGGCTATCAGGGAGGAAAAGGCCAAGACATCGGCCTGTCTCGCCCTGTGGACTCCATGCCCCGAACATGTGGACATGGTTTGCAGGCCTCCCAATGCATTGCCTACTGTCATGTGAGAGTACCTTTAGGACATGGATGTTAAGCAATGTACCTTTAAGAAAACAATGATGTCAGAGAGTGGGAGGAGCTGAGGTCAGGTCAGCCATTTTGCAGTTTAGTTTTGCAGTTTGGAGGAAAAGAGCTGGGTGTGTGTCTGTGTTTTGCAGTGAGCTGGATCTCTGCCATAAAAGACCATCTCTGGATCATTTGGGTGATTTAAACTCATAATAGTAAAACCTTTAACCTGAGATGATTTTGTTTAAAGGTGTTAAGTCTCTTGGAAGTTGGAAGGAACATTTTAAGGAATTTATTACTGTTGCAATGGTTTCTGAGTTATCTTTGAAGTAAGGGGTGTTAAGAGATCCAATGTTTATTTAAGATGTTAAGTTGAGTTTATGGAATAAACAGTGTTTTGTGTTTAAAAACCCACACGTCCATAATTGTAATCCCACACCTAGGGAAAAAGCCGTGTGCTAGGAAATGCAACAAATACATTAAAGGGAGAGGTTGGTTGAACTCCATGATACATTTTGGGGTTCTGAAAATGCCTCGCCCATAACATTTGGGGGCTCGTCCGGGATAAAAGTCTATCTATTGGATTGGCTTTTGTGAACTTAAAGACAGTGAAGGATTGTTGCTTTTCTGGTGTGGTATTTTAGTGTTGTGAACAATGGCTCTTTCAGAGGCTCAGACGTTTTTGGGGGTGGAGAGGGTCACACGTAGTGCTTTACGGACGGAAACGAAAAGCAGACTGTTAGATTTGGCAAGAACATTGCAGTTAACATTACCTGACAAAATGCGAAAAGATGAGCTAATTATGGCGGTGGTTAAGCATTTAAAGTTGCCTGAGATAGAGTTTGACTCATTGGAAATGGCAAAAATTCAGTTGCAAATTAAACAAATGGAACATGAGAAAGAATTAAAGCGGCTTGAATACGAGAGTGAGAGAGAGGAAAAAGAAAGCGAAAGAGAGAGAGAGGAAAAAGAAAGAGTGAGAAATGAAATGAAAATCGCTTATTGTCACAAGTAGGCTTCAAATGAAGTTACTGTGAAAAGCCCCTAGTCGCCACATTCCGGCGCCTGTTCGGGGAGGCTGTTACGGGAATCGAACCGTGCTGCTGGCCTGCCTTGGTCTGCTTTCAAAGCCACCGATTTAGCCCTGTGCTAAACAGCCCCGGAAAAAGAAAGAGAGAGAGAGGAAAAAGAAAAGGAGAGAGAAGAAAGGAGAAAAGAAAGAATAGCCCTAGCAGAACAAAAAGAAAAAGAAAGGGAGATACAGATCAGGGAAAAAGATAAAGAGAGGGAGTTTGAACTTCAGAAAATGGCCATGAAACATGACAATCAGGTAAAATTGGCAGACGTAAAGGGAAACGTACAGTTGGATGATAGTGAGAAAGAGCGTCATAGTCGAAGGCTTGGTGGGAATCTATTTAAATATGTCCAAGCATTGCCAAGGTTTGACGAGAAGGAAGTGGAAGCCTTTTTCATTTAATTTGAGATTAATGAAACAAATGAAATGGCCACAGGACATGTGGGTTTTGCTGATTCAAACAAAGCTGGTAGGTAGAGCTAGTGAAGTGTTTGCATCACTACCGGAGGAAGTATCTGGAACGTATGAGGAGGTGAAGAAATCCATCTTAAGTGCATATGAGCTAGTGCCTGAAGCTTACAGACAAAGGTTTAGAAATTTAAGGAAAGGATTTGGTCAAACATACTCCATGATACATTTTGGGGTTCTGAAAACGCCTCGCCCATAACACTACACATAGATTCATAGAATTTACAGTGCAGAAGGAGGCCATTCGGCCCATCGAGCCTGCACCGGCTCTTGGAAGAGCACCCTACCCAAGCCCACACCTCCACCCTATCACCCAGTAACCCCACCTGACACTAAGGGCAATTTTGGACATTAAGGGCAATTGAACAGGGCCAATCCACCTAACCTGCACATCTTTGGACTGTGGGAGGAAACCGGAGCACCCGGAGGAAACCCACGCACACACGGGGAGGACGTGCAGACTCCGCACAGACAGTGACCCAAGCCGGGAATCGAACCTGGGACCCTGGAGCTGTGAAGCAGTTGTGCTAACCACTATGCTACCGTGCTGCCCTTAACATATCCTCTACTCCCTCGAAGAAACCACTCATCCTAGCCACCGTCATATGCGCCCTGTGAACCACTTTGAACTAGATAAGGCCTTGCCAGGACGAGGACGCATTCGCCCTCCTCAGGCCCTCCTCCCACAACCCGGCCTCCAAGTATATAAGTATCTGAACCCGTTCCCACTGGGCAACTCGTATTCCTCCTCCAGGTCCTCTAAACTCACAACGCTGCCCCCTACACACAGGTCCCCAAACTGCTCAATCCCTGCCTGCCGCCATCCCGAAACCTCACACCCAGCCCCCCCAGTGCAAACCTGTCTTTGTCACAAATCGGTGCCCACGCCAAGGCACCTTCCAGCCTCAGATGCTGCCGCCACTGCCCCCATTCCCTGAAGGCCGCGACCATGGAGTACCTGGCTGACTAGAGTGGCAGAGGCATCGTCATAAATGCCCCTAAACGCGTTCCCTTATAAGAGGCCGCCTCCACCTGCCCCCACGCCAACCCCTCCTGCACTAACCACTTCCTCACCATAGTGATGTTGGCTGCCCAGTAATAACTCATTATATTTAGCAACGCCAGCCCCCCCCCACAACCTTCGCCCCTGCTCCAACAGCACCTTCTGGACCTGTCAGGTTTTACCCGCCCACACAACCCCCAAAATCAATGTGTTAACCTTCTTAAAAAATGACTTTGGAACGGAGATCGGGAGGTTCTGACCCCCCCCCCCCCCAACAAACCAAAATACCCTAAACTCACCCGGTTCGTCCGCACGGTTGCTACCGGCTCCCTATACAGCTGTCGGACCCAATCCACAAAACCCCTGCCCAAACCCGAACCGTCCCAACACCTCTTATAGATACTCCCACTCCACCCGGTTGAAAGCCTTCTCTGCATCCATTGCCACTACTACCTCCACTTCCTGCCCCTCCGGGGACATCATAATCACGTTCAGTTAACCTCTTTACATGCACCGACAACTGACTCCCCTTCACAAACCCTGTCTGATCTTCACCTATCATCCCCTCAATCACACAATCTTCAATACGCGAGACCAGCGCATTCACCAGTAACTTGACATCCACATTTAGTAACAGTATCGGACAGTAAGACCCACACTGCTCCGGATCTTTATCTTTCTTCAGTATCGGGGATGAGATGCCTGCGATAGTGTGTGGGAGAGCTCCCCCCCCTTTCCCTAGCCTCATTATACGTCCTCACCAGCAGAGGCCCCAGGTCCCCACCGCACTTCTTATTAAAATAAATATAGAAATCCACCAGGAACCCATCTGGACCCAGGGCCTTACCTGCCTGCATCGCCCCCATACTCTCCATCACTTCCCCACAAACCAAATGGGGGCTGTGGTAGTAGAGGTATTATGGTACCTGGTAATGCTGGAACACCATTGGTAGAAATTATATGCTTCCTATTGGTCAAGCTGTATGGTAGCTCCGCCCTGCTAGGCGGGGTATAAGAGCCTGTGCCGCCCCAGCAGCCTTCATTCTGTACCTGAGCTGCTGGGGGAAACATCTAGCTTATTAAAGCCTTCAGTTGGACTACAACATCGCTTTAGTGGTCATTGATTGTGCCTCCAGCCCCTCCACCAGGTCCTCCTCCATCTTGGGAAACTCCAACTGTCCAAAAATTGGCCATTCCTCCTCCCCTTCCCCCTGGGCCGGGGGCTCCAATTCATATGGCTTCCTCTGAAACTCCTCAAATATCCCTTTCACCCCCACCGGGTCCAGTACCACACTTCCCATCCCGTCCTTCGCTCTTCCAGTCTCCCTTGCCGCATCCTGTTTCCTAAGTTGGTGGGCCAGCATCCTACTCTCCATACTCATACACTGCCATTCTGGCCCTCCGCAACTGCCCTATTGCTTTCCCCATGGACACCAGCCCAAACTCTATCTGTAGTCTCTGCCTCTCCTTCAACAATCCTATCTCTGGGCCTCCGAGAACCTGCCCTCAAGTAGCCCAACAATCCTGAGGTTCTGGCAGCAGGACCTATTTTCCTGGTCCTCCACCTTCCCTTGAACACTTCCTGGGCTGCCACTAACCTTGCCACTTCTGTTTCAAGTGAGGCGATCCAATCACTCTGGTAGGTGGCCGCTTTTTCTAGTTCCCGCACCGTCGCCTCCTGGGTAAAAAGCAAGTGGGTGGCCGGGGAAAGGATTGGACCACTTCAGGACAGTGGGGGGAATCTACGTTTTGAGCCGGAGGAAATGGGCGAGGTACTAAATGAGTACTTTGCTTCAGCGATCACCAAAGAAAAGGGGCGTGAATCTCCCCCGGCGGGATTCTCCGTTTTACTGACGCCCAGGGGTTTCCCGACGGCGTGGGTCTGCCCCACAATGGGAAACCCCATTGACCGGCCGGTGTAACAGAGAATCCCGCCGGCGGGTCGGGGCATAAATGTGGCGCGGCGGGGCAGAGAATCCAGCCCAAGGACTTTGTGGAAGATGATTCTTGGGTAGGGTGTGTGGACTGTCTGGGTCATGTTGACATTGAAAAGGAGGAGGTATTGGGTGTTTTAAAAGACATTAAGGTAGATAAGTCTTCTGGACCGGATGGGACTTACCCCAGAATACTGAGGGAAGCAAGGGAGGAAATTGCTGGGGCTTTAACGACATCTTCGTATCCTCATTGGCTACAGGTGAGATCCCAGAGGACTGGAGAATAGCTAACGTGATACCGCTGTTTAAGAAAGGTAGTAGGCAAGAGCTCACGCCGGTGGCCGCGATTCGCGGCGATTTCGGGGAAATCCCCGAGTCTTCACGTGCCACTATCGTCGGCCTTTGGGGTTGCCACGAGCAGCCAGCGGGGCTGGTTTAAAAACCGACGAAGAACCCCGCGTGGGTGTCGGGCGGTGGGGGCTGAGGCGCTGGGCCCGGCCGGTCAGAGCAGCGGGGGCGGAGCTACGAGGAGGCCGAGGCGGCAGGCCCGAGGCCAGGGCACCATGTAGGGAGGGTGCTCCACGTCAGATGGCTCCCACCTAGGAAGAAGAAAGAAGGTTGAAGCCTGGTCCCAGGTGAATGCAGAGGAGAAAGATTTAAGGAAGTTTGGTAAAAGTTTTTTTTTCAAAAAATAAGAATGTCAGATTATGAAGGGCAGGCGGGCTGAGGGGAAGAGAGGAGAAAGGAAAGAAGATAAAAAAACAATAAGCCGCTAAAGGATGCGAAAAGCAACGTTGAAGAAAGGAGGAAACGCTGGTTCGCCGCCGAAGGAGAAGACGAGCAAAAGTGTTGACAGGATGGCGGAAGCCAAACTGCAAGGCGGGGCCGCACTACTTGCGTTGGAGAAGATGACCTAGGTGATGGTGGTGGAGCTGGAACAGCGTTTGGTGAGGCACATGGAGGTCCTGAGGAAAGAGATGGCGGTCGTGTTGAGGTCATTGTTGGAGGAGGCAATCGGCCCGATGAGGATGGAGGTGGCAAAGGTATCGGCCGAGGTGAGAGAGCAAGGCGAGAAGATGAAGGAGGTGGAGGAGGCCGTGACACGATACAGCGACCAGGTCACCTCGATGGGGGACAAGTTGCGGAGGGTGGTGGAGGTTAACAGAGGACTCCGAGCAAAGCTGGAAGACTTGGAAAACCACTCAAGGCGGCACAATTTGAGAATTGTGGGCTAGCCCGAAGGGACAGAGGGCCCAAGGCCAACGCAATACTTCGCTAAGAAGTTGGCGGAGCTGATGGGGGAGGGTGAGAGCCCCACCCTGTACGAGCTAGACCGAGCTCATCGGTCATTAAGGCTGAAGCCCAAAGTGAACGAGCTGCCAAGGGCAGTAATTATCTGCTTCCATAAGTTTTGCATGAAGGAGAAAGTATTAAGCTGGGCGAAGCAGGAGCGTGAGGTGCTGTGGGATGGTACTGCGGTTCGGATCTACCAGGACTGGACGGTGGAGTTGGCAAAAAGACGAGCGGCGTTTGGGCGAGTGAAGGTGGCTTTGTACAAGAAGCGGGTGCGATTTGGTGTGGTGTACCCGGCGAAGTTGAGAGTAACATATAACGCCAAAGACTTTTATTTTGAGACAGCGGAGGCGGCTGAGGCGTTCGTGAGGGCAGAAGGCTTGGGACAGATGTGAAGAGCGGAACTGGAAGAGAGACCGTGGACTGTGTTTGAGTGGCTGGAAAATGTACAAATGTTACAACTTTCTTTTTACTGATTTGTATTGAAATTTACTTCTCTTTGCATTGTTACAGAGTTCAAGTTAATGGCGTTCTGTGTTGCGACGGTTAAATGTTATATTAGTGAATTGGAGGGGTTTGTTTTGGTGTTTCTTTCTCTGGGACTGGGCGGAAGGGGGCGAGAGGTCTTGGCGGGGGGAGCCAACCGTGCTAGCTAACTAAAGTCAGTTAGTGAACGGGGGTGAGGTGAGAGGAGGACTGCAAATGTTGGAGCCTGGATAGCAGGCTTCAATGGGCCTACGAGGCGAGCAAGAGGGGGTGGAGGGATGGATGTTGGGGGATGTTTTTGTAAGGGGGGGTTCTTGGGAGGGGGGGAAGGGGTTCGATGTTAACAATGGACAGGGGCGGGTCAGGCTTATGGGGCAGGGCCCGGGGGTATGGTGATGGTGGATAAGAAAGGTGGGGGGGGGGGGTGAGAGACCCCCAGAAAGGATAATCACGTGGAACGTGAGGGGGCTAGGAGGTCCGGTCAAGAGGTCAAGGGTGCTTGCACATCTTAAAAGTTTGAAAGCCAATGTAGCAATGCTGCAGGAGACTCACTTGAGGATGAAGGACCAGGTGAGACTTAAAAAGGGCTGGGTTAGCCAAATGTTTCACTCCGGATTTGATGGAAGGGCTCAAGGGGTAGCGGTGCTGGTCAGCAAAAGGGTACGCTTCCAGATGGAGAAGGTGGTGGCAGATCGGTGACAAGGGGTCGGAATACTCTGCAATTGCAGTGTCAGATCACGCTCCACATTGGGTGGATATGGTGCTGGAGAAGGGGGCAGCGCAGAGACCGGGGTGGAAACTGGATGTGGGGCTTTTGGGGAACCAAGTGTTCTGTGAGAAAATTGAAAAGGTAATTAAGGAATATGTAGGTTTCAATTGTACGGGTGAGGTGTCGAAGGCAGTCGTCTGGGAGGCTCTAAAGGCGGTGGTGAGACGTGAGGTAATTTCGTTTAAGGCCAGGGTGGATAAAGAGGAGAGGTTGGAGCGGCAGAGGGTAATAGATGAGATGTTGGAGGTAGATAGGAGGTATGCAGAGGATGGGGACCCGGCGAAGCTGGAAAAGAGGAAGGAACTACAGGCGAGCTTCGACCGACTGTCCACCAGGAAGGCGATGCGCCAACTGAGACGAGCAAGGGGTGCAGTTTATGAACATGGAGATAAGGCAGGTCAGCTCCGGAGGGAGGCAGCGGCAAGGGAAATTCTTCAGGTGAAGGATAGGGCAGGGAAGTTGGTGATGGTCCCAGTGCTGATTAACAAGGTTTTTGAGGAGTTTTATGAGAGGTTGTACAAGTCAGAGCCACTCAGGGGAGACTGTGAGATGCAGGAATTTCTAGATGGGTGGGAGTACCCGAGGCTAAGGGAGGGGGACAGGGCTACATTAGAAGGAGCAATAGTGGAGCAGGAGATAAAGGATGCGATTGGGAGGATGCAGTCGGGGAAGGTGGCAGGGCCGGATGGGTTTCCGGTGGAATATTATAAAAAATTTAAGGATAGGTTGGCACCCCTGATGGTGGGGATGTTTGAGGAGGCGATAGGGAAGGGGATGTCGCCGCAAACCTTAGGGCAGGCATCGATTTACCTGTTACTAAAAAAAAATAAGGATCCGACGGAATGTGGGTCGTATCGGCCCATATCACTTCTGAATGTGGACGTAAAAGTGTTGGCGAAGGTACTGGCGGATAGGCTGGAGGAGTGCCTTCCGAAGGTGATAGGGGAGGATCAGACTGGGTTCGTGAAAGGGAGGCAGCTGTTTTCGAACATTAAGAGGGTTTTGAACGTTGTTATGGCACCGGCGGAAAGAAAGGAAACAGAGGTAGTTGTGGCATTGGACGCCAAGAAGGTGTTTGATCGGGTAGAATGGGGGTACCTGATGACAGTGCTGGAGCGGTTTGGGATTTGACCAAGGTTTATGAACTGGGTAAAGCTATTATATAAGGAACCGAAGGCAAGTGTCCGCACAAATAATATCAGTTCGAGATACTTTTCTCTCCACCGTGGGACAAGACAGGGATGTCCTATGTCCCCCCTGCTGTTTGCACTTGCGATTGAGCCGTTGGCCATCGCGTTGAGAAGTTCGGGAGCATGGAAAGGAATAGTGCGGGGGGGGGATAGAGCATAGGGTGTCCTTATATGCAGCCGACTTGCTGCTGTATGTGTCGGAGCCGAGTGCGTCGATAGGAGGAATATTGGAGCTACTGCGGGTATTTGGGTCTTTCTCGGGGTACAAGTTGAACCTGGACAAGAGTGAGTACTTTGTGGTGTCTCGGCCGGGGGTGGGGGCAGGGGTGGGGGGGCTGCCATTCCGTAGAGCAGGGACTCATTTTAGGTATCTGAGGGTGCCTGGGAGTGGGGGAGGCTTCGCAGGTACAACATCACTAGTTTGGTGGAGAGAGTGAAAGCCGATCTGGCAAGGTGGGATGGCCTTCCTCTGTCACTGGCGGGTCGGGTAAAGGCGGTTAAAATGAACGTATAACCGCGTTTTCTATTTATTTTCCAATGCCTGCCAATTTTCCTACCAAAGGCATTTTTTAGGGCGATTGAGGGAAGGATTTCTTTGTTCATATGGGGAGGAAAGATGGCCAGAATTAGAAAGGTGCTACTACAGAGAGGAAGGCAGGCAGGAGGTTTGGGTGTTCTGAACCTGATGTATTATTACTGGGCGGCGAATGTGGAGAAGATATGGAGCTGGGTCAGAGGGGTTGATTCCCAGTGGGTCCGAATGGAGGAGAGTTTGTGCAGCGGGTCGGGATTGAAGGCACTAGCAATAGCGCCGCTCCCGATGGCCCTGGGGAAATACTCAGGGAGTCCGGTAGTGATAGCTTCGTTGAGAATTTGAGGCAGTTTCGCCAGCACTACGGGTTGGGGGCAGGGTCAAGGGAAATGCTGATTCGGGGGAACCATAAATTTGAGCCAGGGAAGTGGGATGGAAATTTTCGGAGATGGAAGGAGAAAGGAATTAGGACACTAAAAGATTTGTTTCTTGGGGGTTGGTTTGCAGGATTGAAGGAACTGGAAGCACAGTATGGGCTGGAGCAGGGGGAAATATTTAGATACATACAAGTTCGAGACTTTGCCAGAAAAGAGATACAGAGCAGCCACATTGTTGGAGGAGGTGCTGACGACAGGGGGACTGGAGAAGGGGGTAGTATCGGCGGTTTACAGCGCTATTTTGGAAGAGGAGAAGGCACCGCTGGAAGGGACAAAGTTAAAGTGGGAAGAAGAGTTGGGAGAGGGTATGGAGGAAGGGTTTTGGTGTGAGGTGCTCCAGAGGGTGAAAGCCTCTACCTCGTGTGTGAGGTTGGAGCTGATACAGCTGAAGGTGATATATAGAGCACACCTTACAAGGGCGAGGATGAGCTGGCTCTTTGAGGGGGTAGAAGATGTGTGTGAATGTTGCGGGGGGCCCCGCAAACCACTTTCATGTGTTTTGGTCCTGTCCAAAGCTGGAGGATTACTGGAAGGAGGTTTTTAGGGCAATCTCTAAAGTGGTGCGTGTGAAACTGGACCCGGGCCCACAGGAGGCCATATTCGGGGTGTCGGACCAGCCGGGATTGGAAACGGGTGCGGAGGCAGATGTTGTAACCTTTGCCTCGTTGATTGCCCAAAGGCGGATCGTGTTGGGATGGAGATCAACTTCTCCACCCTGTGCCCTGGCGTGGCAGGGGGACCTGCTGGAATTCTTGACTCTTGAGAAGGTCAAAGTTGAACTGAGGGGAAAGATGGATGGGTTCTACAATTCACGGGTGTTATTCATTATGCACTTTCGAGAATTGGATTTCACCGAACATTAGGGGGGGGCTGTAGGGAGAGTTGGGGGGAGGGGGACTGTACGTGCTAATGGTGACTATGGGTGATTCCTGATTCCTTATTGTTATTTGTTTATGTTAACATGCGGGCTAATGTTTGGGGGTTTGGTGGGAGGATGGGATTGTTGCTATTGATATGGGGAATGACAGTGCATTAGTAATTGATTATTGTTGATTGTTGGGTTTAAATTTGGGAGAAAATGTGAAAAAGGAGAATTAAAATATTTAAGAAAGAAAAAATCATTGGCGGACCGGATCCAATCGGTTAAGATGAACATCTTGCCGAGATTTCTATTTTTATTTCAGTGTGTCCTGGTGTTTCTGCCTGAGTAATTTTTCCAAAGAGTTGAGCGGCTTATTTCAGGTTTTATTTGGGTGGGTAAGGCCCTGAGAATCGGAAGGGGGGTGCTTTAGAGGGAGAGACAGGCAGGCTTAGCGTTGCCAAATTTGCTGTATTATTATTGGGCGGCCAATGCTGAGAAGGTGTTAGGGTGATGCATGGACCTGGGGGCACTCTGTGTTCAGATGGAGTTGGAGCATATAGGGGCACAGGTTTGGTGGCACTGGCAATGGTTCCACTTCCATTGGCGTCGGCAAAGTATCAACAACTCCAGTGACGGTAACCCGGTTAAAAATATCATAGAAGCCCTAACGTGCAGAAGGAGGCTATTCGGCCCATTGAGTCTACACCGATCCTCTGAAAGATTACTTCACCCAAGCTCACTTCCCCGCCCTGTACCATTAACCCCTTAATCTAACCTACATTTCGTTTTGGACACTTAAGGGGCAATTTAGCACGGCCAGTTCACCAAACCTGCACATCTTTGGATTGTGGGAGGAAACCGGAACACCCGGAGGAAACCAACGGAGACACGGGGAGAAAGTGCAAACTCCACACAGATAGTGACTTACCGCCGGAATTGAACCTGTGTCCCGGCGCTGTGAGGCAGCAGTGCTAACCACTGTGCCACCCTGCTGCCCTATGGAGGCAACTCTGCCAGCATTTTAATTTAGTGGGCATCTTCAAGGCTAGCTCCCATTTGTGCTAACGACCTATTTGAACCGGCAAGGCTGGATGCCTCATTTTATGCATGAAAGGAGAGGGGGCTGGAGAGTGCGGGTGATCTATTTTTGGAGGGGTGATTTGCCAGCTTGGATGAACTGAAGGAGTAGATTGGGCTGGTGGACTCGGACATGTTTAGGTACCTCCAGGTGCGGAGTCTTGTTAAAAGGTGTTTTTCGGCTTTTCCGGCAGTGCAGCCATCTTCCTTATTGGAGAGGATTCTCTTCTGTGGGGGATTGGTGGAGGGCAGTATGTCCAGCATGTATGCGTGGATAGCAGGGGAAGAGTTGAGTTTTGTTTTTTTTAACGGTATTTGTTTGTATGTTTGGTCATTTTGCACAAAATGTGAAAAACTTAATAAAAACATTTTTAAAAAGCAGTTTTCTGCTTCATTCTCCATGCTAATGCCTCTACCAATCAGAGTCCTCTTTCTTTTATCCATTCATGGGATGTGGCATCATTGGCTAGGTCAGCAATTATTGTCCACCCCTGGTTGACCTTCAGAAGATGGTGGTGAGCTGCCTTCTTGAACTGCTGCAGTCCATATAGTGAGTTAAGGTATCTGCAGGTTAGGGACTTTGCGTGAAAAGTCTGGAGAGAGTTCCCTAGGTTGCCGGGATACACCCTGCTGGAGTGACTGCTGCTTCCGGATGTGGAAGGGGAGGGACGAATTGGGGATATATACAAGTGGCTAGGGGAGCAGGGAGGCAAACAGGTGGTGAAGATCAAGGAGAAATGGGAAGGGGAGTTGGGAGGGGAGATCAATTGGATGGTATCGATTGAGGCCCTGCTTCGGGCAAACGGGACCTCTTCCTGTGGAAAGATGAGTCCGATAGTTTAAGGTGATGCCCAGGATGCATATGACTCGGGCAAGAATGAGTGGGTTCTTCCACGGGGTAGAGGATGAGTGTGAGAGTTGTGGGCGGGGGCCAGTGAATCACGCGCACATGTTTTGGGGTTGCGAAATATTGGGAAGATTCTGGGCAGGAGTGTTCGCGGTCTTAGCCAGGATAGTGGAGGAGGTGGAGGACCTGGACCCTTTGATTGCTATATTTGGGGTTTCAGAAAAATCAGACCTCATGGAGAGGAGGAAGGCCGATCTCGTGGCCTTTGCCTCTCTGAGTGCACGGCGGCGAATTTTGCTGGAATTACCACCGAGTGTAGTGGCTTAAGTGTCCAAAACGAAATGTAGGTTACATCGCCACCGTGTGTAGTGGCTTGGTTGGGTGACCTGTACGACTTCCTGCGGTTAGAAAAGATAAAGTATGAGTTAAGGGGCTCGGCAGAGCGGCTTGAGAAAAGGTGGGGGATGTTTGTGATCATGTTTGAGGAGTTGTTCGTCGCGGGGGGGGGGGGGGTGAAAAAGGGGAAAAGATTTGTACAGACTGTATAGTTGATTGCTGGGAAGTATGTTTCCAGGGGTTTTTATTTGTTGTAACCTGTTTTGATACATGTTTGTAATAAAATACATTTTTTTTTAAAAGGGAGGGAGTTCTAGGATTTTGATCTAGTGACAGTGAAGGTACAGTGATATATTTCCATGTCAGGATGCTGAGGTGACCTTGGAGGGGACCTTGCAGGTGGTGGTGTTCCCTTGTATCTGCTTCCCTCTCTAGATAGTAGCAATCATGGGTTTGGAAGGTGCTAGCTAAGGAGACTTGGTGAGTTCCTGCAGTGCATCTTGTAGATGGTACACACTGCTGCCACAGTGCATCGATGGTGGAGGTCATGAATGTTTGTGGAAGGGGTGCCAATCAAACGGGCTGCCTTTTCTGCATGGTGTTGAGCTTCACGAGGGTTGATGGAGCTGCACTCCAGGCAAGTGAAGAGTATTTTATCACAATCCTGACATGTGCCTTGCAGATGGTGGATAAGCTTTGGGGAGTCAGGATGTGAGTTACTCGCTGCAGGATTCCTAACCTCTGACTTGCTCTTGCAGCTACTATATTTATATGGCTAGTCCAGTTCAATTTCCAGTCAATGATAACCCCAAGGATATTGATAGCGAGCAATCCCGCAATGATAATGCCATTGAACGTCATGGGCGATGGTTAGATTCTCTCTTGTTGGAGATGGACTTTGCCAGCCAAACAGCACTCTCTTCTCGTGCAGAATAAATTGTTGTCCCCTTTACTGTTGGTTTGTCTTGCATTGCTGTCCTGATGAGTGCAAGACAAAAAGCTTTGATAGTACATGTCTTTTTAGCAATACTCTTAAGTTCTGAGTACTATTGAACTACTACTTTCACTACTCTTTCAGAAGTATTTTATGTTTCCCCCACCTCCAATAGTGAGTTTGGAGTGCCTTCGGCAGGTGAATGGAAGGGAGAAAATCCAATAACAAATTATGCAAAATCACTGGATAGAATCAATCATTCTTTTATTCTTTTATTTCTTGATAAACCTGCGCCAATGACTTTGCAACTTTACAATTCTTGATTGCTAACATTACACATAACACACCTGCTGCCAGCTCAAAAGCAACCAGAATCAGAGCATTACTCCATGCAAGTTTAAAACTAAATATTATAAGTGACAACAATACCGGGAATCAACAAATCTCAACGAAGTAATGCCAGTTGATCAAATATTCTATCATGATTCTGTCATTTGAAACTCTTAACAAAATAAATGTTCTCCCAGGCATCCATTTTTATCAAAGAAATACATTTTGGATCTTGGCTGTAAAAATATTTTATTTTATTCTTTTTATCTTTTATTAAGATAAATTGGCAGAAAAGGCCCCCTCAGAAAAGGCGGTGTCAGAAAAGGTGCCATCAGAAAAGGCGCCGTCAGAAAATGTTTTAACAGAAAAGGCTACAGTCAAGTCGGAGGCTGCATTGGAATTCTGGTTGAATCAAGTTTATTATTTCTTCATGAAGAGGCTGTTTCCAGCCTATGAACATGCTGAAGTTCTAAACGTGGAGGCAAAGAGAGACATGGTGCGGCAGAATGAGCTGGCTCGCCAGGCTCTGATAAAGGCTGCAACAAGAGCTAGGTCTGTATCGCTGTGTTTACTAGGAAAATCATTGATTAATCCTGGCTCTTATAGTAAGAAGTCTTACAACACCAGGTTAAAGTCCAACAGGTTTGTTTGGAATCACTAGCTTTCAGAGCGCAGCTCCTTTATCAGGTGAACCAAATTCACAATTTACCTTGGTGGGATTTGAATTCCACATTGGGGTTCAAATCCAAGTGTGAAACTCAATTCAATAAATCTGGATTCTTATGGGCTGGTGCCAGAAAAATAACCACAAAAAGGTGTTTCTTGTAAAAACCCAGCTGGTTAACTGATTTCCTTCAGGGAACCTACTGCCCTACCTTGGCCTGGACCTACAAAGTGACTCCAGTGTCATATATGCACTCTCACCGGTGGGACTAGCCCCAGTATTTTAGGTTTCTCCTCTTAACTATAGATTTTCATGCCTGGTTTCATCACGATGGATCAGGACTATAGGCTTTCTCTGGCTTTAAAGTCCTTTTTGGGCAGCACAGTGGCGGAGTGATTAGCATTGCTGCCTACGGCGCTGAGGACCCGGGTTCGATCCCGGCCCTGGGTCACTGTCTGTGTGGAGTTTGCACATTCTCCCCATGTCTGTGTCGATATCACTCTCACAACACAAAGATGTGCAGGTAAGGTGGATTGGCCAGACTAAATTGCCCCTAAATTGGAAAAAAATAATGGTGATCTCTAAATTTATGTTAAAAAAAGTATTTTCCATAATATGGCTGCCTGAACCTGCGCACAATCCTTTAATTGTAGTCTAACCAATGCTCTGTATAAATTATCATTATCTCTGGCTCTTGTACTCAAGGCCTCTACTAATACAACATTGATGATGGTTCATTAAGTCAATAAGTTTAAGATGTTGCATATTGGCATTTGGACATTAGGGCCGAGATTCTCTGAGCCTCCGCGCCGCAATAGCACCCGGCGCGGGGACGGAGAATGGGGCGTCAGACCTGCGACACCTTCCTGCGATTCTCCAGTGACCGGAGAATCGCCGGCAGTTGCGCACGTGTGGTCGTCACGGCACCGGTCGGGGGCCGTTGAAAGTGGCCCCCGCGGTGATTCTCCGCGGACGACCGGCCGAGTTCCCGCTGGAGTGGTTCACGTATGGTTCCACCCGGTGGGAGCTCGGAGTCGAGGCTACGGTGGCTGTCCTGGGGGGTGGGGGGCCTCCACGACGGCCAGGCCCGCGATCGGGGGCCACCGATCGGCGGGCGAACGCGATGTGGGGGCGGAGGGGCCATACTTCTTTGGCACCGGCCCGCTGTGTGGGTCCGCCATGTCGCGCGAGGCCGGCGCGGCCGCCATGCGCATGCGCGGACCCGCAGCCGGAAGTGCAGGGCTCCGTATCGGCAGTCGGAGTTGCAAGGACTACTCCACAGGGCCCTGGTAGCCCCCTTAAAAATGGAGAATTACCCCGGACTTTCTAGAAAATAGTTTGGAGTGATTCGCGCCCGTTTTCTCGCAAGCGTGGGGCATATCCCCATTATTGGAGAATCCCACCATAGATATCTAAAGTACCTGAATGACACCCAAACCAATCGTGTGTTCTAATATGATTATAGATTGAAAGAAGATGTCATCAAACGTGAACAGGATACTGAATTGACTCTGATTGTACCTACCGCTGGAGAACAAAGTGAAGACGATGATAGATCTGTTAATCCTATGCAAAAGGTGGCTGTAGAAAATATCCATTTGGGGCCAAACAAAAAATCCAGTGGAACCAAAAAGAAGAAAAAGTCCCTTTAAACAAGATCCTCTTGTATCAACTGGACAGATTCTATTTGTCAGCGAGATTATATTTTAGCAAGTAAATGGAACCAGGTCATTTTCTAACTTTAAAGGAATGTAAAATCAGATGTTGGGCGGAGGAGAAAGACAATTATATTTGTTTTGCAGCAGTTCTAAGCATAAATCTAGTGAGTTGTGATCAATAACTATTTGTTCTCAAATCTCTTCATGCCCTCCATTTCTACAACCTCATCCCGCCCTACAACCCTCAGAGATATCAGTGCTCCAACAGTCCTATCTTCTTGGGCAACCCCAATTTTAATCTCTCCACCATTGGCAGCCGTGCCTTCAGCTGTCTTGGCCGTAAGCTATGAAACTCCCTCACTAAATCTATCCATCTGCCTCTATTGCTGTCTCCTATAAGATACATCTTAAAACGTACCTCTTTGACCAAACTTTTGGTTACCTGTCTTAACATCTCCTTATTTGACTCAGTGTGAATTTGTTTGATAACATTTGTTTATATTTAAAAGCGTTATATAAATACAAGTTGTTTGTTATTGAAATGTTCATTTATTGCAAAATAAATGTTTCAAGAATGACAGAAATATCAAACTAAAAGTAGTTCATTGACTGAAATTGTCATTATCTCCCCTCACTCCTCCATTTCCCAAAGCAAATTGGGCTTTGGAGGTGTTAAAATTTGAAAATGCTCCCCTCCCCCGGCTCCTACACCCAGGAAAGTTTTATAACAGTGACCCTTAACGTCTTATAAACTCCTGATAAATGTAGGCAGGGGCGTACTTAATACGAAGAAGCCATTGGCAGTGCATTGTAATACTAACCGCACATCACTGCACTACCTGCAGCCTAGAAGCACAACCACAGCAGGAGGAACCCACAGCTCATCAGAAACCCAGATTAGTCTTTCAAAATTACTTCTGTTAGAATCCATATGATTCATAAGAACTAGGAGCAGGAGTAGGCCATCTTGCCCCTCGAGCCTGCTCCACCATTCAATGAGATCATGGCTGATCCTTTGTGGACTCAGCTCCACTTTCCGGCCCGAACACCATAACCCTTAATTCCTTTATTCTTCAAAAAACTATCTATCTTTATCTTAAAAACATTTAATGAAGGAGCCTCTACTGCTTCACTGGGCAAGGAATTCCATAAATGCACAACCCTTTGGGTGAAGAAGTTCCTCCTAAACTTAGTCCTAAATCTACTTCCCCTTATTTTGAGGCTATGCCCCCTAGTTCTGCTTTCACCCGCCAGTGGAAACAACCTGCCCGCATCTATCCTATCTATTCTCTTCATAATTTTATATATTTCTATAAGATCCCCCCTCATCCTTCTAAATTCCAACGAGTACAGTCCCAGTCTACTCAACCTCTCCTCGTAATCAAACCCCTTCAGCTCTGGGATTAACCTAGTGAATCTCCTCTGCACACCCTCCAGTGCCAGTACATCCTTTCTCAAGTAAGGAGACCAAAACTGAACACAATACTCCAGGTATAGCCTCACTAACACCTTATACAATTGCAGCATAACCTCCCTAGTCTTAAACTCCATCCCTCTAGCAATAAAGGACACAATTCCATTTGCCTTCTTAATCACCTGTTGCACCTGTAAACCAACTTTTTGCGACTCATGCACTCGCACACCCAGGTCTCTCTGCACAGCAGCATGTTTTAATATTTTATAATAATCCCTTTTGCTGTTATTCCTACCAAAATGGATAACCTCACATTTGTCAATATTGTATTCCATCTGCCAGACCCTAGCCCATTCACTTAGACTATCCAAATCCCTCTGCAGACTTCCAGTATCCTCTGCACCTTTTGCTTTACCACTCATCTTAGTGTCGTCTGCAAACTTGGACACATTGCCCTTGGTCCCCAACTCCAAATCATCGATGTAAATTGTGAACAATTGTGGGCCCAGCACTGATCCCTGAGGGACACCACTAGCTACTGATTGCCAACCAGAGAAACACCCATTAATCCCCACTCTTTGCTATCTATTCATTAACCAATCCTCTATCCATGCTACTACTTTCCCCTTAATGCCATGCATCTTTATCTTATGCAGAAACCTTTTGTGTGGCACCTTGTCAAAGGCTTTCTGGAAATCCAGATATACCACATCCATTGGCTCCCCGTTATCTACCGCACTGGTAATGTCCTCAAAAAATTCCACTAAATTAGTTGGGCACAACCTGCCCTTTATGAACCCATGCTGCGTCTGCCCAATTGGACAATTTCCATCCAGATGCCTCGCTATTTCTTCCTTGATGATAGATTCCAGCATCTACCCTGCTACCGAAGTTAAACTCACTGGCCTATAATTACCCGCTTTCTGCCTACCTCCTTTTTTAAACAGTGGTGTCACGTTTGCTAATTTCCAATCTGCCAGGACCACCCCAGAGTCTAGTGAAATTTTGTAAATTATCACTAGTGCATTTGCAATTTCCCTAGCCATCTCTTTTAGCACTCTGGGATGCATTCCATCAGGGCCAGGAGACTTGTCTACCTTTAGCCCCATTAGCTTGCCCATGACTACCTCCTTAGTGATAACAATCCTCTCAAGGTCCTCACCTGTCATCGCCTCATTTCCATTAGTTACTGGCATGTTATTTGTGTCTTCCACTGTGAAGACCGACCCAAAAAACCTGTTCAGTTCCTCAGCTATTTCCTCATCCCCCATTATTAAATCTCCCTTCTCATCCTCTAAAGGACCAATATTTACCGTAGCCACTCCTTTCTGTTTTATATATTTGTAGAAACTTTTACTATCTGTTTTTATATTCTGAGCAAGTTTACTCTCATAATCTATCTTATTCTTTATAGCTTTTTTAGTAGCTTTCTGTTGTCCCCTAAAGATTTCCCAGTCCTCTAGTCTCCCACTAATCTTTGCTACTTTGTATGCTTTTTCCTTCAATTTGATACTCTCCCTTATTTCCTGAGCTACCCACGGTCGATTTTCCCTCCTTCTACCGTTCTTCCTTTTTGTTGGTATAAACCTTTGCTGAGCACTGTGAAAAATCGCTTGGAAGGTTCGCCACTGTTCCTCAACTGTTTCACCATAAAGTCTTTACTCCCAGTCTACCTTAGCTAGTTTTTCTCTCATCCCATTGTAATCTCCTTTGTTTAAACACAACACGCTAGTGTTTGATTTTACCTTCTCACCCTCCATCTGTATTTTAAATTCCACCATATTGTGATTGCTCCTTCTGAGAGGATCCCTAACTATGAGATCCTGAATCAATCCTGTCTTATTACACAGGACCAGATCTAGGACCGCTTGTTCCCTCGTAGGTTCCATTACATACTGTTCTAGGAAACTATCGCGGATCCATTCTATAACCTCCTCCTCAAGGCTGCCTTGACCGACCTGGTTAAACTAATCGACACGTAGATTAAAATACTCCATGATAACTGCTGTACCATTTCTACGTGCATCAGTTATTTCTTTGTTTATTGCCTGCCCCACCATGTTACTATTTGGTGGCATATAGACTACTCCTATCAGTGACTTTTTCGCCTTACTATTCCTGATTTCCATCCAAATGGATTCAACCTTATCCTCCATAGCACCGATGTCATCCCTTACAATTGCCCAGATGTCATCCTTAAATAACAGAGCTACACCACCTCCCTTACCATCTACTCTGTCCTTCCGAATAGTTTGATACCCTCGGATATTTAACTCCCAGTCGTGACCATCCTTTAACCATGTTTCAGTAATGGCCACTAAATCACAGTCATTCACGATGATTTGCGCTATCAACTCATTTACCTTATTCCGAATACTACGGGCATTCAGATAAAGTACACTTATGTTGTTTTTTTTACCTCTGTTCTGAATCTTAACACCTCGATCAGTAACCTCTCCTAAATTATATTTCCTCTTACCTTTTCTCCTAATTTTCCTTGTCGTTGAACCCATATCTTCATGTGACAACCTGCCGCATCGCTTACCATTAATGTTTTACTTCCAGTTTTATTCCTTTTAGTATTCCTGGTCCTATTCACTGAGCTCCCCTCAGTCACTGTACCTTGTACTGTCGCCCTTTTTGATTTTTGACTATGGCTTCTCTGCCTTAACACTTTCCCCCTTACTGCCTTTTGTTTCTGTCCCTGTTTTACTACCTTCCAACTTCCTGCATCGGAAGAACAGGAGTGCACTTCCCAAATACCGCAATAAGCCCTTAGGCCCTCCAGTACCAGAAACACACCCTCTTCCCCCTACATACCCTGATCCGCCTTTGAACCTCATGCGTACTATAATATTAAATATCTATTCAAGATGGCATATAAAGCTCAGATTTATTCATGTGATGAAGGTTTAAACAAATGTGGGGATTTTTAAAAAATGTTTTTCGGCGCTTTCAATTAATTAATTTCACTAAGTTCTATACTACGTCAGGTATTCAATTTAATGCATGCATGCTGCCCACAGTTGTAATACAGAAAATGAACACAAGAGATCACTCTACTACTTAGATGTCAAAAAATAAATACTGTTTTGGGATTGAGCTACAATTAACTCATCTTCCACTTAATTCACAATAAGAAGTCTTACATCACCAGGTTAAAGTCCAACATGTTTGTTTCAAACACTAGCTTTCGGAGCACTGCTCTTTCCTCAGGTGAATTCACAATGAGGAATTCACAATTCCTCAGGTAATTCACAATGGCGGCATAGTGGTTAGCACTGCTCCCTCACAGTGCCAGGAACCCGGGTTTGATTCTGGCCTTGAGTGACTGTGTGGAGTCTGTACGTTCTCCCCGCATGGGTTTCTTCCGGTTTCCTCCCACAGTCCAAAGATGTGCAAGTTAGGTGGATTGGCCATGCTAAATTGCCTCTTAATGCCCAGGGATATGCAGGTTGGGTTCTGGGGATAGTGCGGGATGGGTGGGGAGTGGGTCATGGTAGAGTGCTCTTTTGGCCAGTCAGTGCAGATGCTGCATCAAGTTCTACACTGAAAATAGATTTATAGATTTTTGTTAACCAAAGGTATTAAAGGATCTGGGGCAAAGTCAGGTACATGGAAATAGATCACAGATCAGTCATGGTTGAATTAAACTCCAACCACATACCTTCAAGATGTGGGAAGAGGCATGGACCAGAGACTGAGAAAAATAGTGGAAATCCATGAATGTTAGTTCAGATTCATGCCCAGAAGTAACAGAAACTACGGGACGGTCAATGTATCATGAAGGCATCATCAAGCTAGAGCAGTGTTTTTCAATCTTTTTTTCCCGGGACCCACTTTTACTAACTGGCCAATCTTCGCAACCCATGCGACCTTCATGACCCACACCGGCTGACCTTCGCAACCCACCATTTTTATTTACCTTTAATGCAACAAGTGAGCCTGTTTGGTCCTTAGCATCTAACTTGCTTTGTCTTTGTCATTCAATGTTACATTTCTGCTAAGAATTTCAACTGACGATTTAAGTTCTCACAGCATCTCAAATCAAGAGGCTTGTCCTTGGACTTGCTATGCCTTCAAACGCCTTTGAGGTTTTTAAACTTTCATTCGCCAGTACTTGCCTGTATATAACACACAGGGGCTTTGCATGCTGATTTGCATTGGCAAAATTAAAAATGCTATACCTCAAGAAATCAACTTTATCCTGCTTCATTCCCGATTTCAGTTTCTTCTTAATGAGTTGTTCACCAGAGGTCCTATAGCTCTGGTAACAGCTCACACCAGCACTGCTTTGCCCTGCCCTGGAATCTCCTGAGAAGCTCTCTCCAGCAGATTCAGTTGTGAGGTCCTGGTCTGTTTGTGTCTCTGGCCTTCTATTCTTTATTACAAAATGAACCATCTTCCGTTCTTCACAAAGTCCTGTTACTTGCATGCTGACAGCTACAAAATGGGGGAATCATTCCTCTGTGATTTCACACCCAAAGCACAGACCTACAGGGTGCGTGATGTCACTGTACATGCCAAGCACATGACCTGCTCTCTGCCGCTTCTTCTGGCAGGAAGACTCCAGCATTCACATTTAAAGGCCGGTCATGGCCAGCATTCTCAACTTAAAAGCACTCAACAGCCAGCATTCTGAATAGCCAGTCACAGTTCTTGGACACTTCCCCCGCGACCAGGAATTCCCCGGCCCATCACTCAGCGACCCTCCCGACAGCCACCCGCAGATTGCAACCCTGAATTTGAAAAACTTTGATCTAGAGGCTTGTGACTGGGTGCCTACGTAGGTAGAATGGAATTTCAAAATCTCCGAGAAGTAGGTACAATTACAGGACGTGTACAAGGAGCATCAGACACGAGTAAGAAGCCATGTGGAGGAGAGTGAGAATTTAGAAAAAGTTGTATTTCACCAAGAATTGGCACTGAGCCCCCTCCCTCTTCCCGATTGTCAATGGATGGTCCAACTCAGCAGCTGAAACAGGAAGTGCCACAGTCAATGATATTTGCAAATTACATTTTATCTGGAGATCAGCACTGGAAGGCATGGGTCTGAAGATCAAGCTGCCAAAAATTCATTATATAGACTGTCAGTTTGAACCCAAGAAAAAGATCCGAGTGCAGGTGTAAAGATTAAGGCTGAAACTTGGAGAAAGTAAGTCGTTTCAAGTACCTGGGGTCAGTGGTGGCAGAAGATGAAAGTGTGGCAATGTAAATTACCATAAATTGCAATGTATAAATTGATTTTGTGTCATTTTTCCCAGCCCCCAAAATCCTTATTTTGCATATACTCGCCATCCAGGTTGACGGCATCCCCTCCCACCACCACCCTTGTCAGCCATGACATGTTATTCTCACATTAGTAGTCAGCCTCAATTTGTCTCCCACAAATGCAGGTTTTATGAACTAGTATCATGACTGGGCATAAGGGATCAAGCAAGCGCTGTGAGCTATGAGGAGGTGCACAGTTTAAGACATCCCCACTCTGCGTCATTAGCAAAATGGCAACTACCAACATCCATGCTGGCAGTTCACTTTTACACTCAGCATACAAGTCAACCCTCAATTTTGAAGGTATATAAAGGTTTTCATTTTTAACCAATGGATTAGCTCTAGTCGGAGTAATTGGAAGAAGTGCAGAGGCGTGTTGTGAGATTGAAAAGTATCATTGAACTGAAGAATCGACAAGGCAGGCCAACCTCATTAGGTGGTGCAGAATCTTGGGGAATGTCTAGAAGAGAGGACCAAGGAGAGAAAGACAAGATCAGGAACCAGTACATCAAGTGGGGTGGGGGTGGGGGGTCAGTAAACATTGTGGAAGCATCAAAGTAAGTAGCTAATGATATGGTCATCTGTTGTGGAGAAAGAGAGGGCATGTGGTGAGGTTGGGATTGGCAGGAAGAAAATGAGGAAGGCCTAAGACCAGGTGGGAGGATGTGGTGGAAAGCAGCGGGATTGGAAGGAGAATGGATGTCTGATGGGGAATGGTGCTAGACCAGCAGTGTGGTGACCCCAAACAAAATGGATGGAGCTGAAAGGAAAAAAGATCAGCCATGATCTCATTAAATGTAGAACAGGCTCGCAGAGCTAAATGACCTTTTCTCCTATACAGTGAAGTTCATTCCACATAGGTCAATTTATACAAATTCCAGTTTCCTATATATGCTTTTCACTAATTATATATAATGTCCAAACATCATCCCATACATAGTCTGCTGGATCATGAGCCCATACATCCTGTGCTGAAATATAAGTAAAGTTTGAAAGGATTGAACAAGAGAATTGCACAGAATTTACAGCACAGAAACGGACCATGCAGCCTGACCAGTTTTATAATCCACACAAGTCTCCCTCTTCGTCTCGCTGAACCAACGTATCCTCTTCCGCTGAAAAATAGCTTTTCGGCTACTTTCATGACTGGTGCCGCTAGTGTGCTAGTCTATTATCTAACATAAGGAAAAATTACTTTTTATCAAAGCCAAACAATACAAGTGAGCATATGTGCACAGCTTCTACACAATACTGAGGGAGTGCAGCACTGTCAAGAGCTGAATCTTTCGGAGGCCTCATCTCCCCTCAAGCGAATGTAAAGATCCCGTGGCACAATTTCAAAGAGGAACAAGGTAGTTCTCCCTGGTGTCCCGATCAATATTTATCTTTCAACCAACATCACTAAGTTAGCTGGTCATTGCTGTTGGTGGGACCTCACTGTGAAAATTGGATGATACAGTTCCTACATTACAATTGTGACTGCACTGCTAAAGCACTTAATTGTAAGTACTTGGAGACATCATGTGGTTATGAAAGGCACTATAAAAATGAAAATTCTCTGTTATTCTGTCTACATTATCTGATAATGCACCTTTTCCGTATTGAATTCACATTTTCTGATATTTCCACTGCATAATTCTGAATTTTAATACCAAATTTTGTATTTATACATATTCATAAATGCAAGTTTAAAAAAAAAAAAAATTCTGATTAGACCTGATTGCGGGTTCAGTAAAGGCCATTGAGCAGAACTGCAATTGCAACTTGCAAACTGCAAACTGCAATCAGCAACCAAAGCAGCCTTGAGCATCAGCAGGAGAAGAGGATACAAAATCTCGCTGCAAGTGAAATCAAAATCAGTGTTGATTTTATTTTCCAGAAGCAGGAAAAAAAAATGTTGATTTTCTCGCTGGTATCTTGAATGTGACATAACTTTAGGTACAGTGGTAGAAACACAGCAGAGTCCTGAGTTAGTGCAGGTAGATTTTATTTAATTTTTTAAAAATATGCATCGTTACATGGATAAATCAGCACCGTTTCTCAGAAAGCCCGTTTTTTAATGTTGAAGTAGCAGGGAAAACGAGGATTCCGAATTCCTCGACGCTAAAATACATCTAATCGGGTATACGCAATTTTTGTCTTGCGTGAAAAATGTAAGTTTGAGGTAAAAAAGTTGTGCTAACTTTTCTTTCCAACAAAAGGAGTTACAGCGTGCAACATACAAGATCAGACATCCAAAGAGGTGACATTTGAGGATTAGATCACATTTTGAAGATACGGTATTGCAATTAGGACTAGGACGTGTGCCAATTTGCAACTAGCTGTTGGAAAGCGCTGAGGAAAGGCAGGCAAAACCCTATGAAAGTGACTTAACTAGGCACCACTAAGACCAGGGAACACCAAAGTCATCCATATATGTAACAATGGACCATTCCCTTTCCATTATCTTAAAATAGGCTCCTTTGTATTAGGTTAGCTGTCCATTTCATGTTATAAATGTTTACATAATGCAAATATTTCCTGCAACTAGTTTTTGAAACATTTTCTTTAATAAAAGATGGAACTACAAATGTGGGATCGAAGTCCATGTGACAGTCAATTTAATTACTTAACTCTATTTTCTTAAAAAATAAATGAATTCTTCACATTATAATTACATTTTGCTTCAAGCATTCACGTCTGCAAATATTACAGTGCACATAGCCATGTTTGAAGACCAAGTTACACAATACATAGCTGCAGACTAATCTCTGCGACAGTAACCCACACTTGCTGAACCAGAACACTTCTTCATAAATACAGCTTTTACTTCAGGCATAAACCCACAATTTGTAAGTTAAAAAAAAGGCCCATATCATATAGGAAGGTCATTTGCCTTACATTAGAGAATATAATTTTCTACAAAATGTCCAATGATCAACCCTCCTAACTGAGGGTTAATGTATAAATAAAGCAAAAATACACAGACACAATTGGAAAGAAGTTAAAATCTCACTCAAATGTTACTGTTAATTTATTTTTTTTACAGTATAGGCTTGCCATATATTACAGACCGGAATGATAAAGTTGACATTCTTTTAATTCAGTTACCATAAATATTTAAAATCTAATTATCTTACATTCCATGGAAATTTCCTATGGCAGCGAATGCTCTTTGCGAGTTGAGGTGGGGCCTTGCATTCTGGGGACAAGCAGCATTAGTGAAGATGCTGCACTAGCCATTGGCAGAGTGAAGAGCACGAGTTATTTGCCGCATATGGCATTGTACGGATACTTCCCGTGCTGGCGGGGTCACCAATGCTTACCCGCGTGTCTGTGCCATACCCGAAACCACAATGGGCGGTCAGCTTGATGGTTAATCTAAGAAGAAGATGTTGTTAAACTGCATTGCGCAGAGTTTCTTAACTTCCTCTGGAGGGAGAGAGAGACAGGCGGAGAAAGAACAAGGTAAATGTTAGGCATGTTTGAGATTTCCTCATGACCAATGCCCCCCACCCCTCCGATCGTTAGAACTTCCGGCACCTCCACTTAAAAATGCCCTAAAGACAGCCTAGCAATGTTCAAGCTGCTTAAACAGCAGCAAACCCCAGCATTCTCTGGAGTCTGGTGCAACCCAGATCTGTTTGCACTTCTGAAACACAGGTGCAGAAAGAGACCATTCAGCTACTAGAATCATAGAACAGAGGAATGTTCGGCCCATCATGTGCTGGCTCTCTGAAGGAGCAATTCATCTCGAGACACGACCCGTGTTTTCTCAGTAGTCCTGCACACTTTTCCTTTTCAGATAATAATCCAATTCCCTCTAGAACGTCGTGACAGTACCACACTCTCAGGCTGTACATTACAGATCCTAACTAATCGCTGTGTGGAGACATTTTTCCTCATGTCACCATTGCTTCTTTTGCCAATTACATTCAAATCTGCTCACTGTTTCTCGAGCCTTCCACAATGGGAACATTTTCTCCCTATCTATTTTGTCCAGACCCCTCATGATTTTTAATACCATTATCAAATAACCTCTCCACCTTCCCTTCTCCCAAAGAAAACAGTCTCAGCTTCTCCAAATTTCTATCTAACTGAGGAACTGTCCTTCTTTGAGTTAGGCCTCACGTCATTATCCATATAGCTATCTGAACCTGCAACTCACTTATCTTATTTATCATTCACCACACGTTCATATACTTGAAAAAAAAATGTTTTAAATTCTTTTTCACATTTTCTACCAAATTTACACCCACCAATAATCAGTAACAAATATGTCAATCCCCATACCAATAACAATGATCCCATCCTCCCACCAAACCCCAAACATTAGCCCGCATGTTCACACAAACAAATGACAAAAAGGAATTAGCGATCACCCATAGTCGCCATTAACACACACAGCACCCCCCCCCCCCCCCCCCCCGCCCCCAACCCTCCCACCTACCGCCCCAGCTAATGTTCGATGTTATCCAGTTCTTGAAAGTGCATAATGAATAATGCCCCATGAATTGTAGAACCCCTCCATCCTTCCCCTCAGTTCAAACTTAACCTCAAGAGTCAAGAATTCCAACAGGTCCCTCCGCCACACCAGGGCACAGGGTGGAGAGGTTGCTTTCCAACCTATCAGGATCCGCCTTCGGGCGATCAACGAGATGAAGGCTACAACATCTGCCTCCGCACCCGTTTCCAACCCTGGCTGATCCGACACCCCGAATATGGCCTCCCGGGGGCCCGGGTCCAGTTTCACATGCACCACTTTAGAAATTACCCTTAAAACCTCCTTCCAGTAATCCTCTAGCTTTGGACAGGACCAAAACATATGAATTTGATTTGCCCCCCCACTCCCCCCCGCCGCAACGTTCACACACATCTTCTACTCCTTCAAAGAATCAGCTCATCCTCGCCCTCGTGAGGTATGCTCTGTATACCACCTTCAGCTGTATCAGCCCCAACCTCGCGCACATGGAATGCACTGCCTGTGGAAGTAGTTGAATCGGCAACATTAGGGACCTTCAAGCAGCTATTGGATAGGTACATGGATTATGGTAAAATGATATAGTGCAGATTTATTTGTTTTTAAGGGCAGCACGGTAGCATTGTGGATAGCACAATTGCTTCACAGCTCCAGGGTCCCAGGTTCGATTCCGGCTTGGGTCACTGTCTGTGCGGAGTCTACACGTCCTCCCCGTGTCTGCGTGGGTTTCCTCCGGGTGCTCCGGTTTCCTCCCACAGTCCAAAGACGTGCAGGGTAGGTGGATTGGCCATGATAAATTGCCCTTAGTGTCCAAAATTGCCCTTGGTGTTGGGTGGAGGTGTTGAGTTTGGGTGGGGTGCTCTTTCAAAGAGCCGGTGCAGACTCAGGGGGCCGAATGGCCTCCTTCTGCACTGTAAATTCAATGATAATCTATGATTAATCTAGGACAAAGGTTCGGCACAACATCGTGGGCCGAAGGGCCTGTTCTGTGCTGTATTTTCTATGTTCTATGTAAGGTGGAGGCATTCACTCTCCGGAGCACCTCACACCAGAACTCCTCGTCCATATCCTCTCACAACTCTTCCTCCTATTTTGCTTTGATCCCTTCCAGTGATGCCTTCTCCACTTCCAAAATAGCTCCGTAAACTGTAGACACTACCCCCTTCTCCAGTCCCCGTCGTCAGCACCTCCTCCAGCTTCCACCGGGAAGCTCTGTATCTCCTTTCTGGCAAAATCTTGAACCTGCATGTATCTAAATATTTCCCCCTGCTCCAGCCCATACTTCGCTTCCAGCTCCTTCAATCCTGCAAACCGACCCCTAAGAAACAAATCTTTTAGTGTCTTAATCCCCTTCTCCTCCCATTTCCGAAAATTTCCATCCCACTTCCCTGGCTCAAATCTGTGGTTCCCCCGAATCAGCATTTCCCTTGACCCTGCCCCCAACCCGAAGTGTTGGCAAAACTACCTCCAAATTCTCAATGAAGCTATTATTACCGGACTCCCTGAGCATTTCCCCGGAGCTATCGGGAGCGGCACTGTTGCTAGTGCTTTCAATCCGAGCCCCTGCACAAACTCTCCTCCATTCTGACCCACTGGGAATCAACCCCTCTGACCCAGCTCCGCACCTTCTCCACATTCGCCGCCCAGTAGTATTACATCAGGTTCGGAAGACCCAAACCCCCTGCCTGCCTTCCCCTCTGTAGCAGCACCTTTCTAACTCTGGCCACCTTCCCTCCCCATATGAACGAAGTAATCCTTCCCTCAATCTCTCTGAAAAAAGCTTTTGGCAGGTAAATCGGCAGGCATTGAAAAATAAGCAGCAATCGCGGTAACACGTTCATTCTAACCGCCTGTACCGGACCCGCCAGTGTCAGAGGGAAACAATCCCACCTTGCCAGATCAGCTTTCACTCTCCCCACCAAACTAGAAATGTTGTACCTGAGGAGGAGCCCCCCCCCCCCCCCCCGCCCTCCCGGGCAACCTGCACACCCAGGTACCTAAAGTGTGTCCCTGCCCTACGGAATAGAACATAGAACGATACAGCGCAGTACAGGCCCTTCGGCCCACGATGTTGCACCGACATGGGAAGTCCAAAAAACAAAAGCCATCTAACCTACACTATGCCATTATCATCCATATGCTTATCCAATAAACTTTTAAATGCCCTCAATGTTGGCGAGTTCACTACTGTTGCAGGTAGGGCATTCCACGGCCTCACCACTCTTTGCGTAAAGAATCTACCTCTGACCTCTGTCCTATATCTATTACCCCTCAGTTTAAAGTTATGTCCCCTCGTGCTAGCCATTTCCATCCGCGGGAGAAGGCTCTCACTGTCCACCCTATCTAACCCCCTGATCATTTTGTATGCCTCTATTAAGTCTCCTCTTAACCTTCTTCTCTCTAACGAAAACAACCTCAAGTCCATCAGCCTTTCCTCATAGGATTTTCCCTCCATACCAGGAAACATCCTGGTCAATCTCCTCTGCACCCGCTCCAAAGCTTCCACGTCCTTCCTATAATGCGGTGACCAGAACTATACGCAATACTCCAAATGGTAGCTCCCCCCCACCCCTGCCCTCACCCCCGGCCAAGACACCACAAAATACTGTTGTCTAGATTTAGTTTGTACCCCGAGAAATACCCAAACACTCTAAGGAGCTCCAATATTCCCCCTATCATCGGCATAGAAGGACACCCTACGCTCTATCCCACCCCCGCATTATTCCTTTCCATACCCCCAAACTTCTTAATGCGATGGCCAACGGCTCAATCGCGAATGCAAATAGCAGGGGGGACATAGAACATCCCAGCCTAGTCCTACGGTGGAGAGTAAAGTATCTTGAGCTGATGGCGTTTGCGCAGACACTCGCCTCGGCTCCTATTATAGTAGCTTTACCCAGTTCACAAATCTTGGTCTAATCCCAAACTGCTCCAGAACTGCCATCAAATACCCCCATTCTACCACACGTTCATATACATGCACAGTAACCTTCATTTAGACTTTATTACTTTCCCCCTTATGCGGGATATACGGACAAGAAGCTGAAGTAGGCCATTCGACCCCTCGAACCTGCTCTGTCATTCAATAAGATCATGACTCATCTGTTTGTGTTTCGAATTCCACATTTGTCTGATAACCCTCAATCCCCTTACCTAACAAGAATGTGTCTACCTCTGCCTTAAATATATTCAATAACCCTGCCTCCACCACCTTCTGAGGCAGAAATCCAAGTCACACAAACCTCCGAGAGAAAACATTTCTCTTAATCTCAGTCCTAAAAGGGTGATTCCTAATTTTAAAACATTGCCCCCTTGTTCTGGACTCACCCACAAGAGGAAACATCCTTTCCACATTCACCTTGGAAAGATCGTTCAGGATCTTCTGTACTTCAATCAAGCCACTCCATTGGAAACAAGCCCGATCTGTCAAACCTTTCCTGAGACAACTCGCTAATTCCAGATATCAATCCAGTAAACACCCTTGAACCGTCTCCAATGCATTTACATTCATCCTTAAAGAATGAGACCAATACTGCACATAGTATTCACGATGTGGGGCGAAATTCTCCGGTATCAGCGTGATGTCCGCCGACCGGCACCAAAAATGGCGCGAATCAGTCGGGCATCGCGCCGCCCCAAAGGTGCGGAATCCTCCGCATCTTGGGGGGCCGAGCCCGAACCTTGAGGGGCTAGGCCCGCGCTGGACTGACTGATTTCCGCCCCGCCAGATGGCGGAAGTGCCCCGCCAGCTGGCGCGGAAATGACATTGCCGGGTGGCGCATGCGCGGGAGCGTTAGCGGCCACTCATGGCATCCCCGCGCATGCGGTGTGGAGGGAGTCTCTTCTCCTCCGCCATGGTGGAGACCGCGGCGAAGGCGGAAGGAAAAGAGTGCCCCCACGGCACAGGCCCACCCGCGGATCGGTGGGCCCCGATTGCGGGCCAGGCCACCATGGGGGCACCCCCCAGGGCCAAATCGCCCCGCGCCCCCCCCCCCCAGGACCCCGGAGCCGCGCCGCCTTGTCCCGCCGGTAAGGTAGGTGGTTTAATCCACGCCGGCGGGACAGGCATTCTAGCAGCGGGACTTCGGCCATCCAGGCCGGAGAATCGTGGGGGGGGGCCCGCCAATCGGCGCGGCGCGATTCCCGCCCCTGCCGAATCTCCAGTGCCGGAGAATTTGGCAACCGGCGGGGGCGGGATTCACGCCAGCCCCCGGCGATTCTCTGACCCGGCGGGGGGGGTTGGAGAATCTCGCCCGTGGTCTCACCAATATTCTGTATAACAGAACGGTATAACAACCTTACTTTTAGGTTCACCATAAGACATAGGAGCGGAAGTAAGGCCATTCGGCCCATCGAGTCCACTCCACCATTCAATCATGGCTGATTTCAACTCCATTTACCCGCTCTCTCTCCATAGCCCTTAATTCCTCGAGAAATCAAGAATTTATCAACTTCTGTCTTAAAGACACTCAACGTCCCGGCCTCCACCGCTCTCTGTGGCAATGAATTCCACAGACCCACCACTCTCTGGCTGAAGAAATTTCTCCTCATCTCTGTTCTAAAGTGACTCCCTTTTATTCTAAGGCTGTGCCTACGGGTCCTAGTCTCCCCTGCTAATGGAAACAACTTCCCTACGTCCACCCTATCTAAGCCATTCATTATCTTGTAAGTTTCTATTAGATCTCCCCTCAACCTCCTAAACTCCAATGAATATAATCCCAGGATCCTCAGACGTTCATCGTATGTTAGGCCTACCATTCCTGGGATCATCCGTGTGAATCTCTGCTGGACCCGCTCCAGTGCCAGTATGTCCTTCCTGAGGTGTGGGGCCCAAAATTGCTCACAGTATTCGAAATGGGGCCTAACTAATGCTTTATAAAGCTTCAGAAGTACATCCCTGCTTTTATATTCCAAGCCTCTTGAGATAAATGACAACATTGCATTTGCTTTCTTAATTACGGACTCAACCTGCAAGTTTACCTTTAGAGAATCCTGGACTAGGACTCCCAAGTCCCTTTGCACTTCAGCATTATGAATTTTGTCACCGTTTAGAAAATAGTCCATGCCTCTATTCTTTTTTCCAAAGTGCAAGACCTCGCACTTGTCCACGTTGAATTTCATCAGCCATTTCTTGGACTACTCTCCTAAACTGTCTAAATCTTTCTGCAGCCTCCCCACCTCCTCCATACTACCTGCCCCATCACCTGTCTTTGTACCATCGGAAAACTTCGCCAGAATGCCCCCAGTCCCATCATCAAGGTCGTTAATATATAAAGAGAACACCTGTGGCCCCAACACTGAACCCTGCGGGACACCACTCGTCACCAGTTGCCATTCCGAAAAATAACCTTTTATCCCAACTCTCTGCCTTCTGCCTGACAGCCAATCGTCAATCCATGTTAGTACCTTGCCTCGAATACCATGAGCCCTTATTTTACTCAGCAGTCTCCTGTGAGGCACCTTATCAAAGGCCTTTTGGAAGTCAAGATAGATAACATCCATTGGCTCTCCTTGGTCTAACCTATTTGTTATCTCTTCAAAGAACTCTAACAGGTTTGTCAGGCACAACCTCCCCTTACTAAATCCATGCTGACTTGTCCTAATCCGACCCTGCACTTCCAAGAATTTAGAAATCTCATCCTTAACAATGAATTCTAGAATCTTGTCAACAACCGAGGTTAGGCTAATTGGCCTATAATTTTCCATCTTTTTCCTTGTTCCCTTCTTGAACAGGGGGGTTACAACAGCGATTTTCCAATCCTCTGGGACTTTCCCTGACTCCAGTGACTTTTGAAAGATCATAACTAACGCCTCCACTATTTCTTCAGCTATCTCCTTTAGAACTCTAGGATGTAGCCCATCTGGGCCTGGAGATTTATCAATTTTTAGACCTCTTAGTTTCCCTAGCACTTTCTCCTTTGTGATGGCTACCATATTCAACTCTACCCCCGACTCTCCTGAATTGTTGGGATATTACTCATGTCTTCTACTGTGAAGACTGACGCAAAGTACTTATTTAGTTCCTCAGCTATTTCCTTGTCTCCCATCACCAGATTACCAGCGTCATTTTGGAGCGGCCCAATGTCTACTTTTGCATCCCGTTTGTTTTTAATGTATTTAAAGAACCTTTTACTATCATTCCTAATGTTACTAGCTAGCCTACCTTCATATTTGATCCTCTCTTTCCTTATTTCTCTCTTTGTTATCCTCGGTTTGTTTTTGTAGCCTTCCCAATCTTCTGACTTCCCACTACTCTTTGCCACATTATAGGCTTTCTCTTTTGCTTTGATGCATTCCCTAACTTCCTTTGTCAGCCATGGCTGCCTAATCCCCCCTCTGATAACCTTTCTTTTCTTTGGGATGAACCTCTGTACTGTGTCCTCAATTACTCCCAGAAACTCCTGCCATTGCTGTTCTACTGTCTTTCCCACTAGGCTCTGCTCCCAGTCGATTTTCGTCAGTTCCTCCCTCATGCCCCTGTAGTTACCTTTATTTAACCGTAACACCTTTACATCTGATTCTACCTTCTTTCTTTCAAATTGGAGATTGAATTCTACCATATTATGATCACTGCCTCCTAAGTGTTCCCTTACTTTAAGATCTTTAATCAAGTCTGGCTCATTACATAACACTAAGTCCAGAATGGCCTGTTCCCTCGTGGGCTCCATCACAAGCTGTTCCAAAAAGCCCTCCTGTAAACATTCAATGAATTCCCTTTCCTTGGGTCCACTGGCAGCATTATTTACCCAGTCCACCTGCATATTGAAGTCCCCCATGATCACTGTGACCTTGCCTTTCTGACATGCACTTTCTATTTCGTGGTGCATTTTGTGCCCCCGGTCCTGACCATTGTTAGGAGGCCTGTACATAACTCCCATTATGGTTCTTTTGCCTTTGTGGTTCCTCAACTCTGCCCACACAGACTCCACATCATCTGACCCTATGTCGTTTAGTGCTATTGATTTCATTTCATTCCTAATTAACAAGGCAATCCCGCCCCCTCTGCCCATTCGATAGGTTGTGAATCCCTGGATGTTTAAATGCCAGTCCTGAACTTCCTGCAACCACGTCTCTGTGATGCCTACCACATCATACCTGCCAGTCACAATCTGGGCCACAAGCTCATCTACCTTGTTCCGTACACTGCGCGCATTTAAATATAGCACCTTTAATTCTCTATTGACCGTCCCTTTTTGTTTTCTTAGTGTGGTGGACCTTGGTTTACTGAGCCTTTCCATACACTGTGTCATATTTTGTGGGATTGGGATTATCATAACCTCTCCTGAGTTTTGTCTTTTCGTGCTTTTTTGTATTCCTAAGCAGCTACGCTTCCCACTGATGACTTCACCTCTTGGTTCCTGACTTTCCCTTCACCCCCAATCTCTAGATTAAAGTCCTATTGATCACCCTATTTACTCTTTTCGCCAGAACACTGGTCCCAGCTCGGTTCAGGTGGAGACCATCCCAACGGTATAGGTCCCCCTGTCCCAGAACTGATGCCAGTGTCCCATGAAAAGGAACCCCTCTTTCCCACACCACTTTCAGCCACGTGTTAACTTCCCTTATTCTTGCCTCCCTCTTGTAATAAAGAACAGCAATCCACTAGACTTGTTAATTACTTGCTATACCTGCATACTAACCTTTTGTGACTCATGCACTGGAACACCTAGATCCCTCTGCACCTCAGAATTTTACAGCCATTCCCCATTTAAGCAATTTTCTGCCCTTTTATACTTCCTGCCAAAGTGAACAACTTCATATTTTCCGACATTGTAATCTATGTGCCAGATTTTTGCTCACTAAACCAACCTACCTACATCTGTCCACGACAATCTTTGTGTCCACTTCACAAATTTTTTCTGACCTATCTTTGTGCAATCTATAAATTTAACTACCATGCCTTCGCTATTCTCATCTAAATCATTGATAGAAATTGTAAAAAGTTAGGGCGGCACGTGTCGCAGGGGTTAGCATTGCTGCCTCACGGCGCCGAGGACTCGGGTTCGGTCCAGATCCTGGGTCACTATCCGTCTGGAGTTTGTACATTCTCCCTGTGTCTGCGTGGGTCTCGCCCCCACAACTCAAAGATGTGCAGCGTAGGTGGATTTGCCACGCAATTTAGCCCCTTAATTGGAAAAAAAGAATTGGGTACGCTAAATTTAAACAAAAAAAAAAAATGGTAAAAAGTTGAGGCCCTAACACAAACCCCTGTGAGACTCCATTCATCACATTCTGCCAATCAGAAAAATAATAATCTTTATTATTGTCACAAGTAGGCTTACATTAACATTGTAATGAAGTTACTGTGACAATCCCCCTAGTCGCCACACTCCGGAACCTGTTCGGGTACACTGAGGGAGAATTCAGAATGACCAATTCACCTAACAGCACATCTTTCGGGACTTGTGGGAGGAAACCGGAGCACCCGGAGGAATCCACGCAGACACGGGGAGAACATGCAGACTCCGCACAGACAGTGAACCAAGCCGAGAATCGAACCTGGGACCCTGGCGCTGTGAAGCAACAGTGCTAACCACTGTGCTACCATGCCCAGGACCCTTTATGCATATTCTCTTTATGTATTCTGCCAGTCAACCTTCTAACTATGCTAATATGTTACCCGCTACAACATGAGCTTTTATTTTCCACTATAACCTTTGATGTGGCACTTTATCAAATGCCTTCTGGAAATCCAAGTACAGTACGTCTACAGGTTCCCCTTCATCCATGCATGCTACTTCATTAAAGAACTCCAAAACATGATTTCCCTTTCACAAAACCATGCTGACTCTTCCCGATTACCTTGAATTTTTCTGAGTACCCAGCTAGAACCCCCTTAATGTTCGATTCCAGCACCTCCCCCATAACAAATGAGCTGTGACAAAGAGTCATTCAGACTCAAAATATTAGCTCTCTTCTCTCTCCACAGATGCTGTCAAACCTGCTGAGATTGTCCAGTATTTTCCATTTTTGTTTCAGATTCCAGCAACCGCAGTAATTTGCTTTGATCTATAAATGTGCTATCTGTTCTACTATTTAGTTAGATCATGGATGACCTGTTTGGTTTTCTCGGTTTGATTGGTGCCAGACTATCAACTGCAACCATCGCTGAGCACGTCGTAAACCAAGTCCTGGTCATATCAGCAACTTGACAGGTATTAGACATTAGTGGGGACAGGGATGAGAATGTTAACCTGTGGCTCCCAGGCCTTTCAGCCCCTCCAACCTGTCCCACGATTCAACTGGGTCATGGCTGATCTGTATCTTTAACTCCATCTATCCTTGGTTCTATAATGCAGAATCCCCATGCCAACATTAATCTATCAATCTCAGTTTTCAAATTTTCAATTGAAACCCAACTTCAACAGCTTTTTGGAGGGAGAGTGTTCCCGATTTCCACTACCTTCCGTGTGAGATTCTGCTACATGACTTCACCCCTGAATGCCTAATTTTTTGAGCTCCCCTCACCAGAGGAAACAGTTCTTCTCCAGCTGCCTTAACCAATCCTTTGATCATTTTAAACGCCCCTATTAGATCATCCTTTAATCTTTGACACACCAGGGAAGACAAGCCTAGTCTGAGCAACTTGTCATCATAAATTAATATTTTTAGCCAAGTTTATCATTCCCGCTCATAAATAGAAAGGGGTGGAATTTCCTCCCCCTCCTGGGTGTACAGCATCACCTTGAACGCATAGCATGGAGGCAAATCAGGTGGAGAGGGTCACCTGCCATAAGGGACCAAAGTTTCCCTCCCCACCATGCCCCCTCCCCCACCTGCGCCACCCAACCCACACGTGTGTGATCCTCCCAGTCTGAATTTCCTCTATTCATTATGCAATGACAATAACATAAAGCTGCATTTAAATAGCTCCGCTAATGTACTAAAATATCCCAAAGGCAAAACTGGACACCAAGCCACATGTGATATTAGGACAGATGACCAAAAGCTTAGTTGGAGAGGTATGTTTCAAGGAGAGAGGGGCAGAGAAATTTTCAGAGCAAAGTGCCGAGCTGAAGTCCAAACTTATTCCTCGTTTCCTCGACAGGAAAAACAGCAATGGTTTTAAAAGAAATGTTATGGAGCAAAATTGTGGAGGTGTGAGTGGGCTGTGGTGTTTAAGACAGAAACCAAAACCAGGAAGTGATACGTTCTCAGGATGCATCCATAGTTAATGCAAAAGTCTGCCATTTCACTTAGTCCTTGTTACCTGAAACCTAGCCAGCATGTAGATGACAAACACAATCTGCACATATTAAAGGAGAGCTGATTTCCTTGGGCCAAGTACCATTCACCCATCCATCACCGGTGCTCGCTGACCTACATTAGCTTCCGGCCCAGCAATGCCGCAGGTTTATCCTTAATTTGAGATCCCTCTATGGGCCTCGCCCTTCCCTCTCTCTAACCTCTGCCAGGCCCACATGAATTCTATACTCCTCCAATTCTGGCTACTTGTGCATCCTTGATTTTAACCATTCCACCAGTGGCTGCCATTCCTTCAGCTGTCTAGGCCCCAGGTTGTGGCATTCCTTCCTTGAAATTCTCTGTATTGCTAACCCTCTTCTACCTCTCCCTGTCCTAATACATCTTTATATAGTTAAATGCCAAATAGGTCCTTGGGATGTTTTGCCATGTTTCTTTTTAACAAACAATTTTCTTGAGGTATTTTAGGCATATAGAAAAAGTGACATTGTACAGTACAAAAAAAAAGTCAAGACACAAATTAAACATAGTGCAAACCACGGCTCTGTTCACGCAAGGACCTGCCTCAATATCCCCCTACTCTACTCTACCCTAGCCCCCCCCCCACTGACGCTTACTCCTCTGCGAAGAAGTCAACAAATGGCTGCCACCTTCGGGCGAACCCTAATAGCGAACCTCTCAAGGCGAACTTGACTTTCTCTAGGCCAAGAAAGCTCGCCATGTCCGATAGCCATACCTCAGCCCTCGGGGGGCTTTGAGTCCCTCCATGCTAACAGTATTCGTCGCCGGGCTACCAGGGAGGCAAAGGCCAGAACGTCGGCCTCTCTCTCTTCCTGGACTCCCGGATCCTCCGAAACCCCAAAGATTGCCACCTCAGGGCTCATTACCACCCCAGTTTTCAATACCCGGGGCATGACATCTGTGAATCCCTGCCAATACCCCTTGAGTTTAGGGCACGACCAGAACATGTGTACATGGTTAGCCGGCCCTCCGGCACATCTAGCACACTTGTCCTCCAGCCTGAAGTATCTGCTCACCCGGGCCACCATCATGTGGGCCCGGTGCACGACCTTAAACTGGATCAGGCTGAGCCTGGCGCATGTTGCGGTCGTGTTTACTCTGCTCAGGGTATCTGCCCAGACACCGTCCTCCAGCTCCCCCCCCCCCGAGCTCCTCTTCCCACTTAAGCTTTAGGTACTCGGTCTGCGTATCCTCAGCTCCCATTAGTTCCTTGTAGACGTCTGAGACTCTACCCTCTCCCACCTCTCCCCTAGAAACTACCCTGTCCGGCCTCCCCTTCGGCGGGAGACGTGGGAAGGACGGCACCAGTCTGCGTACAAAATCCCGCACCTGTAAGTATCTAAAGTCGTTCCCTCTCGCCAGCCCAAACTTCTCCTCCTGCGCCCTCATGCTCTGAAAGATCCCTTCCAGGAACAGATCCCCTATTCTCACAAACCCTGCCCTCCTCCAGTCGATATCCCCCATCCATGTTCCCCGGGGCAAATCGGTGGTTGCCGCAGATTGGGGTCCACACCAATGCTCTTACCTCCCCTACATGCCTCCTCCACTGGCCCCAGATCCGAAGAGCCACCACCAATATCGGGCTGGTGGAGTACCGTGCCGGCGAAAGCGGCAGAGGCGCCATGACCAGAGCTAAGCTAGTGCCCCTGCACGAAGCAGCCTCCATCCGCTCCCAAACCGACCCCGCACCCACCCATCCATTTCCTTATCATCGCTATGTTGGCTGCCCAGTAATAGTTGCTGAAGTTCGGCAACGCCAACCCCGCTTCTCCTCTGTTCCTTTCAAACATCACCCTCTTCACCTGGGGACTTCCCTGCCCATACAAACCCCAGAATAATTTTATTCAGCCTCTTAAAGAAGGACCGCAGGATAAAGATGGGGAGACACTGGAAAACAAACAAGAACCGCGGGAGAATCATCATCTTAACAGTCTGCACCCTCCCCGCCAATGACAGCGGGAGCGCATGCCACCTCCGGACCTCCTCCCTCACTCGTTCCACCAGTCGGGACAGGTTGAGCTTATGCAACTTGCCCGAGTCCCGTGCCACCTGAATCCCCAAATATTGGAAACTCTCCCCCACCAGCCTGAATGACAACCCCTTCAGCCTACTCTCCTGCCCCTTCGCCTGAATTGCAAACAACTCGCTCTTAACCATGTTCAGTTTGTATCCGGAGAACCGGCCAAATTCCCTCAGGGTTGCCATAATACCGTCCATCCCCACCATTGGGTCCGATACATATAATAGCAGATCGTCTGCGTATAACGAGACTCTATGTTCCACTCCCCCCGGGGCCCGGACCAGCCCTTTCCAGCCCCTTGAAGCTCAGTGCAATTGCCAGCGGCTCGATGGCCAGCGCAAACAGCAGTGGGGAGAGAGGGCAACCCTGTCTTGTCCCACGGTGCAGTCTAAAATAGTCCCGATGTCGTCCTGTTCGTCCTTACACTCGCCTCCGGGGCCTGATACAATAGCCTAACCCAGTCGATGAACCCCCCCCTGAACCCGAACCGTTCTAGTACCTCCCACAGATAATCCCACTCGACCCGGTCAAAAGCCTTTTCAGCATCCATAGCTACCACCATCTCTACCTCCCTACTCTCCGGGGGGGCATCATAATCACGTTGAGCAGCCTTCCTATGTTGGACACCAGCTGCCTCCCCTTTACAAACCCGGTCTGGTCCTCCACAATTACATCCGGGACACAGTCCTCAATTCTAGTCGCCAAAATCTTGGCCAGTAACTTGGTGTCTACGTTGATCAAAGAGATCGGCCTGTATGACCCACAGGCCTCCGGGTCCTTATCCCGTTTCAGAATGAGCGAGATGGTGGCCTGCGACATCGTCGGGGGTAAACTCCCTCTGTCTCTTGCCTCGTTAAAGACCCTGACCAGCACCGGCCCCACTATCCCGGCAAATTTATTGTAAAACTCCACGATGTTTTGCCATGTTAAAGGCACTGTTCAACTGCAAGTTGTCATCAACTGAAAATAATATTTAATTAATCATATTTCCCGAGGAAAATGGAAAAGCAAAATTAAAGCCATAAAGTCACGACATAAACACATTAAAGCTCAATCTCTGTCTAAATGAAAAGTGATGATTTCCATTTCCAGCCTGCAGCTGATATGCTCCAATCTGGGTGACACTTGAAATGCTCGGCCTTCTGTTTTTAATATAAGGATAATCTATAATCACAAGACATGTACTATGGCCAATATATCTTTGATTCCACTGTTTGCTCAGTTGTACCTCTGATGATAATCAGATTATGATCACTACCCGTGATGCTACAATACAAATACTTCACATAGAATTTACAGCAGAGAGACAGGCATTTTCTCCCAACTGGTCCATGCTGGTAATTATACTTCATAAAGAGCCTCCTCCCACCCCTCTTCATCTCATTACAATATTTCCTTCTTTCCTTTCTCCCTCATGTGTTTATTTAGCTTCCTCTTAAAGCCACCCGTGCAATATGTCTCAGCAGCTACTTGCAGTAGCAGTTTCCACATTCTCTTGTTCATAGGATGCGAGTGTTGCTGGCAAGCTGTGGCTCATCCCAAATTTCCCCCAAAAAGATGGTGGTGAGCTGTCTTGTTGAATCGCTCCAGTCCACGTGGTGAAGATGCGCCCACAGTAATGGTAAAGAGGAGGTTTCAGGGTTTTGACTCAGCAATAGTGAAGGAATTACGATATTCAAGATTTCCCAGCCAGGATGGTGTGTGACTTGGGAGAGAAACTTGAGGGTGGTGGTGTTCCCATACATCTGCTGCCCTGGTCTTTCTAAATTGTGGTGGTCGTGAGTTTGGAAGGTGCTCTTTAAAGAGCTTTGGCAAGTTGCCGCAGTGCACCTTGTAGGCGGTACACAGTGCTGGCACTATGCTATCGGTGAAGGAAGTGAACTTTTGAGGTCGAGGATGGGGTGCCATTCAAGCGGGGTGCAATGTTCTGGATGGTGTCCAAGGTCTTTGAGTGTTGTTGGAGCTGCTCTCATCCAGGCAAAAGGAGAGTATTCCATCACACTCCTGACTTGCAGATGGTGGATTTTGGGGGGTCAGGATGTGAATTAGTTACCACAGAATTTCCAGCCCCTGACCTGCTTTTGTACCCACAGTATTCTCACCACTCTCTGGGTAAAGAAGTTTCTCCTGTACTCCCTATTGGATAATATTAAAGGACTGCCTCATAGTAATGGACCCTTGTCTCAGTTTTCCTTACAAGTTGAAATATTTTCTCTACATCCACCCTATCAAATCCTTTCATAATTTTAAAGACTTCTATCAGATTCCCCTTCTCTTTTCTACAGAAAAGAAACCAATCTGTTCAGTGTTTCCTGATGTTATAACCCTCCCAGTTCTGGTAAAATCTTCGACAATCGAGGGAGGATTACAAAATCAGGTTCCAAGAATACCATCCACTTACCATTAACTTCGATCAGATTTGCGTTCTTCTGACTCAAGATTACGTAAAGTTCCCGCTGGTCGGACTTTTTGCCAACAACCCAATAATCCGTCATCGCCTTCACAATGATCTCTTCATCCTCATCAGCCCTGCGCAAATTACAATACGCAAGTTAAGCAAGAACAAATAAAGCTCGCCATAAATAACTGCCCATCTTTGAAAAGTCCCAGTTTAAGAAAATCAAGGGAGTACCTTGAAAAATCACTGTTAATGTCCCCGAGGATCTTCATTAGGTCAGGGTGGACCGATGTCAAGGACATGCTGGATGTTTTACGCATGTGGATGGTTGTTTTCTCAGCCAGGTTCATGTGGTTGAAATAAATAAATTTGAAATGTGGTTCCTTTTCTGGTCTGCAAGATAAAGAAGTGCATCAAAGTTTGACTGATGCCATTTTTTCCCCTTCTTACTTTAGGTATAGCCCTCCTCTCTCCCTTCACCATCACATTTATTTGGCGTATAATTCCAAAAACATTATTTAAATGAGAAAGCCACTGAATGTTAAATTTTATGTTTTCATATACGTGCGACAGCAGGGCGGCACAGTGGTTAGCACTGCTGCCTCACACACCAGGAACCCGGGTTCAATTCCGACCTTGGGTGACTGTGTGGAGTTTGCACGTTCTCCCCGCATCTGCGTGGGTTTCCTCCGGGTTCCTCCCACAGTCCAAAGATGTGCAGGTTAGGTGGATTGGCCATCATAAATTGCCCATATGTGTGTCTAAAGGTTAAGTGGGTTTACAGGGATAGGGTGGGGGGAGAGGGCCTAGCTAGGGTGCCCTTTCAGAGGGTGAGAGAAAAGAGTCATCACAAATTGTGACAGTAAGTGCATGTTACACCCAAGCTTTGTAACAGACTGATGGAATGTTTTGCCACGATCAGCGTCCTCATTCCCTGTTGGTCAAGTCTCTGCTTCCTGATTCATAATTTTCCTAAATCATATTGTGCAAAACCTGTCCTTCTTCTGGTACTGACTGCCAATTGCATGATGACAATCTGCTCTGTTGGGGGAAAAGCTGGAGGCAATCACTGCTCTGTCCAACCTTGGCACCTTGCAGCCTATGGGGTGTCAATGCTGAACGAGCAGCAGGAACTGGTTGAGCGTGTGAGCAAAGTAATGAAGCGAACGTAAATGCGATTCAGTCTATCCTGTGTCACATATGGGGCATCCCTCACAGTGCCCTATGCCATAGGGTAGAGAGAGGACATGTTGAAAAGGAAACCGACTGAAAGGAATGACGGGGAGATTGGAAGAGAAGAGAGAGACCCTGTTGATAAGCAGCAAGGGAAAAAGTAGACAATTCTCATTGTGCGGGATGGGGCAGGGTTCACCGCCAGCGCCGCTGGAAGAATGGAGGGTGGTGACTCCTGTCCGACTTAGTAGTAAAACAATTCCTCCTCCAAGTCACTGTGGGAAGCACCATAATTTTATACTACTATTGCAAAAGGATACAGTGTCGCAGGTTTATTTTGGGTCCATTTCAGCCTAGTGAGATTTGACGAGTGGAGTGCCACAGGGAGCAGTGCTCGGGCCTCAACTATTTATAATCTATATCAATGACTAGAAGAAGGGACCAAATGGATGGTTGTTAAGTTTGCTGATGACACAAAAATAGAACCATAGAAAAGTGGGGCAGCAAGGTGGCGCAGTGGTTAGCACAGCTGCCCATGGCACCGAGGTCACGGGTTCGATCCTGTCTCTGGGTCACTGTCTGTGTGGAGTTTGCACATTCTCCTCCTGTTTGCGTGGGTTTCGCCTCCACAACCCAAAGATGTGCAGGGTAGGTGGATTGAACACGCTAAATTGCCCCTTAATGGGAAAAAATGAATTGGGTACTCAAAATTTTTTTTTAAATAAAAGTTACGGCGTAGAAAGAGGCCATTCGGCCCATCGCGTCTGTGCCGGCCAAAAAAATGAAAATAAATTAGCCGCTCATTTTAATCTCATTTTCCAGCTCCTATCCTCCAGCTAGGAAAGTAAGTTGCGATGAGGGAAGGTTGGACAGGCTGGGCCTGTAAACATTGGAGTTTAGAAGATTAAGAGGTGATCTTATTGAGACATACAAGATTCTGAGGGGACTTGACAGGGAGGATGCGGAGAGGATGTTTCCTCTTGTGGGAGAGACTAGACTGGGGGACACAGTTTAAAAATAAGAGGCCTCCCATTTACGATGGAGATGAGAAGAAATATTTTCCCTCAGACGGTTGCGGAACTTTGGGGCTCTCTCTTCCCCAGAGACTGGTGGAGGTAGGGTCAACAAATATTTTTAAGGCAGATAGATAGGTTCTTGCCTAACCAAGGGAGACAAAGGTTATCTGGGGGTAGGCAGAATGTGGGGTTGAGGCCACAATCAGATCAGCTGTGAACTTTATGAATGGCAGAGCAGGTTCGAGGAGCCAAGTGGCTTATTCTTGCTCCTAATTCGTATGTTCACACGTATGTTTGGATGTAAACTTAGCAAGGGATCCACAAGCTATACCAATGCATTAAAGGTAACTACTTCAAATAAACTATCTATTGTCGGGCACTTAAAATTGTGTGTACTGAAAAGTATTAGACTCAGCAGATATAACTTGGATGTAATCTTCAAAATGCCTGGCATCAATTTCATAATCATTTGCACTGCAGTTAAAAATTAATTAACAATATGGCTGATCCTGGATATCGAGTAACAAGAGGCATATCCTATTAAATTAATTATTTGGATGATCATGAACAACTGCTCAGAGACTGAGCCATAAAGTTCTTGTCCTGTGATACGTCTCTAGTTTGTACCATCAATTCTTTCTCACACTAGTAGAACCATCGAGTCTGCACCTTCCCTCCGAAAGAGCACCCTACCTAAGCGCACTCCCCCGCCCTATTCCAGTCACTCCGTAACCCCACCTAATCTGCACATCTTTGGACGTTATAGGGCAATTTAACATGGCCAATCCACCTAACTTGTACATCTTTGGACTGTGGGAGGAAACCGGAGCACCCAGTGGAAACTCACGCAGACACAGGGAGGAAGTGCAAACACCAAATAGACTCAAGGCTGGAATTGAACCTGGGCCCTTGGCAGCATTGCTCATCACTGTGCCACCCACAGGTAATGTAGATAACTTATTGTATTCAGCGCCTTCAGGAGGCATGTCGGGCATTAAAAGTCATAGATACAGTTAATCAGTAAGAAGGGCCCCTGGTTCCCTCACGTAATCTCACAAGAGAGTCTGGCAAAACAACAGGAATTAATGATTCAGAAAGACAGACTTCGCGAAAGGCCTGAAATCGAAACAATCGAACAGTGAGCCTCAAAAGCTGCAGAGCCCCATTAATGAATCTCAAGCCCAATTCATTAATTAATTTCCAGCCCAATTCATTAATCAATCTCCAACCCAATTCATTAATCAATCTCCAGCCCAATACATTAATTAATTTCCAGCCCAATTCATTAATTAATCTCCAGCTTTAACGAGTACATTTCAGGCATTTAACATTCAAGCTTTGAAGGTGGAATTTCAAAACAAAAAATGATTTCCCCGATGGCTCACTGGATGGAGCCACTGCGATCGAACTGTGTGGAAACAGCTGATCTCAGCTCGGGTAACAGTGTTACAATTGTATAGAATTACAGATTACAACAGGGAAACAAGCCATTCCTAGTAAACCAGCCAGCTTCCTGAGTCCTGGCCTCATAGAGAAAGAAATAGAGGATTATGTGGACAGTGTTAGATGATGAGGAGGAATATGGGAGTGCCTTAAACACAGCATAAACCCCAGTCTGAAACAACTGAACTGGACGGCTCACTTCGGTGCTGTAAGGTCTATGCCAAGCTGTGTCATTCTATATAAAACTCTCAGAAGACCACAGCTGGAGTACTGCAAGTGGCTTACATCTCTCCACAACGGGAAAGATATTGAGGCAACAGAGAGGCCTGGCATGTGGAAATACAAATGTGAACAAACAGGGAGGTTAAGGGGTGCTTCAATAGAGATGCTTAAAATTGCGACAGGGTGGAGCAAGGATTAAAAAAAAAAAGACTTGTATTTATAAAGCACCTTTCATAACCTCGGGGCATTCTGAAGTGCTTTACAGCCAGTGAAGTACGTGCCGCTGTGGCAATGGGAAAATTAATATTTTGAAACAGACCGGTTCCCAGTAATGGAAGGGTTTAGAAGATGGGAACATTGACACAAAAGATTTAAGTCAGAGAGCAGGAGAAAGGTTTCTTATACAGAGGAGTGTAATAATGCGGAATACATTAACGGAGTAAGCAACCGAGGTTGAGATCAGATCAACATTTAAAAATAGATTTATGGAGGCGATTGAAGGAAAATAACTAACTAAAGGAATATGACAAGATGGCAGACACAGGAACAGATAGCTTGTATTTATATAGCACCTTTCACAATCCTGGAACAGCCCACAGTGCTTCACAGCCAATGAAGTACTTTTGAAGAGTAGTCAATAATGTAACATCGGCAACGTTGCAGCCAATTTACACACAGCAAGATCCCACAAATATCAGTGTGATAATGCCAAAATAATCTCTTAGCGATGTTGAGTAAGGAATAAATATTAACCATCAGGGAGAATGCACCTGCTCTTATTAAAAATGGTGCTCAGGATCTTCCATTTAAATTGCTACTGTCAACATTTCTGAATATTAAACCTACCCCACCCCCATTCATTTCCCCAAAGTTACTCATTTTCTGCAGATTTCCGAGTGGCACAGTGGTTAGCACTGCTGCCTGACAGCGCCAGGGACCCGGGTTCAATTCCTGCCTTGGGTGACTGTGTGGAGTTAGCACTTTCTCCCAGTGTCTGCGTGGGTTTCCTCGAGGAGCTTCGGTTTCCTTCCACAGTCCAAAAATGTGAAGGATTTAGGTGGACTGGCCGTGCTAAACCGCCCTGAATGTTCAGGGGTGCGCGGGATAAGTGGGGTTACGGGTTTGCAGGGATAGGGTTCTCTTTCAGAGGGTCGGTGCAGACACGATGGGCCGAATGGCCTCCTTCTGCACTGTAGGGATTCTATGATCCCGTTTATTGGGGCAGTCTAGTTCCCCATGGATGCACATATACATCCCTTTTCATTGCAGTGATCTGCTTTACTACAAGAGGTCTGTTTATACTTACGCGGATAACCTCTTGTTTGTATTGAACTGTTCACAGATATCTGAAGCCAGGAGTGTGAGCTGAGGTCCCACAAGGTTGTCCAGCCTCTGGCAAAATTCTCGAGTCAGCTCCACGGAGGCTAAGGACAAGGATAAAACATGAATATTAACATCACCATTCCAATGGTAAAAAAAGAATGGGGGGGGGATCATCAAAGGAAGTGGCCAGAATTGGGGTAATCACATATCTCAGAGGAGGTTACAAGGATAGAGAGGGCATTAATGGAGGGATTTAAATGCAAGGATAAGAATTTTCCTTGTCAAAACATTACTGGGCTTGGAGTCAGAATAGGTCAGTGAGCAACAGGAGTGTTGGGAGAGAAGGATACCAAATGTGTCTTCAAAGCGTTCTCTCAACAAATTCCACTGAATACCTCATATTAGGATGGCACTACAACCTAGATGAACGAATATGGGTAAAATTTACACCTTCATTTTTAGAAATGGATTTAAATGACTGATCAACGTATAATATGGAAGCTTGGCTAGAATAGAGGCAGAAATATTGGAAACTTTTAATAATAAATTAAATACTGCAATGGGTGAAGATGCGTATCCAACTGGATGAATGAACCAAGCTGGTCTTCCACATGCAAATTTACTGTGGGATCTTTAATGGAAAACGATATAAATATTAGAAATTAAAACAGGTTCCAAACAATTAAATAAAGTAACTCACCATTAATCAGAAAACACACCACTGCACTCATAGCCTGGAAACATAAACAAAGCATGTAAGCATGCTAAAATTGAAACGTAGAACCTTTTACATAAGAATTTACAGTGCAGAAGGAGGTCATTCAGCCCATCAAGTCTGCACCGGCTCTTTGAAAGAGCACCCTACCCAAGGTCACATCTCCACCCTATCCCCATAACCCAGTAACCCCACCCAACACTAAGGGCAATTTTGAACACTAAGGGTAATTTAGAATGGCCAATCCACCTAACCTGCACATCTTTGGACTATGGGAGGAAACCGGAGCACCCGGAGGAAACCCACGCACACACGGGGAGAACGTGCAGACTCTGCACAGCGAACCAAGCCAGGAATCGAAACTGGGACCCTGGAGCTGTGAAGTAATTGTGCTAACCACCATGCTACCGTGCTGCCCGTAATATTACATGGCCGTGATTATAATAATGCATCTAGTTTTTTGGTGGAACAGAATGGGAATTGTTGAAAAAATACATTTCGTCAAAGACTTTCATCTTGCACTGATCAGGATAATCGCAAGAATAACAATGTCAGGGGAAACAAGTATTGTTTAATTGCCAAGCACAGGTTTAAATTTCCAATAATGCTTGGCAGTTAAGTGTCAGTCACCATCAACTGGTACATTCTCCATGGCAACATCTCTACAAATCAGAGTCCACTTGCCAATCAGATCACATACAATATAAACAGCTTCTCATACAGTATAAAGTTGTAGTTTCCCCTGATGTTGGTATTCTTGTGACTGTTGATGAGTGCAAGATGAAAAGCTTCAACAAAATGTCTTTTTTGAACACTATATAAATAAAATAACAAGTCCTCAAATCAGTGATATATTTAACCTACAATGAAGCTACACAAACTACGTACAATGGGCAGGATTCTCTGATCCAGAGGCTAAGTGTTGACGCCATCGTAAACGCCGTCGCGTTTCACGATGGTGTCAACAGGCCCCCAGGAGCAGCGATTCCGAGCCCCTCAGTAGGCGAGCACGGCACTGGAGCGACCCACGTCGCTCCAGCTGCCAATACCGGCGTCAAATGGGCGCCGTTAGTCTGCACATGCACGAATGCGTGCATGCGCACTGCGACCGGCACGGTTGCGCGCATGCGCAGTGGCTTCCTTGTCCGCGCCGGCCCCGACACAACATGGCGTAGGGCTATAGAGGCCGACGCGGAGCAAAAGAGGCCCCCAGCCGAGAGGGCCCCCAGCTGAGAGGGCCCCCCCCCCCCCCGATGCATGCCGAGATCCCGCCGGGTAATACCACACGTGGATGGCGCCTGTGGGACTCGGATTTGGTTTGCGGCCACTTGGCCCATACCGTGCAGAGAATCGCTGGGGGGTCCGCGTAGAGCGGCCCCCGACCGGCGGCGCGCTAACCGCGCCAGCGCCAATGGCGCTGATTCTCCGCTCTCCGGACAATCGGTGGGGCGGCGTCACGCGATTCGCGCCCGGCCCGGCGATTCTCCGGCCCGGCGTGTGCTGAGAGAATCCCGCCCAATGTGTTCTGATATGCTAAATGCAATAACTTCTATATATTCCCTAAGTCAGAATCAATCATTCTATTCCTCAAGAATTAAACCTCAGTTTGTGATTTTAATTTTTAAAAATATTAACTTTAAATGATTTGATGCCCCAACTGTTGCCCTCTGGTGGGAGTGTCATAACACTGCAACTGAAGTTGTTTTGTTTAATTATACAGTGACACAAACAGTAGAAAAAAAAACACATGACGGGAAACATAGCCAAAAAACGGCAGAACCTGGTCTCGGCCAAAAACAAACTGCAACAGGCCAATAATGTTTTACTGCATCTGGGCATTACAAGAATTTTTTTTTAAATACAGTTAGAGTACCCAATTAATTTTTTCCAATTAAGGGGCAATTTCCAATCCATCTAGCCTGCACATCTTTGGGTTGTGGGGGCGAAACCCACGCAAATACAGGGAGAATGTGCAAACTCCACACGGATAGTGACCCAGAGCCCGGATCAAAACCCAATGCCGTGAGACAGCAGTGCTAACCACTACACCACCGGCCAATGAAGTACTGCTTGAAAATGTAGTCACTGCCGTAATGTAGGAAACGCAGCAACCAATTCTCACTCCACAAACTCCCACACACAGCATGGAGAGAATGAACAAATCATCTGTATTCAGTGATCAAAACCTTTACTTTGGAGGTCAGGGCAGGTCAGGAGTTAAAACCGGTGACTGTTCCATGATGGGGGACAGTACCACCAGTCTCTGATCACCCCAAGTCTTGGATGAAGGTTAAGTATTACAGCTAACCCGAGGAAGCGGCAATGGTTATGGGCAGAGTGCTCGGGGAGGGGGGGGGATGATGATCCTTAATGGAGAATGAGCGAATCCTTAAATTAGCCAACTGCCTCCACAACCTAAAGGGAGCGGTGCAGCGCCAGTAAAGAACGGGCCAATGATCGAGAGACTATTGAGCATCAGAAACCCAACCAGGATTTATACTGCTTAATTCAGGAGGGAAGCAGAAATATTCTGAGGGCTACAACGAGTCAACCCAAGGACAGTGATAGCCTACCAATAAGTGATCCCCTATAAGAAAGATCGTTGATGTAAATCATAAACCCCCCATTTAATTGCCCTAATCACTTGTTATTGGCCAGGTTTTGATTCCTATCTGGGGCCACATGTCTCTCTGGGCCATGGCTTCACTTCTACATGTAGAGTTTACATGGCCTTTTTATCCCAAAAAATCCAATACGATGGATCAGCTGAAGGCAGGATCAGTTACCTTTGTGCTCAAACAACTGCATCACCAAAGAACTTTTCTCAGTTCTCTGAACTATACGGCAGCATTAATCAAACAGGGGCAGCGACACCCACACAGGTTGGCTTCAAGTTAGTATCGCTTTTGTGTTTTGGCCATGTCACAAACTAATGAGGGTAGGTCTCGATTACACAATTTTGTATTTACCTGTAAACTCAAGGGTGTTAAGTCCCTTGTTAATTATTTAAGATTTGCCACATTGCACAAGAACAAAATGAATGTGACTGCAGGTACTGGACTTTAATAGCAGCCAAAGCCCAGTGAATAGCACTCTGTCATCTGGAGCCAAATGGTAAGGCCCACTCCAGGTTGACACGCACACTTCAGCACCGAGAGAGTGCTGCACTGTTACAGGTGCTGCTTCCAGATGACATGTTAAACTCAAGATTCCGCCTGAGGAGGATGTGAAGGATCTGATGGGGCTATGCAAGGAAGAGCCTGATGGTGTGCTGGCCAATATTTATTCCTTTAACCTACATCACTAAACCAGTTTGTCTGGTCATTAGCACTCTGATATGTGTGGGAGCTTGCTGTACACAAATTGCTGCCACATTTTGCGCATTACAAGAGAGTGACTACACTTCAAGAAGTGTTTCACTGGCTGGACAACACTTGTGATGATCTGATGCTTGTGATGCCTTCAGAAAGGGAAAGGTTTCCTTCTTTATACTTGTTCACTAGTCTTTTATTCAAATATTGTTTGTGGTGTGAGTCTGTTCCCTGCTATCTATCTGCATGAGGTTTTTGCATGGTTGTTTGAAGACAGATTTCACCTTGTAGACAATCAAGTGCAATTCTTCATAGGCACTGTCAGTATTCACAAAGATCCTGGGAAACCGAACCGCGAGTTCGGGATTGTTGATATCATACGGGCCAGTGAGAAATCTGAGGAAGAACAAACATCTTCAGGGTTAGAATCCTTTTATGAGGATTACGACTATGGCAGAGTGACGCTGAAGCAAGCCTGCCCCGCCCCAACCCATCTGCCTTCTATTGAACAGTGTGGCAAGTGTGCATTTCCAACAGTGGGATTTCTTTTCTTTTTAAATATAGAATCATAGAATTTACAGTGCAGGAGAAGGCCATTTGGCCCATCGAATCTGCACCGGCTCTTTGAAAGAGCACCCTACCCAAGCCCACACCTCCACCCTATCCCCATAACCCAGTAACCCCACCCAACACTAAGGGCAATTTTGGACACTAAGGGCAATTTATCACGGCCAATCCACCTAAACTGCACATCTTTGGACTGTGGGAGGAAACCCACGCACACACGGGGAGAAGGTGCAGACTCCGCACAGACAGTGACCCAAGCCTGGAATCAAACCTGGGACCCTGGAGCTGTGAAGTAATTGTGCTAACCACCATGCTACCGTACTGCCCTGACTTGCCAATTTTTATAATCAATGCCCCGGCCAATGAAGGCAAGCATGCCGTATACCTTCTTGACTACCTTCTCCACCTGTGTTGCCCCTTTCAGTGACCTGTGGACCTGTACACCCAGATCTCTCTGACTGTCAATACTCTTGAGGGTTCTACCATTCACTGTACAAACAGCTGGCTTATAATGCAGAACAATGCCAGCAGCGTGGGTTTACCACTCGGACTTGGCTCCCCACGCTGCAACTGGATCCTCGATTTTCTGACCAACAGACCACAATCAGTAAGAATAAACAACAACACCTCCCCCACAATAGTCCTCAATACCAGTGCCCCGCAAGGCTGCAGACTTAGCCCCCTACTCTACTTCCCTGTACACACACGACTGTGTGGCAAAATTTGGTTCCATTCCAACTCCATCGACAAGTTTGCTGACGATACGACCATAGTGGGCTGCATCCTGAATAACGACGAGTCAGATTACAGGAGGGAGATAGAGAACCTAGTGGAGTGGTGCAGCGACAACAATCTCTCCCTCAATGCCAGCAAAACTAAAGAGCTGGTCATTGACTTCAGGAAGCAAAGTACTGTACACACCCCTGTCAGCATCGACGGGGCCGAGGTGGAGATGGCTAGCAGTTTCAAATTCCAAGGGGTGCACATCTCCAAAAATCTGTCCTGGTCCACCCACGTCGTCGCTACCACCAAGAAAGCACAACAGCGCCTATACTTCCTCAGGAAATTCGGCATGTCCACATTAACTCACCAACTTTTACAGATGCACCATAGAAAGCATCCTATCGGGCTGCATCACAGCCTAGTATGGCAACTGCTCGGCCCAGGACCGCAAGAAACTTCAGAGAGTCGTGAACATCGCCCAGTCCATCACACAAACCTGCCTCCCATCCATTGACTCCATCTACACCTCCCGCTGCCTGGGGAAAGCGGGCAGCATAATCAAAGATCCCTCCCACCCGGCTTACTCACTCTTCCAACTTCTTCCATCGGGCAGGAGATACAGAAGTCTGAGAACACGCACGAACAGACTCAAAAACAGCTTCTTCCCCATTGTCACCAGACTCCTAAATGACCCTCTTGTGGACTGACCTCATTAACACTACACCCATGTATGCTTCATCTGATGCCGGTGCTTAGATTGCTGCATAAGATAAAGACGCATGGCACCAGGGCAAAGCAGTAGCTTGGACAGAGGACTGGCCAACCAACAGAAAGCAAAAAGTGGGGATCAATGGGTGCCTCTCTGGCCAGCAACCAGCAGCCTGTGGTGTCCCTCAGGGACCAGTGCCGGGCCCACAATTGTCCACAACCCACACAGATGATTTGGAGCTGGGGACCAAGTGTAACGTGTCCAAGTCTGCAGACGACACCAAGATGAGTGGCAAAGCAAAAAGTGCAGAGGACATCGGAAGTCTACAGAGGGATCCAGACAGGCCAATCGAAAGGGCTAGGTAGGGTCTGGCAGATGGAACACAACGGCGACAAACGTGAGGCCACCCACCCTGGGAGGAACAACAGCAAAAGGGACTACCATCCAAATGATAAGATATCAAAACATGCCGCTGTGCAGAGAGACCTGGGCGCGCTCGTGCACGAGCCGCAAAAAGCTGGTCTACAGGTGCAACAGGCGACCAAGAATGCAAATGGAGCCCCGTCCCCCATCGCCAGAGGGATGGAGCCCAAGACGAGGGAGGCCATGCCTCAACCGTACAAGGTGTTAGTGAGGTCACACCTGGAGCACCGTGCTCAGCCCTGGTCCCCCCACCGGAGAAAGGACGCACTGGTGCAGGAGGGTACGCAGAGGAGACCCACCCGGCCAATCCCAGGGCTGGAGGGGCTGGACCACAAGGAGAGGCCAAGCAGACCGGGACCGCACCCGCCAGAATCCAGAAGGATGCGGGGGGGGGGGATCCCACCGAACACACAAAGTTATGACGGGAATAGACAAGACAGACGCAGCCAGGTCGTCTCCACCGGCGGGCGGAAGCAGAACGAGGGGGCCCAGCCTCAAAACAAGGGGAAGTAGATCCAGGACCGAGCCCAGAAGGAACATCCCCACCCAAAGGGCCGCGAATCTGGAATTCCCCGCCCAGCGAAGCAGCAGAGGCTCCCCCACCAAACGTCTCCAAAACAAAGATACACAGTTTTTTTTTTTTAATACATTTTTCCTTTTCTGAGTTACCAAGCCAGGGCTCAGAGTGTGGGTCAGGGGCCAACCCCTAATCCAGCTCCTCGCCTGCTCCAAAAAACTAATTCAAATTGAATCGAATTCATGGTCCCCACAAGAGAGACATACCAGATCTGAACCCAAAGGCTCAATCTCCAGATACTTGATCTTAGCCAAAAGACTGAGAAGCGATGATACAGTTTTTTGAAGAACAAAGGGATCAAGGGTCATGGTGTTCAGGCTGGAAAGTGGAGCCGAGTGCACAAAAGATCAGCCATGATCTCATTGAGTACCCAATTCATTTTTTTCCAATTAAGGGGCAATTTAGCGTGTTCAATCCACCTATCTGCACATCTTTGGGTTGTGGGGCGAAACCCACGCAAACACGGGGAGAATGTGCAAACTGCACATGGACAGTGACCCAGAGCCGGGATCGAACCTGGGACCTCAGCGCCGTGAGGCCGCAGTGCTAACCCACTGCGCCATCATGCTGCCCCAACAGTGGGATTTCCCTGACCATTTAGGAATTTCAGCTCATAGATGGGTCTTTTATGCCAAAACAAATTCAGTAGCAGGCACAAATAAACCCAACACGTTATTCTCTTCTTGGATTCTTACCTTTATTAACCAAGTAAGAAGTCTGACAACACCAGGTTAAAGTCCAACAGGTTTGTTTCGATGTCACTAGCTTTCGGAGCGCTGCTCCTTCCTCAGGCATTGAATACAAGAGCAGGGAGATTATGTTGGAGCCGTATAAAATGCTGGTTATTTACCACATCTCCCTGAACGCTTCACGAGTTCCTATAATTAGAGTGAGTCAACCATTGGAATCTCTTGTTCTTCCTCCCTCAACCAAGACAACAGATTAACTACTCTCAGTCTCACCCATCATGGGTTCTTGCAGTGCACCAAATAGGTGCTCTCAAACTAAAAGCGCTGGCCTCCACACCCCACCTCAGGTACAGGCTTCTGGGGAAACTTCTCAAAACATCCCCTCACGAATAATAGCCTCAGTTCACAGAACATGTTGCCTTTTTAAAGACCAGGTCCCCATTCTAAATGAAATACCAGGACACTGGCTGCCACAGAGCTGGGTAAATAAAGGAGCCTTTCGGCGGTAGGTTTCAAGATCGATTCTCCGCTGCCAGTCACGCAGCACACTCTTGTCTCTATTTGTGAGACAATTCAAACCCTGACTTCAGAGTCTCTTGTCACAGTCTGTACTGAGACACAGTAATGTACTTACTGAAATTGGGAATGGATCACATTTTCATTCTCTGGATGTGGGTGTCGCTGGCTAGGCCAGCATTTATTGTTCATGCCCAATTGCCCTTGAGAAGGTGATGGTGAGCTGCCTTCTTGAGCCACCCACAGGTAGGTACACCCACAACCCTGTTAGGAGGGGAGTTCCAGGATTTTAACCCAGCAGCAGTGAAGGAACAGCCGATATATTTCCAAGTGACGATGCTGTGTCATTTGGAGTGGATCTTGCGTGGTGTTCCCAGGCGACTGTTACCTTTGTCCCTCTAGGCGGTAGAGGTTGAGAGTTTGGGAGGTCCCCTCCACTCACCACCACACGGCTGTGCTGCCAATGTCGCAGCTTCTAAAGCTGTTTGTGGGGAGCAGGTTTGTGAAAGCCTGTCCTGCCTGGCCCTCCACCCCCACACAAAATACAGAGATCAACACGCCAAGCTTAACACTTACAGCTGGAAAAATGACACCTCCAGCTTTCACAGCAGCATACCATGCCAATGCAATTAACTGGCTCACACCTACTCATACAAGATTAAATTTGGACTTGTGGTGCATTTCTGAATTACTGAGAGTGGGTGCAGTTGGTTCCTGGAGCCAAGCAGTGGGGGCTTTAAAAGCAATAGGAAGCTAAGTGCATTAACCCAGAAATTATGTCACTGTTTAGTTAAGAGTATTCACTCCTTTGGTCAGTTAGCTCGACACGGCACCCTTATCCACCTCTGCCTTCCAGCCCCAGGTTGCCACACCCCACTCTGTTACCCCCTATTCTACTCTGCCCAGTTACACCCCCACATTGCGATGGTCTAGCCTTGAATGAATTGGTGCAGATTTGTCCACACTGTGAGTTTCCATTCATTTCTCTATTCCCTCTCACCCGCCTACTGCAACACTCACCTGACCTTCACGTCGCAGCACCCAGGGCACATGGTTTGCCTGACTTTTGAAATTCTCTCCCTCCCCCTTAACCCTCGCAAGGCAGGCGATTCCAGCTCCGAGACATCTCTGGAGCACCTTTACCGCCAAGGCCATTTCACCATCACAGGAACGTGAGTTATCTGCCAAATCTCCCAGTCCACAGGAACACCAGCTCATACCGGGAAGAACTCTACAGGCTGCCCCCCTACTCAAATACTGGGATTCAAAGTCAGGTCGAACAACAAGGAATTCTTCCATACCGTCTTTATTCCATTTATTTGTTGACGGGATTTTTTTTCTTGTATTTTGCTTTTTAAAAAATAAATTTGGAGTACCCAATTCTTTTTTTTTCCCAATTAAGGAGCAATTTAACGTGGCCAATCCATCTACCCTACACACCTTTGGGTTGTGGGGGGTGAGACCCACGCAGACAATGGGTCTCCATTGCTCTCAAACTAAAATGCAAACTCCACACAGACAGTGACCCGGGGCCGGGATCGAACCCGGGTCCTCAGCACCGTGAGGCAGCATTGCTCACCACTGTGCCACACTGTTGACGGGATGTGTGTTGCTGGCTAGACCAGCATTTATTGCCTATCTTTAGTTGCCTCTGAGAAGGTGGTGTGAGCTGCCTTCTTGAACTGCTGCAGTCCATGTAGTGTAGGTACACCCACTGTGCTGTAAGGGAGGGAGTTCCAGGATTGTGACTCAGCGACAGTGAAGGAACACCGATATATTTCCAAGTCTGGATGGTGAGTAACTTGGAGAGGAACTTGCAGGTGTTGGTGTTCTGATGTAACAGCTGCCCTCGTCCTTTTAGGTGGTAGTGGTCAAGGGTTTGGAAGGCGCTGTTGAAGAAGGCACGGAGAAGTGCAGCAGGCATTTTTTTTTTTAAATTTAGTGTACCCAATTAATTTTTTCCAATTAAGGGACAATTTAGCGTGGCCAATCAACCCACCCTGCACATCATTTGGGTTGTGGGGACGAAACCCACGCAAACACGGGGAGAATGTGCAAACTCTACATGACAGTGACCCAGAGCCAGGATCGAACCTGGGACCTCGGCGCTGTGAGGCAGCAGTCCTTACCACTGCGCCACCGTGCCACCCTCGTGCAGCAGGCATTTTGTACCTGGTACACACTGCCGGCACTCTGTGCCAGTGGCAGGAGTGAATGTTTAGGGTAGTGGAAGGGATGGCAATCAAGCAGGCTGCTTTGTCCTGGATGGTGTTAAGCTTCTTGAGTGCTGTTGGAGATGCACTCATCCAAGTAAGTGGAGAGAATTCCATTACACGCCTGACTTGTGTCTTGGAGATGATGGACAAGCTTTGGGTATTCGGAGTCGAGTTACTCGCCAGAAATCCCAGCCTCTGACTTGCTCTTGTAGCCACAGTATTTATGTGGCCAGTCCAATTCAGTTTCTGATCAACGGTGGGTGTTTCCAGGATATTGGTGGTTGGGGATTTGGCAACAGTGATGCCATTGAATCTCAAGGGCAGGGAGCTAGATTCTCTCTTGCTGGAGATGGTCACTGAATGGCACTTGTGTGAAAAGAAAGACATGTATTTATATGGTGCCTTTCACAACCACCAAATATGCCAAAGAGCTTTAAAGACAATTTGCGCACAGAAAGCTCCCAGAAATAGCAATGTGACAATGAGCAGATAATCATTTTGTGATGCTGTGAGATACATTTTGAAGGGCAGCATGGAGATCTCCCCACTCTCTCTTTTAAGTAGTGCAGACGGGAGCTTTTGCGTTCACTTGAATGATTTGGATTTATTGTCACGTGTACCGAGGTACAGTAAAAAATATTGTTCTGCGTACAGCCCAGACAGATCATACCTTACATGAAAAATCATTGGATATGGATAAATATGAGGACATAAATATGAGGAACGAGGACACATCTGACAGTGTAGCACTCCCTCGGTGCTGCATTGGAGTGTCAGCCTTGATTTTTATGCTTAAGTGGGACCTGACCACAAGTTGCTGGCTCAGAAATGAGGGGCGCAATTCTCCGTAATCGGCGCGATGTCCGCCGACCGGCGCCAAAAACGGTGCAAATCAGTCCGGCATCGCGCTGCCACAAAGGTGCGGAATCCTCCGCATCTTGGGGGGCCGAGCCCTCACCTTGAGGGGCTAGGCCCGCGCCGGACTGTTTTCCGCCCCGCCAGCTGGCGGAAAAGGGCTTTGGTGCCCCGCCAGCTGGTGCTGAATTGACATTGCCGGGCGGCACATGCGCGGGAGCGTTAGTGGCCGCTCACGGCATCCCCGCGCATGCGCTGTGGAGGGAGTCTCTTCCGCCTCTGCCATGGTGGAGATCGTGGCGAAGGCGGAAAGAAAAGAGTGCCCCCTCGGCACAGGCCCGCCCGCGGATCGGTGGGCCCCGATCGCGGGCCAGGCCACCGCGGGGGCACCCCCCAGGGCCAGATCGCCCCGCGCCCCCCCCCCCCCCCCCCAGGACCCCGGAGCCCGCCCGCGCCGCCTTGCCGGTAAGGTAGGTGGTTTAATCCACGCCGGCGGGATAGGCATTCTAGCAGCGGGACTTCGGCCCATCCGGGTCGGAGAATCGCTGGGGGCTGGCGTGAATCCCGCCCCCGCCGGTTGCCGAATTCTCCGGCACCGGAGTTTCGGCGGGGGCGGGATTCACGCCAGCCCCCGGCGATTCTCCGACCCGGCGGGGGGTCGGAGAATCTCGCCCGAGAGTTTAATCAACAGAGCCATAGCTCACACAGAACTTGGATATGGTGATGGGGCAGCGTATAGGGGAGTGCTGATAAGCATGCACACTGAGATGTTGAGTGCATTGGCTAGTCTGCCAGTCTGCCTCCTGTCACCATCAAGGAGCACGGAGGAGTCCGGTTCCAAGTTGGCAGATAGAATAGCACAGAGCTTTCCCTCTCTAGCTCCCCTCCCGCAGATCCAAACAGACTGGCTCTGCTGTCTCATACCAGCTGCAGCCCTCGAGTGGACTGATCACTAAATCCTCTGCTTTCACTGTCAGGAAGCAGCAACACCCTCTGGCAAATCCAGCAGCTCATCACAGCGCCTCTCGTTTACTAATTCCCAAGGAGCTTAACAGGAGCATTAATCGGACAAAATTAATCACTTAAGGAAATGTTAGGGCAGATCACCATAAGTTCGGTCAAGTGGTAATTTTAAAGAGCATCTTAAAGGGAGGAAGTGATGTAGAGAGACAGAGAGGGTTAGGGTGGGAATTACAGAGCCTGGGGGTTCAGCCTCTGAATGTACGGTCACCAATGGAGGCACAATAAAAATTGGGGATGTGCAAGACGGCAAAACTGAAGGAACAGGGAGATCTCAGAAGGTTGTGGGGCTGGATGAGGTTGCTGAGCTAGGGAGAGGCGAGACCATGAGGGATTTGAAAACCAAGTGGTCGTGGTTGATAATGGGGGAGGACGGCTGAAGTGCAGGGGCCCGCAGATACTGTTGAAGTGGCATTTGATTGGGGATGGTTTGAGTGCAACGTTACAGGGGAAGTACCACTGGCTGTACATCAGGCTCCTACCATAATAAATGGTCAGCAGACTTCCGGGTGCGGCGATGACCAGCTAAGCCGCACGTTTCGGCAGCTCCCGGTGGAACGGACTTTTGGGCTCTTAATAAGAGCCCCAACGGCAATTTTTAACGGCTAAAAGCACTGTGCGGTAAACCAGAAGGGAATCCCCCCTGGATACGGATGGAAAAAGGAGAGGAAAGTGGCCGGATTGCGGTGGATCCTTTAGAGCAGCGGCAAGGAAGGCAAGCAAAAACCAAGATGGCGTCGGAAGGTGGCAGTTTAATATGGGGCCCTGAACAACACGAGTTTTTGAAACGCTGCGTGGAAGAGCTTAAAAAGGAGATGAAGAAGGAGCTGTTGGCCCCGATATTACAGGCAATCGAAGGGCTAAAGGATGAGCAAAAGACCCAGGAGCGGGAGCTTCGGGTCGTGAAGGCAAAGGCTGCCGAGAACGAGGACGATATACAGGGCCTGGTGGTGAAGACGGAGATGCACAAGGCATACCATAAACAATGTGTGGAAAGATTGGAGGTGCTGGAGAAAAACGCGAGGAGGAATAATTTAAGGATTCTTGGTCTTCCTGAAGGTGTAGAAGGAACAGACGTCGGGGCATATGTGAGCACGATGCTGCACTCGTTAATGGGAGCGGAGGCCCCGGCGGGTCCGCTGGAGGTGGAGGGAGCATACCGAGTGATGGCGCGAGGACCGAGAGCAGGTGAAATTCCTAGAGCCATAGTGGTGAGATTTCTCCGTTTTAAGGACAAAGAGATGGTCCTTAGATGGGCAAAGAAAACTCGGAGCAGTAGGTGGGAGAACGCGGTGATCCGCGTATATCAAGACTGGAGTACGGAGGTGGCGAGAAGGAGGGCGAGCTTTAATCGGGCCAAGGCGGTGCTTCACAAAAAGAAGATAAAATTTGGAATGCTGCAACCGGCAAGACTGTGGGTCACATATCAAGGGAGGCACCACTACTTTGAGACGGCGGATGAGGCATGGACTTTTATTGTGGAAGAAAAACTGGAATAAGCGGGTTACTAAAAAAGAACGTTTGAAACAAAGTGGTGGGGCGAGTATGGGGGGCGAAGAGGGGGGAAAAAGGGGGGGAAAGATGAGTTTTATGTTATTAATCCTGCGATGTGGTAACTTTTCTCTCTTCCACAGGTGGTGGTGGAGGGAGGAAGGGAGGTGGAGGAGATGGGGCGTTGGCCATGGGGGGCGGGGCCAAAAGGGAAGCGCGGGCTTTGCTCCCGCGCTATGATAATCATGGCGGGAATAGGGAAGCAGGAAGGAGGGGGCGTCGCACGGTGCGAGCCGAGGTCACGGGGTGAAGCCGAGGTCGGCCAGAGTTTGCTGACTTCTGGGAGCAACATGGGGGGTGTAACTACGCTAGTGGGGGATCTAGCGGGGGGGGGGGGGGGGGGGAGGGGGGAGTTACTGGGTTGCTGCTGCTGGAGAGAGGGGGGAGCCAGAATGGGGTGGGGTAGGCGGGGGGGCGCCGCCTGGGGGGGACACAGCTGCGTGGGAACCGGGTGAGGAGCTGGAAAAAGGGGATGGCTAATCGACAAGGGGGGGGGTAAAAAGCCCCCCAACCCGGTTGATCACGTGGAATGTGAGAGGGCTGAACGGGCCGATAAAGAGGGCACGAGTACTCGCACACCTTAAGAAACTTAAGGCAGACGTGGTTATGTTACAAGAGACGCACTTGAAACTTATAGACCAGGTTAGACTACGCAAAGGATGGGTGGGGCAGGTGTTTCATTCGGGGCTAGATGCGAAAAACAGGGGGGTGGCTATACTAGTGGGGAAGCGGGTTATGTTTGAGGCAAAGACCATAGTGGTGGATAGCGGGGGCAGATACGTGATGGTGAGTGGCAAATTACAGGGGGAGGCGGTGGTCTTGGTAAATGTATATGCCCCGAACTGGGATGATGCCAATTTTATGAGGCGCATGCTAGGACGCATCCCGGACCTAGAGGTGGGAAAGTTGGTAATGGGGGGAGATTTTAATACGGTGCTGGAGCCAGGGCTGGACAGGTCGAGATCCAGGACTGGAAGGAGGCCGGCTGCAGCCAAGGTGCTTAAAGATTTTATGGAGCAGATGGGAGGAGTAGACCCGTGGAGATTTAGCAGACCTAGGAGTAAGGAGTTTTCGTTTTTCTCCTATGTCCACAAAGTTTATTCGCGAATAGACTTTTTTGTTTTGGGAAGGGCGTTGATCCCGAAGGTGAGGGGGACAGAGTATACGGCTATAGCCATTTCGGATCACGCTCCACATTGGGTAGACTTGGAGATAGGGGAGGAAACAGAAGGGCGTCCACCCTGGAGAATGGACATGGGACTAATGGCAGATGAAGGGGTGTGTCTAAGGGTGAGGGGGTGCATTGAAAAGTACTTGGAACTCAATGATAACGGGGAGGTCCAGGTGGGAGTGGTCTGGGAGGCGCTGAAGGCAGTGGTTAGAGGTGAGCTGATATCAATAAAGGGCACATAAAAGAAAGCAGGAGAGTAGGGAACGGGAGCGGTTGCTGCAAGAACTTCTGAGGGTGGACAGGCAATATGCGGAGGCACCGGAGGAGGGACTGTACAGGGAAAGGCAAAGGCTACACGTAGAATTTGACTTGCTGACAACGGGTACTGCAGAAGCACAGTGGAGGAAGGCACAGGGTGTACAGTATGAGTATGGGGAGAAGGCGAGCAGGTTGCTGGCCCATCAATTGAGGAAAAGGGGAGCAGCGAGGGAAATAGGGGGAGTGAGGGATGAGGAAGGAGAGATAGAGCGGAGAGAGTGAATGGAGTGTTCAAGGCATTCTATAAAAGATTATACGAAGCTCGGCCCCCGGATGGGAAGGAGAGAATGATGTGCTTCCTGGACCGGCTGGAATTTCCTAAGGTGGAGGAGCAGGAGAGGGTGGGACTGGGAGCACAGATCGAGATAGAGGAAGTAGTGAAAGGAATTAGGAGTATGCAGGCGGGGAAGGCACCAGGACCGGATGGATTTCCAGTCGAATTTTATAGGAAATATGTGGACTTGCTTGCCCCGATACTGATGAGAACCTTTAATGAGGCGAAGGAAAGGGGACAGCTGCCCCCGACTATGTCGGAGGCAACGATATCGCTTCTCCTAAAGAAGGAAAAAGACCCGCTGCAATGCGGGTCCTATAGACCTATTTCCCTCCTAAATGTAGACGCTAAGATTCTGGCCAAGGTAATGGCAATGAGGATAGAGGATTGTGTCCCGGGGGTAGTCCATGAGGACCAAACTGGGTTTGTGAAGGGGAGACAGCTGAATACGAATATACGGAGGCTGCTAGGGGTAATGATGATGCCCCCACCAGAGGGGGAAGCGGAGATAGTGGTGGCGATGGATGCCGAGAAAGCATTTGATAGAGTGGAGTGGGATTATTTGTGGGAGGTGTTGAGGAGATTTGGCTTTGGAGATGAGTATATTAGATGGGTACAGCTGCTGTATAGGGCCCCAATGGCGAGCGTGGTCACGAATGGACGGGGGTCTGCGTATTTTCGGCTCCATAGAGGGACGAGGCAGGGATGTCCTCTGTCCCCATTACTGTTTGCACTGGCGATTGAGCCCCTGGCAATAGCATTGAGGGGTTCCAGGAAGTGGAGGGGAGTACTCAGGGGAGGAGAGGAACACCGGGTATCTCTTTACGCGGACGATTTATTGGTGTATGTGGCGGACCCGGTGGAGGGGATGCCAGAGATAATGCGGATACTTGGGGAGTTTGGAGAATTTTCAGGATATAAGCTGAACATGGGGAAAAGTGAGCTGTTTGTGGTGCATCCAGGGAGCAGAGCAGAGAAATAGAGGACTTACCGCTGAGGAAGGTAACAAGGGACTTTCGCTACTTGGGGATCCAGATAGCCAAGAATTGGGGTACATTGCATAGGTTAAACTTAACGCAGTTGGTGGAACAGATGGAGGAGGACTTCAAGAGATGGGACATGGTATCCCTGTCACTGGCAGGGAGGGTACAAGCGGTTAAAATGGTGGTCCTCCCGAGATTCCTCTTTGTGTTTCAGTGCCTCCCGGTGGTGATCACGAAGGCTTTTTTCAAATGGATTGAGAAGAGTATCATGAGTTTTGTGTGGGCCGGGAAGACCCCGAGAGTGAGGAAGGGATTTTTGCAGCGTAGTAGGGATAGATGGGGGGCTGGCGCTGCCGAGCCTGAGTGAGTACTACTGGGCCGCCAACATCTCAATGGTATGTAAGTGGATGGGAGAAGAGGAGGGAGCGGCGTGGAAGAGATTGGAGAGGGCGTCCTGTAGGGGGACTAGCCTACAAGCCATGGTGACGGCGCCGTTGCCGTTCTCACCGAAAAAATACACCACAAGCCCGGTGGTGGTGGCTACTCTGAAAATTTGGGGGCAATGGAGACGGCATAGGGGAAAGACGGGAGCCTCGGTGTGGTCCCCGATAAGAAATAATCATAGGTTTGCTCCGGGGAGAATGGATGGGGGATTTGGAACATGGCAAAGAGCAGGAGTAACACAATTGAGAGATCTGTTTGTAGATGGGACGTTTGCAAGTCTGGGAGCGCTGACCGAAAAATATGGGTTGCCCCAAGGGAATGCATTCCGGTATATGCAACTGAGGGCTTTTGCGAGGCAACAGGTGAGGGAATTCCCGCAGCTCCCGACGCAGGAGGTGCAGGACAGAATGATCTCAAAGACATGGGTGGGGAACGGTAAGGTATCAGACATATATAGGGAAATGAGGAACGAGGGGGAGATTATGGTAGATGAGCTGAAAGGGAAATGGGAAGAGGAGCTGGGGGAGGAGATTGAGGAGGGGCTGTGGGCTGATGCCCTAAGTAGGGTAAACTCATCGTCCTCGTGTGCCAGGCTAAGCCTGATACAATTTAAGGTGTTACACAGGGCGCATATGACTGGAGCACGGCTCAGTAAATTTTTTGGAGTAGAGGATAGGTGTGCGAGATGCTCGAGAAGCCCAGCGAATCACACCCACATGTTCTGGTCATGTCCGGCACTACAGTGGTTTTGGGTGGGGGTGACAAAGGTGCTTTCGAAGGTGGTGGGGGTCCAGGTCGAACCAAGCTGGGGGGTTGGCTATATTCGGGGTTGCAGAAGAGCCGGGAGTGCAGGAGGCGAAAGAGGCTGATGTTTTGGCCTTTGCGTCCCTAGTAGCCCGGCGCAGGATACTGTTGATGTGGAAGGAAGCCAAGCCCCCGGGTGTGGAGACCTGGATAAATGACATGGCAGGGTTTATAAAGCTGGAACGGATTAAGTTCGTCCTAAGGGGATCGGCTCAAGGGTTCACCAGGCGGTGGCAACCGTTCGTCGAATACCTCACAGAAAGATAGAGGGAATGGAAAAGAAGAAGACAGCAGCAGCAACCCGGGGGGGGGGACCAGAGGGATTCTCAGGGATGTTAATATATAAGTATATAAGTATAATATGTATAGGTTGTTGTTATAGATAATTGTATATTGGACGGTTAAAACATATTTTTGGAGAATATTTATCTGGGACAAGGCAGTTGCCATTTAGTTTTGTTTTTGTTTATATATTATTTATTTCTTGTTTATAAAACTGGCCATTGTTATTTATATTGTGATATTACTGTGTAAAGGATACACAATGTACTGTGATGGTTGGCCAAAAATTTTCAATAAAATATATATTTTTTAAAAAATGGTCAGCAGCTGCCAAGGGAAGCCTTACCTGCCGTAATGGTTGAGGCTCACCGTTATTCCACCTCGTCCTGGGGAATCGCGACCAATTAGCTAAGGGCAGAGGGAGAAAACAAGCTCAATACCATCGGAGCCATTAACACCAAACATTGCATTTAACTTAATTTATTCGCAAATTGGATTCGTAAATTATATAAATCGCAACTAAGAACTTATTGAGTGTAGGGGTTCAGATTAATAAATTGCCCTATCAGCCCTGGGTTCAGAGATCAATCTCAGCCTTAATGATCGAGCACAGAAGGAGGCCATTTGGCCCATTGTGTCAGGGCTGGCTGGTTGAAACTGTCCCACTCTCCCTGGCTCTTTTCTCATAACCCTGTAAATATTTTCCCTTCCAAATGTTTATCGAATTTCCTGGTGAAAGAAACTATTGTATCTGCTTCCACCAACCTTTCAGGCAGCGCACTCCAGACCACAACAACTCACCGTGTAAAAGAAATTCCCATCGTGTCTCTGGTTCTTTTACTAATTACCATCAATCTGGACAGAGTTCCTGATTCCCAGCATCCTTTGTATGAAGAAGTGCTTCCTGAGGTCACCTCTGAATGGCCTGCTCTAATTTCAACCTTGTACTTGAATGTTGTATTTCTTGAGACAGATTAAAGACACTTTGAGAATACCTCAGGCTCAAGCAGCTAGGAGGGGTCCTAGCTGGGGGGTGGTGTGTGGGTGGGAGGGAACCGGGTTGCTGCTGCTATGGTCAAGGGAGAGCTGGAGCGAGTAGAGGGGGTTGGGACGGGGGTCTGCCGCCCTGGGGAACGGGCCTGGAGTGGGGTGCGGGCGCGTGGCTGGCCAAGGAGGGGATATGGCTAGTCGGCGGGGGAGGGGGGCCTGATAATGGGGGGGGGGGGGGGGAGACTTTAACATGGTGTTGGATCCGGCACTGGATCGCTCCAGGTCTAGGACGGGTAGGAAGCCGGCGGCGGCTAAGGTGCTGAGGGGGTTTATGGACCAGATGGGAGGGGTGGACACTTGGAGATTTGCAAGGCCGGGGGTTAGGGAATTTTCATTCTTTTCGCATGTTCATAAGGCTTATTCCCGGATCGACTTTTTTATTATGAGTAGGGCGCTGATAGCGAGCGTAGAGGATACCGAGTACTCAGCAATAGCCATTTCGGATCACGCCCGCATTGGGTAGACCTAGAGCTGGGGGAGGAGAGGGACCAGCGCCCGTTGTGGCGCTTGGAGGTGGGGCTGTTGGCAGATGAGGAGGTGAGTGAGCGGGTTCCGAGGAAACATAGAGAGATACCTGGAGGCCAATGATAACGAGGAGGTCCGAGTGGGGATGGTATGGGAGGCGCTGAAGGCGGTGGTTAGGGGAGAGCTGATCTCCATTAGGGGCCATAAGGAGAGGAGAGAGCAGAGGGAGAGGCTGGTGGGTGAGATGGTGTGGGTAGACAGGAGGTATGCGGAGGTGCCTGAGGAGGGACTGTTGAGGGAGAGGCGTAGCCTCCAGGCCAAATTCGATCTGTTGACCACCAGGAAGGCGGAGGTGCAGTGGAGGAAGGCCCAGGGGGCGATTTATGAGTATGGGGGAAAGGCAAGCCGGATACTGGCGCATCAGCTTCGGACGCGGGTCGCAGCTAGGGAGATCAGGGAGTTAAGGATAGGGGAGGGAGTGTGATGCGGAGTGGGGTTCGCATCAATGGGGTCTTCAGGGCCTTTTATGAGGAATTGTATCGGTCCGAGCCCCCACTGGAGGAGGGAGGGATGGGCCGCTTTCTGGACCAATTGAGGTTTCCGAAGGTGGAGGAGGGACTGGTGGCGGGATTGGGGTCCCCGATTGGGCTGGAGGAGCTGGCCAAAGGGATAGGGAGCATGCAGGCAGGGAAGGCGCTGTGGGAGGTGCTGAAGTTCGGGTTTGGGGAGGGGTTTGTCAGGTGGGTTAGGCTGTTGTACGAGGTCCCGATGGCGAGTGTGGCCACGAACAAGAGGAGGTCTGAGTACTTTTGGTTGCATCGAGGGACGAGACAGGGGTGCCCCCTGTCCCCCCTGCTTTTCGCACTGGCGATTGAACCTCTGGCTATGGCACTGAGGGAGTCATGGAACTGAAGGGGGTTGGTGTGGGGTGGGGAGGAACATAGGATGTCGCTCTATGCGGCCGACTTGCTGCTATATGTGGCGGACTCGTGGGGGGGAATGTCGGAGGTAATGAGGATCCTCAGGGAGTTCGGGGATTTCTCAGGGTACAAGCTCAACATGGGAAAGAGCGAGTTGTTCGTGGTTCACCCAGGGGACCAGGAGAGGGGGATTGGCGAGCTCCCACTAAAAAGGGCGGAGAGGAGCTTCAGGTATTTAGGGGTCCAGGTGGCCAGGGGCAAATGGACGAGGAGTTCAAGAGGTGGGACGCGCTGCCGCTGTCCCTGGCGGGTAGGGTGCAGTCGGTTAAGATGACTGTGCTCCCAAGGGGTGAGTTGGAGTGCGGAAGATCTCGGAAACTTACCAGGTGATGCAGGAGGAGGAGGAGGCCTCGGTGGTGGAGTTGAAAGGTAAGTGGGAGGAGGAATTGGGAGAGGATATCGAAGAGGGGACGTGGGTCATTCTGTTGTTGATATTTTGTGAAAACGCCAATAAAAATTATTTTAAAAAAAAAAGAGAATACCTCAGGCTCCAGTTGCCTTGGGAAGAGCGATGTTGTGAGATACTTGTACAGGATTCGCATGTCGTCCTGCTCCAACCCACTCCTGAAAGAAGGAAGAACTGATTTACATTTATATAGTGCTTTTTCTCCAATGAGCTTTACAGGCAATGAATGACTGTGGTGTAGTCACTGTTGGAATAGGGCAAATGCAGCACCTAATTTGTGTGCAGCAAGCTCTCCCAAACATCACTCTATTAATGACCAGATAATCTGTTTCAGTGACGCGGAGGAGGGATCAACATTGGGCAGGACGCCAAAGCTATCTTCCCTGTTCTCCTTCAAAAGTGTCTTGGGGTTTTTATGTGTCCATCTGAGAGGGCAGACAGTCTCAGTTTTAATGCCTCAGTCAAAAGACGTCACCTCCGACAGTGCAGTACTTCCTCAGTATTGCATTGGGAGTGTCACAACAGCAGTGAGCACTGCTCCCTTTCACGGTGTTCTTCAGCTGCCCAGGTCCCCCAAACTAGGTTTCATGGCAGATAAAAGGGCTGCACGGTAGCAGAGTGGTTAGCACTGTTGCTTCACAGCGCCAGGGTCCCGGGTTCGATTCCCGGCTTGGGTCACTGTCTGTGCAGGGTCTGCACATTCTCCCCGTGTCTGCGTGGGTTTCCTCCGGGTGCTCCGGTTTCCTCCCACAAGTCCCGAAAGGCATGCTTGTTAGGTGAATTGGACATTCTAAATTCTCCCTCAGTGTAACCGAACAGGCGCCGGAATGTGGCAACTAGGGGCTTTACACAGTAACTTCATTGCAGTGTTAATGTAAACCCACTTGTGACAATAAAGATTTTTTTTTTTTTTTTTTAAAAGAAAAGCACCACATTCCATTTAACCAACAACCTGGTTCCCCCTGGGTTTTAGTGTTCACCTCTAGCCTAGGGCCAGTGGATCCAGAGGCCGCCTGAGGCCAAGACCTCACGCTATAATGTGTGTGTCACTATAATGTGTGTGTCACTATAATGTGTGTGCCCATTTCCCTGTTTTGGCGTCACTATTTAACAATATCAACTCTGTGTATTGCTGAAAAAGACACATGTTGTCAAACTTTGTTCTGCATTCATCATGACAATACACCAGAATGCCAAATTGTAATATTTATTTATTATATATTTATAATTTAAACAAAGCCTGGCAGATAACTAGTCAGTTATCTGGTGGATTTTTCATGACAATGCCTTTACCAATCGGAGTCCACTTGTCAACCAATCAGCACTCTCTTCTCCTGCTGTATAATTTGTTGTTCCCTTTACAATTTGGTATTCTTTCGCATTGTCTTGATGTGCGCCTGACGGAAAGCTTCAACCACATGTGCCTTTTTCAGCAATACTCAAGCTTTGTACTATCAGCCGACTATTAATATCAACCATGTTGGACACGGGCACTGGGCAATCTGTCAGCCTGCACATATCCTGTCACAATTTAAAAGAAACTTACCCAAAAATGCATAAAATCAGATTGAAACGTGTACAATTCTTGGAGGAATTGATGGGGTGACATGTTGAGAGGTTCTTTCCCATGGCTGGACAGCCCAGAACTAGGACTAGAATAAGGGGTCGGCCATTTTGGACTGGAATGAAGCGAAATTTCTTCGCTCAGAAGGTTGAGAACCTTTAGAATTCTCAACGCTACAGAGCTGTGGTCAATCAGGTGCAGAAAAGATTTTGATAGATCTTTGTCGGAAGGGGAGTAAAAGATATGAGGATAGTGCAGGAAGACGGAGTTGAGGTAGAAGCTCAGCTGTGATCTTATTGAATGGTGGAGCAGGCTCATGGGGTTGTGGCCTACTGCAGCTTGCATTTCCTTTGTTCTAAGGAGAGCATTCTGAACATTAAAAAAGCCTCTCAACCACACTCTTGTTCAGCAGGGTGCATCGCCCTTGGCATGGAGGCTGAAGGTCGTGGGTTCAAATCCTACTTCAGAGACTTGAGTGCAACGTTTAAGCCGAGTCTCTCTGTGGAATAATAATTGCTGCAATGCTGCTGGTGTATTTGGATACGGTGTTAAACCTGGGCCTGTTCCGGCTTCTCAGTAGCACAAGCTGGTTTGTCTGCTAGCTTCTGCATTACCCAATTTCACTCCTGCCCTCAGTCGAAGCGAACTCTATCATCAAGTAACAATGGACTTACCAGATGAGTTGATCATTGTACAGAAATGCTGTGTACTTAACGAGATCTAGGCTTTCCTCCATTCTGTTGACAAATGACTGAATCTTCAGGTAGGTCATCTTATCGAGGGGGAAGAAGCTGATCCCGCCAAACACATCCAGCAGGTCACACGACTGCAAGTGCAATGTTTGCAGGTACTGTGGGAGGAATAACAGCAAAAGATTCTGTATCTCCACTTTCAATTGCCATTTTGCAAAATATACCTTTCTCCCTGACTCAAAGGCCATTCAGTCTTTTGAACCTGTTACTGAGAAGTAGGTTATTCACTGCTTTTGAAGCACTGTCACTGTTGGGAGTGCAGGGAATTCAGCAGCCAATTTGTGCATAGCAAGCTCCGACAATCAATAACATGATTGTGGCCAGATCATCGGGGTTTTATTTAAGTGATGTCGGTTGGGTTACAAATATCGGCTGGGACATTGGGGAGAATTCCCCTGCTCTTCTTGAAAAATAGCACTGTGGGATCTTCTGCGTTCACTGGAGACGGGGCAGACAACAAATCTAATCATTTCACCCAAAAGGCAGCAGCTCTGACAGTGCAGCACCCCTTCTGTACTGCGCTGGAATATAACCACTTTCACCCAAGAGATACCTTACCCGTGTTGATTAATGCAGTCAGTAATTGTTGAGGTCTTACATTCCCAGTAGTCACTGACTTCATTAGCAAAACCTTAGCAGGTTCTCAATGAAAAATAAATGGGAATCGTCTCATATGTAACTATGCTCGATTTTCTGAATGAGTGAAATTTCAAAACCATTGCTAGAAAGTTGTCAAGTTGAAAAGAGACAAAATAAACCCATTGTTGACGATATTTGATGTTGATGCGTTATTGAGATTAAAAAAGGTGAGGAAATAATTTTAAATTATCCTGCTGTCACTTCAAATGAATTATTTAACTGCAACATTATACAGGCTTCATTGCAAAGCTTGTTGTCAAAGGCAGCTGTCACAAAGCCCATTTGTCCCAACGCATGGCATAAATCAGGCCGTTGTCTAGCAGTCATGATCAGTTTGGAACGTACAGGAACTAGGCAAATAATGCAACAACAAAGTATGTTTGGACAGATCAGTATAAAACAGCCTGATGCAATTTAATGCCAAACTGGTCATTAAGCGTTATGGCAATGGGGTTAGATTGAGTGACATTTAGCCAGCAGTGAGCTCCATGTTTATACTAATCCTTTATGTATTATTCAGGTTGTGAGGACCACAAGGCAATAAGGATATTGGAGACCCGGGGGTGGGGAATTATAGGAAAAGTAAGCACATGCACTGAAATTTAGATCTACTTCAGTACGAAAACCACATGGGGCTGCTAAAATAAATATGTTTAACAGTCGAGCAGCAGATTACAAATTCTTCCAACTTTTGACAAAGTGCTGAGGAGATGGGGGTGGGAGAGAGGGCTAATCGGCTTGAGGGACACAAGTGCTGTCGCAGACATAGTGGGCAGAATTTCCTGCAGGCGTCAGACACTGATGTTGGGACCATTTAGGCGTCTCGAGCCTGTACATCTGGGAGCCAGACTGGAGGTAGCCTAGGCCATCTCCATACTTCACTGCCCTATTGAGGCTGACGGGTAGGTCCTCAATGCTGCTGGCTCAATCAGAGCCTATTCTACTGTCTCTGCAGCCCCACCGGGAGATGAGGGGGCTGCTCAGGCAGGTGTCTTAACATGCAGGCCCCCTCAGGGATGCAAACATAAGTTCAATATTTCAGAGGAGGCAGAAGGTCACAGGTACCTTGGAATGGATAGGAATGCCTTCGCTTGGATCGCTGTGGACGGCCTGTCCTGTCGATGGCTCCTTATTTGGGAGTGGAGCTTCTGACTCGGATGCACCCCACCCTAGTCTTTCCGCAGGGTTACTGATCGCCTCATGGAGCAGGCAGCCTCCCCAAATGGCGGGGATTGTCCGTGGTGGCATAAATGTTGGCAGAGCCGCCAGATTGCCCCCAATCGAGGCCTTGGAACAATTAAAATTGCTTGTCTGGGGCAGCACGGTGGAGCAGTTTACCACTGCTGCGATCCCGGCTCTGGGTCACCGTCCGTGTGGAGTTTGCACATTCTCCCCGTGTTTAGCGTGGGTTTCGCCCCCACAACCCAAAACATGTGCAGACTAGGTGGATTGGCCACGTTAAATTGCCCCTTAATTGAAAAAAATGAATTGGGTACTCTAAATTTGTTTTTAAAAAAATAAAATAAATTGCTTGTCCACTTTTGTGCATCGGTCAGCTGATCCACTTCCCAGGCTGCCCCTGCAGAATTTCCCTGGTGGCAGGAATGCTTTGGGAAGTTGTGCCGATGCTGTTCCAACCTACCTTCCTGGCCATCCCCACTTGCACACACCTGCCACCCGGGGCCAGGAAAATCCTGTTCAGACCGTGGCTTTAGATTTAACACAATCCGGGTGTTTCCCTGGACTGGCTCTGACTGCCCGAGAGGGTCAGGATCAAACTTCCTGGAGTATTCCTTCAGTGAGGGGTCCTGGGTCTGTTTTCACAAGGATGAAGTGGTTATTGTCCAGTCAAGCGGGAATATAAGGATTATCTTCCCTTCCATACAGAAGATAAGGGCCGCCTTAAGGATTTAAAGGATTTAAGATGATTAAAGGATCTGATAGGATATGCAGAGGGAAACTATGTCTTCTGGTCGAGTGAAAATGTCAACGCTGAGATTGATAGATTTTTATTGGGTGAAGGGTATTAAGGAACCAAGGCAGGTTAAACTACAGATTAACCATGACCTAATTAATTGGTGGATCCAGCTCAAGAGGGGAATGGCCTCCTATGTTCACATAAACGCATCTTCTAGGAAGGGTTGGGGTGGTGGACAGGGGGCTGGAGCAGAGATCGTCAGGATAGTGATTAGGCAAAGGCAGATTCTCACTATTCCCAAGCACTGATCAGAATTGTGATTATCTTAACCTCAATTACATTAAACCATAACCTTTTGCACTTCAGGAAATACAAGCCTAGTCTCATTACGTAACCTGTCCTCATTACTTAACCCTTTCACCTCCAGTATCATTCTGATGAATTTGCACGGCATCCTCTTTAAGGTCAATATAGCGCACTCGGGGGAAGTGGGAGATGAGAAGGGGACCAGGAATGGCTGTGCAGCAACCACAGTCAAAGAGCCCGCTGACCCTGGCCCACCATAGGGCAGGTTGGCAGGAGGTGGCAGATGGAAGACACAGCCAGAAAAAGAGTCGGTACCTTCAGGGCAGGAGGAGAGCAATGGGCAACAAGACCGACAAAACAAATCATGGATTCTTACAGCACAGACGGCGGCCATTCAGCCCATCCTACCTGTGCTGGTCCTTTGGAACAGTTATCCAATTAGCCCCATTCCTCTTCTCTTTTCCCCTAGTCTTACACGTTTCTCCTTTTCAAGTGTTTATCCCATTCCCTTTTGCAAGTTACTATTGAATATGATTCCACCGCCCTTATAGGCAGCGCATTCCAGATCACAATTCGGGCTCCGTAAGAAAAAATGTTCTTCTCATCTCCCCTGTTTTCTTTCTCCAATTATCCCAAATCTGTGACCTCTGGTTCCCGGCCTTCCTGCCGGAAGAAATAGATTATCCCTACCTACTTATTCCAAACCACCTCATAATTTTGATTACCTCTACTTAATCCCCTCCTTAACCTACTCTGCAGCAGGGAGCACAAAGCCAGTCTCTCTGCATAACTCCATTCCACGTTCCCCAATACCATTTCAGTAAATCTCTTCTTCCCCCTTCCCCTAGGCCTTGGCCTCCTTCCTAAAAGGTGCGGTGCTCAGCTCTGAACGCAGCGCACCGATTGGAGCCTCACCAGTGATTAGTAAATTTAAGGACCCCTACCCTGTAGAAAAACTTCTGGATTCTCTGCTGCAGGTGGTCAATGCCTCCAGCCTCCATGGATTTTGTGAAGGTGCCATTGAAGAGCTGAACATGCGGGAAAACCAGAAGCGAGCGTTAAGCTGGGAAAATTGGGTCAGTAAAGAAAACGACAAGGAGAAAATACGTAGGAAATAGCCGATCCACATCACCTTGTACATACAGTAGCACTGCTGGATCACTGCTCCGTACACTGTGTCCTGAAATACAGCAGAAGCAAAGATTTACTTCACAGAGGAAAGTCAAAGGAATTAAATAGGATTTCCAGCATCGTAACAGGCTATTCGGCCCAACTAGTTGATGCCGGTGTTTATATTTCACAAGCGCCTCCTCCCACCCCTCTTCAGCTCACCCTATCAACGTCTCTCCTGCTATTCCTTTGTCCTCATGTGTTTAAGCAGCTTCACCTTAGATGCATCTACAGTATTCACTTCAACTGTGCCCTGTGGTTGCCAGTTCCACATTCTCACCACTTGCTGGGTGAAGACGTTTACCCTGAACTTCCCACTGGATGTATTAGCGATTATCTTATATTTCTGTTCCCCTAGTTTTGGTCTTCCCACCAGTGGAAATATCTTCCTTCCTCCCACCTTTTCAAATCCTTTAATAATTAAAAAGGCCTGTATCATGTTACCTCAGAGCTTGTTTCTAGAAAGAATTGCCTTCCCATGTTTGCAATGTCTCAGTGCCATAGGAACTTTATTTTTTATTTACAGTAGCTTTCCCTATAGGTCTGGTTGAAATTTATGAGAGAGAAGTGATCGACAGTGAACATCCATAGACCCTTGCAGCACAGAGGTTGGCCATTTGGCCCTGGTGGTTGCAAGTAAAACGTAAAGTCATCCCCAGATAACCATAGGCTGCTTTCCCCTTTGAGGGGGGAGAGCTGACGGGTGGTGATTTAACCTGAGGGGCCTTCATTTTAAAAAAATAAATTTAGTGTACCCAATTCATTTTTTCCAATTAAGGGGCAATTTAGCGTGGCCAATCCACCTACCCTGCACATCTTTGTGTTGTGGGGGCGAAACCCACGCAAACACGGGGAGAATGTGCAAACTCCACACGGGCAGTGACCCAGAGCCGGGATCGAACCTGGGACCTCGGCGCCGTGAGGCAGCAATGCTAACCACTGCGCCACCATGCTGCCCCTGAGGGGCCTTCATGAATAACCTCGGCCCATACGGGAATTGAACCTGCGCTGTTGGCGTTGCTCTGCATCACGAACCAGCTGTCCAGCCAATTGAGCTAATCCAGCCCGGGTACAGTGTGGTTGTGCCATCTTAGAAAAAGACATTCAATTAATCTTGTCACCATAGCCTATAAATCCCTTTTCTCTCTTGAAGGTTGCTAACTATAATGGCAGTAATCCTAGGATGAGGTTATTTTTCAGCTGATCTCTGCTATCCATCACTAATATTCCTATCCATTTGTTTCATTATGACTGATGTGATACCCAGTGAGGATTTCCCAGTGACGTCGAACCCGAGGGCCGGAGCAGGTCACGAGCAGACACTGACTAACCCAGTAACTCATCCTCCTGGTATTCCGGGGACACGCGTTCCATCCTTGTTCATCTTTTCAATCACAGGATTGGACACCACCTGGGCACAGCAACAGAAAGAGAAGCAGGAAGCAGGTATGAACAGACAGAGACAGCCGCAGATTCTAACAGGGGAGGGGGGGGGTGGGAAGAGATGAGGGGAATAAAGAGGAGGTGGGTGGGTGAGGGGGGGGGGGGGGGGGAAGAGAGAGAGAGAGAGATAGTCAGGGCAAACAATTAAGTTTGTACATTCTTCCTGTGTCTGTGTGGGTTTCCTCCTGGTGCTCTGGTTTCCTCCACAGTCCAAAGATATCCAGGTTAGGTGGATTGGCCATGCTAAATTGCCCCTTAAATGTCCAAAAGGATTAGTGGGGGTTACTGGGTTGTGAGGAGAGGGTGGGGGCATGGGCCCAGATAGGGTGCTAAAGGGGTGGCACAGTGCCAGGGATCCGGGTTCAATTCGGCCTTGGGTGGACTGTGTGAAGTTTGCACTTTCTTCCCGTGTCTGTGCGGGTTTCCTCCGGGTGCTCCGGTTTTCTCCCACAATCTAAAGTAGATTAGGTGGATTGGTCATGCTAAATTACCCTTAGTGTCCTAAATTGTGCAGGTTAGGTGGGATTATGGGGTTACGAGATAGAGTTAGGGCCTGGGTATGGTGCTCTTTAAAAGGGTCAGTACAGACTCAATAGCCAGGTGGCCTCCTTCTGCACTTTAGGAATTCTACGGTTCTATGATACCAACATTGCTAAAATATGAGCTCCGTGCACCAATACCCTCCAACCACCAGGGGGAAGCCAGTATTGAAAAGAGCCTGTCTTCCTCAGGGCAAGTGGAAGAACTAAAGAAAGAACTTGCACACAGCAAGCTCCCACAAACCCCAGAGGTAAATGACCTGTTTTACTAACGTTGGTTATGGGATAGATCAGGACACCAGGTAGAACTCCCGCTCTTCTACCCAAAGGCACAGGAGGGGCCTCGGTTCAATGTCTCAACCAAAAGACGGCGCCTCCGACAGCGCAGCACTCCCTCAGTACTGGTACTGTCAGACTGGATTATGGATTCAAATCACTGGAGTGGATTGAGGCGGAGGTGAGAATGCTGCCTATTCATCACGGGTGGGATCTGGGGAGAGATTCAGCTGCTGGCTGCATCCATCCAGCTTTGGGACAGGTACATTTGACAAATGCAGTACCCACAGCTCCGCCTTGGTATCGTTCAGCTTAACGAGCAAAACAACAGTTCGAGATGACACGCACAAAAACACTGCACAATCTACAAGACATCTGCCTTTAGTAAATGTGTACCATGACCATCCAGAAATTCTCCTCTGCCTCATGAAAGAACTGTCTGTTCTTCTGTGTATGCAAGGACTTTGCAGGCTTGGTGGGACAGAAGGTCCTGTAAATGGCAGAGAAGAAACACTTGGGTTAGTTCAGAGTCTGTTTCTGCAAACCTAACACAACGAGGATCTCTCAGATTGCAGGCAACATGATTTACTCTCATTCGAGAACAGTTTACAGCATCGCAAAACATCAGGATAAACGGGAAGATCCAGTCATGGAACAAAAGAATGAACAAATTTGTTATTTCTATAGCGCCTTTAACAATATTGGGACAATCCAAAGTGTTTTACAACCAATGAACCACCTTTGAAGTATAGTTACTGATGTTATGTAGGAAAGCAGGCAGATTTATGCACAGCAAACTGCCACAACAACAATGACATAACCATCAGATAATCTGTCTTTCGGTGATTCCAGCCGGGAGATAAAAATTGGCCCGGACCCAGCGAGAACTCTCTCTCTCTCTCCGCCCCCCCCCCCCCCCCCCCCCCCCCCCCCCCCCCGAGCGAGAACTCCCCTGCCCCCAACGGGAACTTTCCCCTGGCCCCAGCGAGAACTCCCCTCCCCCTGCCCCCAGCGAGAACTCCCCTCAGCGAGAACTCCCCCCCCGCCCCCAGCGAGAACTCCCCCCTTCCCCAAGTGAGAACTCCCCCCTTCCCCCAGCGAGAACTCCCCCCCTTCCCCCAGCGAGAACTCCCCCCCTTCCCCCAGCGAGAACTCCCCCCTTCCCCCAGCGAGAACTCCCCCCAGCAAGAACTCCCGCCCCGCCCCAATGACAACTCCCCGCCCAGCCCCCAGCGAGAACTCCCCCCTTCCCCAGCGAGAACTCCCCCTTCCCCCAGCGAGAACTCCCCCCTTCTCCCAGCGAGAACTCCCCCCTTTCCCCAGCGAGAACTCCCCCCTTTCCCCAGCGAGAACTCCCCCCTTTCCCCAGCGAGAACTCCCCCCTTCTCCCAGCGAGAACTCCCCCCTTCTCCCAGCGAGAACTCCCCCCTTTCCCCAGCGAGAACTCCCCCCTTTCCCCACTCCCAGTGAAAACTCCCCCCCCCCCTGTCCCCAGTGAGAACACCTCCCCTGCTTTTCTGAGGTTGCTCCATGGAATCTTTTACATCCACCCAAGCAGGCAGATGGGGTCTTATAATAATCTTTATTAGTGTCACAAGTAGGCTTACATTAACACTGCAATGAAGTTACTGCAATGAAAATTCCCTAGTTACCACAGTCCGGCGCCTGTTCGGGTACACTGAGGGACAATTCAGAATATCCAATTCACCTAACCTGCACGTCTTTCAGGACTTGTGGGATGAAACCGGAGCACCCGGAGGAAACCCACGCAGACACGGGGAGAAGGTGCAGACTCCGCACAGACAGTGACCCAAGCCGGGAATCATTCCCTGGCACTGTGAAGCAACAGTGCTAACCACTGTGCTACTGTGCTGCCCCTTAGTTTAACGTTCTGTCCACCTCCAACAATGCAGCCCTCCCTCACCACCGCACTGGGAATGTCAGCCTCGGTTATGCAACCCAATGTCTAGAGTGGGGATTTGAACCTACAGCCTTCTGACTCCAGGGGTGCTTCCACTTAGCCACAGGATGCAGCACGCGGTCACACAAAGACAGCATAGAGCGAGAGGCTGTTCAACCTATTGCCTAGCTCATGTCCGCAGAGAACACTCTAATTACCAATACTCCCTCATCCCCGGATCCAGTCAGAATAACTTCACACAGCTAACCAACCGTTCCTCGCATCTCTATAATTTACCCCTGACCTGCTGCCCTCCAGAGAAGATCCTCCCTCCCTGATAAGTAATCGCGAGATCCCCACGTTATCCGAATGTTTCAATTCTACATTTATAATTTCCGGCCTCATTGCCAACTAGATACTAATGCAGCAGCTCATGTTGCCACGACACCACTTTCACTGGGGATTCAGTTCCACAGTCACTACTCAGCAAGGATGAGAGTTTATCTAACTCCTCGAGCCACTCGTTAATTTGAAACTGGTTTTCTCTCTGCTCTGTCCCTGGGAAACTGCTGCATTATTCACCTCTCACAACACTGAAAAAAACCTGGACGATAACATGTCTCCTGTTTGGCGTTACAGTAACGGACCAGACCTCCAATTTATATTAGGAAACAAGACGAGAAAGCCCAACAATGTTTCAATTGGTAAACTGTGAGGATAGGATACTTCTCCCCCAGGAGCTATTCCACTGGCAAAGAGTAATTGTTGGCATTATTATTAAGACAGGACTAACCCCGTTAACATCGAAGGAAAAAACAGCTTTTCAATTAACAGTTAAACTGTTCTTTAAAAAAAGAAATAAAGGTCTTTGAGCTTACTTTCCCATCTGTTTTAAAATTTCAATGAAGCAAAATCTAAACACACAGGTCAAATGCCACTTATTAATACAGTTAACGCTCAGTGGCTTACAAATGTATTCACAAAGTCCTTGGAAAGAAGCTTTCAGAAGTCTGTCCAAGGAACACAGGAACTTAAATATAAAACAAGACACGGGGCAGGGCTGAAAACCAAACTATAAACAGACCCAGTCTCTCCCATGAGTGATATCACAGCCTACCTAGCTGTTAACCCCTTTAATCACAGCTTTAGCAGACATATAATCGGGATACCTTAACCCAAGTTATTTTAATAACAATACTGCAACAGAGATTGCCCTTTCAGAAGGTCGGTGCAGGCTTGATGGGCTGAATGGCCTCCTTCTGCACTATGGGGATTCTATGACAAAGAATACAATATATGTAAACATTTCCCACATTCATCACACTGGAAAAGTCAAAGAGGCAGGGACTCACACATACGCCAGGTGGAAAGGCTGCATTGTGATAGCGGTATTGCTTAGTTAAAACAATTCTGCTCTAAGGTCCTTACCTTGTAAACTGTACGATTGCCTCACATAATCCAACATTCCTAATCTTTTCATTTTTATCAACCTCACTGGGATGGTAGAATAGGATCTTCTTTTCTTCCTAGAAGGTAAACCGCAGGTTAGTCAGTGAATCACAATGACCCACCTCACCTTTAAGCAATAACAACCTTACATTTATGTAGCACTTCTACCCTAGTAAAACATCCCAAGGCGCCTGACAGGAGCCGGCAAATAAAACTTGATACTGAGCCACAGCAGATGATATGAGTACCGGTGACAAAAGAAGTAGTTCAAGGAAGTGGGTTATAAGAAACATCTTAATGGAGGAGAGTGAGGTGGTAAGGTTTAGGGAGGGAATCCCAGAGCTTAGGGCCTTGGCAGCTGAAGACATGGCGCCAGTGGTGGAGTGATTAAAATTGGGACTTTTGTTTGCGCGGGTTTCGCCCCCACAACCCAAAGATGTGCAGGGTAGGTGGATTGGCCACGCTAAATTGCCCCTTAATTGGAAAAAAATGGATTGGGTACTCTAAAATAAAATAAAAACATCGGAACTTTTCAAAATGCTAGAATTAGAGGAGGGCAGAGATTTCGGAGCGTTATCAGGGCTGGAGGGGAGAACGATGTAGTGACGTGTGAGGTGACGGAGGGTTTTGAAAACAAGGATGAGAATTTTCAAATCATGCTGTTGCTTAACCGGGAGGCAAAGCAGATCAGCGAGCATAGGAGCGATGGCTGGATGGGACTGGGTGCGAGTTAGGACACAGGCAGCCTTGACATTTTCACAGATTAGTGCAACACAATTAGTGCTGTTATTTTGTAAATCGGGCAACAAAGTTGAGGATCCTGACAGCGCACCGACTGTTACATCAGCCTCAAAACAGGTACTGACAGACCATAGCACGAGGTCAGCAAGAACAATCAATTGTACTCATTTTGCGGTTCACCTACCTCACCTTCTCTTGGTCCAAACTTCGGATTGTAAATGAAAAAGCTCAACAACGACGGGAGGGATTGCTTTTCATTTGCTGCTGTCATCCTGGGGCTGAACAGAAACAAAGAGGACAGCAGGAGGTAAGACCCCATCCATCCAAAACCCTACTAGCATTTCCATTCTGCCTGTATCAGGATCCGATTAGCATTTAAGGTGATGTAAATCCACAGATGCGTACGGAAATTCCAGAGTTATTGTGAAATGTTCATCATAAAGAAACAACCTGCCGATTAAACCTTCCAATGACATTTAGAAGTGTTGTTAGGATTTTCCAATGATATTCTTAATCTGACACACTCTTCTCACCATCAATAACTGAGCAGCAACCAACAGTTTGTAAGGGTGCTTATCTAGGGTGTTGCTCAGTGACAACATGGAGAATATATCATTTTAAAAGTCGTCACAATAAAATTATATGCATAGAATTGCAAAGCGCAGAAGTTACACCAAGTCTTGTAGAACACAGTTAGGGCACAGCTGGAATTATTGTGCATAGTTCTGGGCTCAATTTTGTGAGTGCGGTAGAGAGACACTGTATAATAGAATTACCGGAATGATACTAAAAGTGGGAGATCATTCGCTGTTCCGTTTCGCTTTAGAAAAGAGGAAACTGAGGAGTAATCTGCAAGGGTTTGATAAGGGTTTGTAGAGATGTTTCCACTTGTGGGGTAGATCAGAACTAAGGACCATAAGTATAAGATAGGCACTAATAAATCATATGAGGAATTAAGGGGACACCTCTTTATCCAGAGAGTGGTGAGAATGTGGAACTCACTACCACATGGAATAGTTGGGGTGAAGATAGATGCATTTAAGGGGAAACTGGATGAACACACAAGGGAGAAAGGAACAGAACGATATAATGACAGTGTGAAATGAAGAGGTGGGAGGAGGCTTGTGTAAGGCATGACCACCCATGAGTAAATATCTTCTTCATGTCCCCCCTATCAAAGTCCATCATCATTTTCTCGCCTCCTATCAGCCTTATTTTCTCTTACAGCCTGTCCAATTTTTTTCCTGATAGTTATCATCTCTACGTATTAGTATCATCATTGTAAATCATTCCTCACATTTCCTATTGCTTCTCCAACCCTTTTAGAATGTGGAAACCAGACTGCACACAAGCATCGTCAGACCAAGGCTCAATACAACTTTAACTCGATTTCTCTGTCCCTCTATTTAGATACTCATTATCCAGGAAGTACAAATTTAATCACCTGTTCTTGTGCCATATTGTAGGAATAAACATAAGGCACTTGAAGACTTGCTGCTTTGTATGTTATTAATTGTGTGCAATTATCATCAACTCCACTGACAACCACTTCAGACAACGTCTGTCCTACATATTGGTTTACAAACGCTAGTTCTACATGTATCTAGTTTCCATTCATCAGCCTGGTTTTCCAATCGACACTATTTATTAAGAAAAGATCCAGATGTAAAAGAGCATTCATAAATTCCAGCTCTCTGATTTGATCACTTTTCACCCCAGTGTTGGCTTAAACTCAAGCCAATCTCAGGGCTTAACCTCATCATTTAAAATATTTGTACTTTGAACAAAATTTTCCTACCCCGTTCACCGCAACTAATGTAAGCCAATGTAACAGTTACTTCCTTTTAATGTATTCATTACTTTTTAACCATGGAAATTTGTCTTTGTGCCTTTGGTATTAATGGACACAGAACCAGTTGCTTGACGGCTGGGTGTGTGGAATTTGTCTCATGGTGGTAACACAGAACATCGAAAAGACTGAAGACACACGAAGGGCTGCATTGTGGATGCAAGGCAGGATGGGTAATTAAGTCAAGACACAGCCTTGCCAGAATTAGCACAGTCTGCAAAATGAACTGTGCCTCAAACTGTGAGAAAAATAAACACCTTTTGTGCTTGCTTTGAGGTAATAAAGATGTCTGTCGCTACCAGCCTGGGGATTGATAACAGTATAAGAGATAACAAAAATGGAGTCAGGCTTTGTTATCTCTTATACTGTTATCAATTCCTTCAAGCTCTGCTTTGTGAGGCCCAGGACATAAGAGTAAGGGAAAAGACATCGATGTAATTGAAAACCAGTTAAATGGGCTAAAACAGGTAACCTTGCACGGCACAGGGCCATAGCAAAGAAAAAGGTATGAAGGACTCCAGAGAAACATGTTGGCTGCAGTGGATTGGTTTGATTTGGTCAGTCACTCAGAAGTCACGCACGGAGAATCCGTCATTGGACTGGCCACTGAGATGGACTCCGGCTCACAGGAAAACTAAGTAATAGGTATTATCGCAAGTATGCATTATTGCTTAGTGGTTTTGATAAAGGTGCATCATCTTTGTGGAACCTCATTCAAGTCATTATGTGTCATTGATATCCAAGGTAGAGACAAGACCCAGTGGTTAGCGCTGTTGCTTCACAGCGCCAGGGGCCCGGGTTCGATTCCCGCTTGGGTCACTGTCTGTGCGGAGTCTGCACATTCTCCCCGTGTCTGCGTGGGCTTCCTCCACAAGTCCCGAAAGACATGCTTGTTAGGTGAATAGGACATTCTGAATTCTCCCTGTGTTCCTGAACAGGCACCGGAATGTGACTAGGGGATTTTCACAGTAACTTCATTGCAGTGTTAATGTACGCCTACTTGTGACACTAATAAAGATTACAAAAGACCCTTTAGGTCAGGGATTGAGCTAGAATTTAAAGTTCACATCCTCCTATCCTAGCCTCACCTTCTCCCCATCTCTGTAATCACTTCCAGCCGGACAGCCCTCTGCGAGATCGGCACTCCTCCAATTCTGGCCTCTTGTGCATCCCTGATTTTAACCACTTCAGCTGCCACGGTCCTAGGTTCCGGAATTCCCACCCTAAACCTCTCTTGCCTCCTTTATGATGTATCTAAATTACACTGCTAACATTCCAGAGAAGGGCCTCACGATGTTGAAAGAGGATATATAAATGCAAGTTGTATTTATGGATTGATGCAGTGGGTCTTACTCTTCCTCCCTACATGTTAATTGCATGCTCGTTGATGCAAACAGGGGAATAATTGGTTTCTACAATTACCTTGCCATCAACATTAGCAATGGTTTGGTTCAAGGAGTTTCTCTGTCCAGGTGCTGCAGTACATTACGCAAAGTCTCAGATGACCATCTGCTGAAGGAGACAGAGAAAAATGTCAGAACAATAGTCCCTCCCTAAACCTTCTCCTCCTTCTTTAAGACACTACTTAAAACCAACCTTGTTGACCAAGTTTTTGGTCACTTGTTCTCATATCCCTTTTTCTGACTCAGTGTCTAAATTTGTTTTACAATGCTCCTGTGAAGCACCTTGGGATTTTGCTACATCAAAGGTGCCATAGAATGCAAGTTGTTGCTACAACTTCACTATTTCTCCACAAACACTTTACAACCAATGGAGTGGAGTTAAAATGCAGCCAATTTGTACACAGCAAGCCCTCATTGACAGCCGATAACAAAATGAGCTATAGTTTTGTTTTTGGTGATATTGATTGAGGGGAGAATGTTGGCCAGGACAACTGCCCCATTCTTACCATAAGATCATAAGACTAAGGAGCAAAAGTAGGCTATTTGACCCATTGAGTCTGCCTCACCATTCAATGAGATCATGTCTGATTCGATATGATAATCCTCAACTCCACTTTCCCACTTTATCCCTACAATCCTTGATGTTTTACTGATTAAAAATCTATCTATCTCAGCCTTGAACATACTTTTTTTTAAATTTAAAAGTTTAGAGTACCCAATTAATCTTTTTTCCGATGAAGGGACAATTTAGAATGGCCAATCCACCTACCCTGCACATCTTTGGGTTGTGGGGCGAAACCCACGCAAACACGGGGAGAATGTGCAAACTCCACACAGACAGTGACCCAGAGCCGAGATCGAACCTGGGACCTCAGCGCCGTGAGGCAGCAATGCTAACCACTGCGCCAAAGTGCTGCCTGCTGCCTTGAACATACTTAACAACCTAGCCTCTAAGCTCCCTGTGGTAAAGAATTCCACAGATTCGCTACCCTCTGAGAGGAGAAATTCCCCCTCATCTCTGTCTCAAAATGGGGGACTCCGTACTCTGAGATTATGCCCTCTGGTCCTAGACTCTCCATAAGAGGAAACTCCGTCTCAGTATCTCCCCTGTCAAGCCCCCTGAGAATCCGATATATTTCAAAACGGTTGCCTCTCATTCGTCTAAACTCAATGAATACAGGACCAACCTACTCAACCTCTCCTCTTAAGAAATTAAGAAATACTTAAAATAGTAGCTGTGAGGCCTTTTAATTTCATTTCAGAGGGCAGACAGAACCTCAAGGGCAGAACCTTTGACAGTGACAACAAAATATAATTAAAAGGACATCGCTAACCCTGCACAATAATTTACTAGGTTCACAACCCAACAACATTCAAGGACAGACTGAGATAATCAAGCTATTAATCTTCCTTCACACATAAAACAATTTCCAAAGGTTCCGGATGGTCAAAGTGAAGGAATAAGCAGCTAATCTGTTATTGGTAGTAATGTTTGAGGGACGAATGTTGGCCAGGACACTGGAAGAGCTTTCTATAACTGGACAAGCCATTGGAGACTGCACTTAGAGTGCTGCGTACAGTTTACGTTTTTTAATTTGACGGAGGGATTTCCTTGCATTGGCGACAGTTCAGAGAAGGTTCATTATGTTGATTTCTGGGATGAAGACCTTCACCTGCTCAAAGGCAATTCGAGATGGGCAATAAATACTGACCTAGTCAGCGACGCCCACATCCTGCGAATTAATGTTTTTTTAATTCTGAGGCAGCTTGACAGGGTAGATGCTGAAAGGATGTCTCTCGCCGTGGGGGAATCTAGAACCACGGGGCAGTTTCAAAATAAGAGGCCTCCCATTTAAGGACAGATGAGAAGGAATTTCTTCTTTCAGAGAATTAAGAATCTTTGGAATTCGCCAACCCAGACTGCTGTGTCATTGGGTATATTCAAGGCTGAGATAGACAGATTATTGAACTACAAGGGAATCAAGGATTAGAAGGGCGGGCAGGCAGAAATGCAGGGTTGAGGCCAAGATCAGATCAACCACAATTTTATTGAATGGCGGAGCAGGCTTGAGGGCTGTATTGGCCTAACCCTGCTCCTGTTTATGTTCTTAATTCACCCCCCTCTCTTCTTCCTCCGCAAGTGCCAGAGACAAATCCACCTGACCTGCAGAACAGATTTGACGCTTCATCTGAAAAATAGCCCCTCTGTCAATGCTGCACTCAGCGTAGCATTGGGAGTGTTAAGTAAGGTTGTGGGGGGATCTGAGAAAGAGGGTGAGGATCTCCAAGTATAATTGCTTGGCGCAAGGAGCTTGGCCTGGCTAAGAGGGGAAAGGCGGGGGAAACGTGCATACAGGACTTGGACTACGCGAGGACTTGACAGCAGAGCATTGGCTCAGTTAAAGATATGTGAAAGCTCGACATGTGCGTCCCAATGAGACCCTGTATCTTGACTCTACTGACTACCTTTAAATAGGAAAACCAGACACAAATACTCAATAAATGGGGAGTTATTGAGAGGGTGTGAGGAAGTGAGAGACTTGCATTCCACAGGTCGTTGATGGTGGCAGGATGGTGGACAATGTGGTCAAGAAAGCCTATGGATTGCTTTCCTTTATTGGGTGAGGTACTGAATACAAAAGCAAGGATGTAATGTTGGAACTGTATAAAACACAGCTGGAATTTTGTGTACCTTTCTGATCACTACATTACAGGAAGGACAGAATTGCTCTGGAGAGAGTGCAGAGGAGATTTACAAGAATATTGTCAGGGCTTGAAAATTGCAGTTATGAGGAGATTGGATAGGCTCGGGGTGTTTTCCTTTAGACAGAGGAGGCTAAGGGTGACCTAATTGAGGTGTACAAAATTATGAGGCACCTAGACAGGAAAGACTTGTTTTCCCTAGCCGAGAGGTCAATTACCAGGGTGCATAGATTATGTAGATCATATATCATAGAACTGACAGTGCAGAAGTAGGCCACTCAGCCCATCAAGTCTGCACCGACTCTTGGAAAGAGCACCCAAGCCCATGCCTCCTCCCTATCCCCGTAACCCCACCTAACCTTTTTGGACACTAGGGGCAATTTATCATGGCCAGTCCACCTAACCTGCACATTTTTGGACTGTGGAAGGAAACCGGAGCAGCCGGAAGAAACCCACGCAGACACGGGGAGAACGTGCAGCCTCCGCACAGACAGTGACCTAAGCCGGGAATCGAACCAGGGACCCTGGAGCTGTGAAGCAACTGTGCTAGCCACTGTGCTGGCATGCTGACCACATTATGGTGATTGGTAGAAGGATTAGAGGGGACATAAGGAAAGCCTTTTTCACCCAGAGGGTGGTGGGCGTCTGGAATTCACTGCCAAAATTAGCTGGTTTAGCACAGTGGGCTAAACAGCTGGCTTGTAATGCAGAACAAAGCCAGCAGCGTGGGTTCAATTCCCGTACCGGCCTCCCCGAACAGGCGCCGGAATGTGGCGACTCGGGGCTTTTCACAGTAACTTAATTGAAGCCTACTTGTGACAATAAGCGATTATTATTATATTAAATTGGTGGTTGGGACTGAAACACTCAACTCATTTAAAAGGCATCTGGATCTGCATCTGAAGTGCTGGAACCTGCACGGTTAGGGACCAGGTGCTGGAAGGTGGGATTAAAATGAGCAGCTAGTTTCTTTTTTTCTCTCTTTCGGGCAGTGCAGATATGATGGGCTGAATCGCATCCTTCTGCACCGTAACGTTTCACCGATTCTAAATCTACGACATGGATTGTAGCTGCAGGTGGGTTAAAGTGAGAATGTAAAGTCCTTACTGAACATGACAAAACTGATTCCGAACACAGCCTGCCCGCTGTGACTCTGAGAACTCCTTTGACTTGATAGATAAAGTCAGGAACTGCATTAGAACGTCGCTGCTTAGTTGCAGGCACAGTAATTACAAACATCCTGGGCTGGAATAGTTTTCAGAACCAGTCCATTTTAAATGTGGTGCTGAACTATACAAGTACACCAGGTTTGATCCTCAGAGTGTGCTGAATTAAATGGCCTAAGCCAAGGACAGTATTGGAAATGTTACAATCGGTTTCAGTGTCCCTGCACTGGAGTGCTCCTGACCACTCTCCTGTCACAGGTAGGCAGAACAAACTCAGGTGACCTCTAAACATCAAGCATGTTCCCCGGCTAATAAAGAATAAAAATAAGGATTTTCATTTATATGGCACTTTTTTTCACCTCGGGACATCCCAAGTGTTTCACAGCCTATGAAGTACTTTTTTTCCCCAAAGTGTAGTCACTGGGTGCAATTCTCCCAAAAGAGCGCATTTAGCCGCATGTTTCCCGTCACTCGCAGTTGAATAAGGGGCCTGAATGGGGAACGCATGGCTGAAGCCGCACTTGGCCCATTTTGTACATTTAAACATGGCATCCCAATCTCTCGTTACAATGGGGAGTTCCGGAGAGCGGAGCTCCCCATTGTAGCGAGAGATCGGGCCCAATTTTTAAATGGTGTTCCGATCGCCAAGGCCCCCGAAACAATCCCCGACCTTCCCAGTCAGCCCGAATGCACTTTGGGATGGTCCTTGGCAGTGTCAACTTGGCACCCTGGCAGTGCCACCTGGGCTGGCACTGCCAGGGTACCCAGGTGGTACAATCAGTGCCAGGGCACCACCCTACCTAAAGGGCATGCAGCTGGGGGGACTCCAATCCCCTGGGAGAGCCCCACGAGTGCCATTCCCTCTGGTCCCCGACCAGTGCTGAATGGCACTCGCCCGAGGTCTCCGAGGTGAAGGGGGTGAATCCCAAAGCCTCAGGTACCTCGTGAATCTGCACATTAGAATGAGGCTTACTGCCTTGCTCTAAAAAGCAGATTTGCCAAAAAGTAATCTTGGGCGGGATTCACATCGCAACATCTCGCGAGATCGTATTGGATCTCACGAGGCTTTGCGAACCTGGTTGATCCCGGTAACAGGGTCTCCCGGTTTTCATGGGCCACGCTGTGCTGAGCTGCTTTTCGAGTGCAGCGTGGCCACTGGATCACGCCCAAGGTTGCAGTGTAGGAAACACAGGAGTCAATTTGCACACTGAGATCCTACAAACAGAAGTGTGATAACAACCAGACTCGTCAGTAATGCTGGTTGAGGGATAAATTTGGCCAGAACACTGGGGAGAACTCCCCTGCTCTACTTTGAATTCATGGCTGAGAGATTTTTTACAAATCCAAGTAGGAGGACAGAGAGAGGGGCCTTCAGTTTTACATCTCATCTGAAACTTGCGGGTCAGTCCAGGTTATTGTGCTGGGGTCTCTGGAGTGGGACTTAATCCCACAACCTTCTGGTTCAGAGGCAGCAGTGCATCCCACTAAAATGCAGAGAGATTTGAGCCGATTCCTACATTCTGCAGTGAGGAATATAGAGCCTCTCATTACCGTTTGTGGGAGTTTGCTGTGTGCAAACTGCTGCAAAATTTTACATTACAATAGTGGCTGCATTTCAAAATCCAATGACTGAGCTATGAAGCACTTTGAAATGTCTTGAACCCAATTGTGAAAGGGACAAATTAAATGCAAGCTCTGCTTTTCATACCCCAAATTCTAGAACACCAAGGGTTAAAGATTTGGCATGCTTAGAAAATTAATGCATCTATTTCTGTGCCATTAACAACAAACATGCATTTGTATTGCACCTTTTAACATAGAAAAGTGTCCCAAAGCACTTCACAGGAGCAATTACCTGACAAAAATGTATACCATCATGACATAGATCATTCTGGGACATGCACTAACAAGTTCACGGTTAACAGGGACATCATTGAAGTATGTTCAAAAGTCCCAGGACTGGTCACAAATATAACATAATCCCGAAGGTGTTAAGAATGAGCACAACCTGCTTATCTGTTCAAAGCTGCTTCCTCTCAACAGCCAGCTCAGCTATTAAATCAGACATATTTATTTAAAACAAATTATTCACAAAAGGTATTTTTTTGTAAAAGAAAAATGTAAAAAGTACATAAAACAATATATCTCTCCCGTTTTGTTGCGTGTTTTTGTTTGTAGGCCTCACCTGGTACAAGGCTAAATTGGAAATTCAAACCCACCTAGTGTGTGTGTCTGGACTAGTTTTCCTCTAGAAAATTAGCCCTAGTTGAGAATTTGAGACTCTAACAACAATAACATATTAGTTTTAAAGTGCAAAATTATATTTAAATAAAATGGGGCATCTTACACATACACAAACCCAAACAGAAAAATATATTAGGCCTCAGGCTTCCAGCAGGTTAAATTTAATCAGTCCCCCCACTGACAGTGTCTGTTGCCTGGGATACTTCCAGCAGATGGATCAGTCAGAAAGCTGAGGCCTCGAACGCCACACAATCGTACTATTCCCACATGTAAAGCTTCAATAATGTATGATTCTCTTCTGTAATAAATTGAAACACTTAAAAGAAAAAAATACCTTTGTTTTTGTGTGTTTGTCACTGGATTTCTAGTCTAAATTCCGGCAGCATTTCCCTTCCTCTGTACTGGAAGATGTTTGTGGGACTCTATAGCACCACATACTGGTTAGGGACACATTTTTGTTTCTCAAAAGACTGATCACATTTTTAAAAAGCACCAGTTTTTAAAATTGGTTTTGAGTTGTTTTTGAGCATGTTTTTGGAAAAAAAATTGTTTGAAAGTTGTACAAAAACAAAGGTTCTACAGTTTTCTTCAGGTGCATTCTCCCAGTTAAATAAAGACTTGCATGTTGGTATGCTGCACCTTTCATAACCTCCCGAGGGAACAAACTCACATTCCTACAGCACCTTTCGACAACCTCAGGATCTCCCAAAAAGGTTTCAAAGTCAATGAATTTCTGTTGTTTTTGAAAAATATTTTATTGCGGCATTTCTATATTTGCACATCAAACACAATCATCAAACAAAACAAGCCAACAGGGCTGCACATAATCAAACCAACTAAATACCTAACACCCCAACATCCCACCTCCCCCTCCCTAACTCCCCAACGTCCTTTTTATTTTATCCCCCCACCGTTCTCAAAGAAGTCGATGAACGGCTGCCTTCTCCGGGCAAACCCCTCCACAGACCCTCTCAAGGCGAACTTCATCTTCTCCAGCCGAAGGAACTCTGCCGAGTCCCTCCATTCTAATAAGATCCGTCTCCGGGCTATCAATGAGGCAAAGACCACGACATCGAACTCTCTTGCCCCCTGGACTCCCGGGTCTTCTGACACTCCAAAGATCGCCACTTCTGGACTGGGGACCACCTTCACCTTCAAGGCCTGCGACATAACGTCGGCAAACCCCCGCCAGAATCCCACAAGCTTCGGACAGGCCCAAAACATGTGGACATGATTCGCGGGCTCACCCGTGCACCACCCACACCTATCCTCTACCCCTTCAAAAATCCTGCTCATATGCTCCCTGTGGACCACCTTGAACTGAATAAGGCTAAGCCTGGCACACGGCGAGGATGTATTTACTCTCCTCATAGCTTCCTCCCACACCCCAGCCTTCACCTCCCTCCCCAACTCTTCCTCCCACTTATGCTTCACTACCCGTATCGGGGCTTCACCCCCCCCCCCCCCCCCCAAATCCATCAACTCCTTGTAAATTTCCGACACTCTACCCTCACCTACCCCTGCTTTTAAAGTCAAAGAAGTTCGATGGAAGTCTAGTCATAGAGTCCCTCCAGTGCAGAAGTAGGCCATTCGGCCCATTGGATCTGTACCGACCCTCTGAAAGAGCACCCTACCTGGGCCCACTCCCCCCGCCCTGTCCCCTTAACTCCACTTAACCAGTCACTGCTGCAATGTGGGAAACACGACAGACAATTTGCGCATGGCATGCTCCCCCAAACAACAATATGACAGTGACTAGATAATCTGTGTGTGATTTTGGTTAAGGGAGAGGATGGGTAGAAAATCCCTGCTTTTCTTTGAAATAGTGATCATGGGTTCTTTTACGTCCACCTGAGAGAGGTGATTTAACATCCCATTTAAAAGACAGAACCTTTGATATGCAGTACTCCCACTGGGATTGTCAGCCTAGAGGGAGCTGGGGTAAGACTTCAACCTATACACTTCAGACTCAGCACTAAGAGCACAATTAGCTGAGCCAAGGGTTTCACCTAGAGCGAAGGTTAGGACCTTTGGCTCATTATTGCAGCTTTATTACCCTGCCTCCTTTGTCTCTCTCAAAAGCTCTGAATTCAATTTCCATACAGTTCCATCCATGAGCATGGCCTGTGGTGCAAGATGATTTTGTCGTGACCCTAGACAGTCAAGGCTGGTAAAGGGAGATGCTTTTAAATTAGGTAGGTGGGGAAGGAGTGTAAAACTGACTCCATCAGATCACAACTCCCTGGATAACGTCTTTCCTTTTGACTGATCTCAGCCAACACAAAGCAAAATCCGGCGGGGTTTCTAGCAGGCACTGATCCAATACCACTGGTTTTACATTCTTCTCCATGCGCCTTAGTTTAAGGAACTTATTGCTCAAGGTATTCCGCAGCAGCGAGCATCGCTGGGCCTGTGCTTAGCTGATATCCACATCCATGAACATTGGGTGTTGATCAGACATAGATACCTCTGGCTGATTTCTAGCTTTAACTTTGAACAATGTTTTCACTCAATAGGTGTTAGAATAAGGATAAACTAATTACATGCGATTAAATATTAATGCTGCCTTCTCCATAGCGAATATCTTTGACCAATAAGAGATGTTCCAAAATGGCAGATCCTGCCAGTTGACATCAAACAGTGACATCTATACAATACTTCTGGAACAAGATAAGACAACAGCAGAGAGGAAAAGTGATGAGTGAAACTGGAGAGCATGGTTAAAGGTAAATTCATTTAAATTAGAAGATTTAGTAAATAAAATCCCCCTTCATGCCACCATTGCTTTTTCCTCTTTTCTGCATTGGCTTCACTCCCACAACCCAAAGATGGGCATGGTAGGTGGATTGGTCATGCTAAGTTGCCCCTTAATAAAAGCAAAATGGCAACATTGCTTTTCATTGAAGGTAGAAATGTTTCAAATGATTTTCTCCCCAATTGAGCAGCACAATTTTGATATCTTTATTGTTTTCTTTATTGATATATATATGTTTCTGGAACATACCTCTTCATTCACCTGAGGAAGGAGCAGCGCTCCGAAAGCTAGTGATATCGAAACAAACCTGTTGGACTTTAACCTGGTGTTGTAAGACTTCTTACTGATATCCTTATTGACAGTTCAGTGTAAAAAACACTTTATTAATTAAAATGTTTCCCCACATGGCGGCACAGTGGTTAGCACTGCTGCCTCACAGCGCCAGGGACCCGGGTTCGATTCCGACCTCGGGTGACTGCCTGTGCGGAGTCTGCACGTTCTCCAAGTGTCTGCATGGGTTTCCTCCGGATGCTCCGGTTTCCTCCCACAGTCCAAAGATGTGCAAGTTAGATGGAATGGCCATGATAAATTGCTCCTTAGAGTCCAAAAGGTTAGATGAGGTTATGGGAATAGGGCAGGGGAGTGGGCCCAGGGTGCTCTTTCGGAGGGTTGGAGCAGACTCAATGGGTCGAATGGCCTCCTCCTGCACTGTAGTGATTCCAGCAGCATCATTTTGATAGTTTACACATCAAAACCACCTCCTCATGGATATGTTTTTCCCTTCCCCAAATTATCTCTCTTTGGATTTCAGAACTTGGCTAATGTGCATCCTGTTGGGTAAATGCTGCTTGGTGTGACCAGGAAGAGCCCAACTTCAAGCCTTGGATTCCTTTATATATATTTTTATTAGAGTATTTTTCAATTTTATAAACCCTCAAAACTGGTACGATATAATATAAATGCTTCTGCGTACATGAATGCAGAAAAAAAAACCAAGAGAACGTCAACACAGTTGGTTCAGTTTAATCATTAAACCTATGTCTTCAGATTATACAATAAAAAAGGACAACGACCGGATAAACTAGAGAATAGGGGAGGAGAGGATAAGGCCATGTAAACCTGATAATATAATGCACACCATCACATATAGTGACTGTGCTACATAACTTATGAAAAGCCTTGTAGGGGCGAGGCAGACTTACGGAACCTATAAATTTGAGATGGGGTACCATCTTTTTCAGAATGCATTCGATTTGAAACGGAGTATGCAAGTTAGGAAATCCATAGGGATGCATTTCAAGATACTTTTACGCCAATTCTGAATTAAAGGATATTTATTGCCAATCCAGGAGCAATGGGTGTTCTCCGTGCTGCAAAGGTTAGGATATTAGCCTTTTTTCATCAGCGTCCTTGATTCTCCTATCTGGGAGTCCCAGGATTAGGAGTAAAGGATCAAATTCTAAGACCATGCTGAATATCTCCTCAAGCTCTTTAAGTACACAAAACCAGTAGGATTGAATTTTAACACAGGACTACATACAGTGTTTGCAGTCATCCTTGACTACTTTGCACTTTTGGCACAACAAGGATATAGCAGGATCACGCCTGTGTCTCAAGCTTGGTGTGATATGCAGATGGTGTAATATTTCGAACTGAGTCTCCTTCGTTCTATTTTATTGGCATTTTCACATATATTGCCCCAGGTCTCTTCACCGATGCCGACTGCAAAGTCTTTTTCCCCCAAGACCACAATGTTTCTAATATACTCACACAGGATCCACAACAAGAGTGTCATAAAACTTGCTAATTAATTGCTTAGATTCTGCAGCCATCTGGACTTTTTTTCCACTGGAGAGACTGAAGCATCAAGATGCATAGTTGTCTTTTGAGGGATAAAGATGCAGATATCTAAAATAAAAGGAGTATCGTGGGATATCAAATTGTTGCCGTAGCTGCTCAAAAGGTGACAAGGAAGCACTATTGAACATGTGTCCCAGCCTACAAATACCTCTAGCTCTCCAGATATCGAATCCATGGCCTATAAGACCTGGCGGGAAATTCAGGTTGCCCTGAATGGGAGAGAGTGGAAGTACATTTAGATCTCCCTTCCAGCTGACCGATCATCCTCCACACTCTTAGAGTGTCGATAATTACAGGATTCTCACACTTGGCACACCCAGCCTTGAATCCATGTAAAAACAACAGGGCGGGTAAGGAGTGTACAGACAGGCCTGCTTCAATGTCGAGCCAAATGGAGGAGGGGCCCTCTCTGTCCCAATCCCTTACAAACCTAAGATGAGAGGCTAATTGATACATTTTAATATTCGGCACCCCTAACCCCTCCTGCCCCCAGAGCCAGGGAGCTGCAATTTAGCCAATTTCCTTTAGGACCCTGATAGACATCAAGATTGTCAGCATCTAAGGGGCAGCACGGTAGCATTGAGGATAGCACAATTGCTTCACAGCTCCAGGGTCCCAGGTTCGATTCCTGATTTGGGTCATTGTCTGTGCGGAGTCTGCACATCCTCCCCGTGTCAGCGTGGGTTTCCTCCGGGTGCTCCGGTTTCCTCCCACAGTCCAAAGATGTGCAGGTTAGGTGGATTGGCCATGATAAATTGCCCTTAGTGTCCAAAATTGCCCTTAGTGTTGGGTGGGGTTACTGGGTTATGGGGATAGGGTGGAGGTGTTGACCTTGGGTAGGGTGCTCTTTCCAAGAGCCGGTGCAGACTCGATGGGCCGAATGGCCTCCTTCTGCACTGTAAATTCTATGTAAATCTGTAAAGGATTCAGTAACCTAGGTAACACATTCATCTTAACAACACTATCCTGCCCAACCACGATATCGGCAAGGAGGACCAAAGGAGCAGGTCTCACCTATTAGACACAATTAACAGGGGGAAGTTTGCCCCATACAAAGGAGGAGGTAATCACAAAGCCCAAATAAGTAAACCCTGAGGGGTACCATCTAAATAGAAAAGCCCCAGACTTTGTAAAATTGATTTCATTACCCAAGAAATGGCTGAATCTATCCATCACACCAATAATAGCGGGAATCGAAATGTCCGGCTTAGACACAAACAGTAACATGTCATCCGTGTTTGCTGTGATCTTATGTTGCTTCCCTCCACTGTGTAGCCCAAAAACTGAACGATCCTATCTAATTGCCTCCACCAGGGGCTCTGTAGCTATTGCGAACATAACAGGGATAACGGGCACCCCTGTCTAGTCCCCCTCTGGAGACAAAAATTCTCAGACCTATAACCGTACTGCCGCCAGAGGGCTTTTATAAAGCACCTGTATCCACTTAACATACCCCCCCTCATAGAGCCAGGTCCCACCTTGCCTTGCCGCTTCCTGTACTCTTTGGCGATCTCCGAAGCTATGAAAACACATAATTACGGGCCGGGGACGCCGATTGTCCCGAGGCCTCAAAGAGAGAATACGATGTGTCCTTTCCAATTTAATATGCCCAACTTTCATATTCTGCTTAAGAAAGTGTGGCTGCCAGCTCTCAAATAATTTAATAGGAAACTTACCATCCCCTCCTTCTGACAAATCGACGACCGGACATTTTTCTTCCGGCCTCGGTTCTCCAGATCCTCCGAGGAGTCTGACACACCACGTAGCTGGTTTTCACAGGATTGCAAGCGGGCCTCAGCTGAGGAAGTTGCATTTTCGACGGTTAGGATTCTCTCCTCCGTCTCATCAAGCCTCTTATTAATATTCTGCAGCTCAGTCTCATGCGCACTACTATTCTGTGTCAAAAAAGCAAGTTGATCATCAATGATTTAAATGATATCCACCTGCAATGCCTACGAGGGTGCGGAAAGAAGAACTCGCTCGGGGATCAAATCGCAATATTGAGGAGTCAGCACCACCCAAGTTGCATCTGATTGCTCCCTTTTGTTAACGGTTTTCTTAGGATTCTTTGGTGTAATAACCTCCCCGGAACACACAGGGCGGGGTCGATTGCTTTCCCCGTGTGGCTCAATGAGCTCCCCTGCTAAGTACAGGGCTGATACCGTGTTGTATGAAAGGTCGACCAGTCAGGAACCTACCAACACAGAGAGAGGACCTGGTGAGGTATAATCGGGCTCCATGTAAATAGTTGTTCTTATAAATAAACTTCTTCTTTTGCTTATCCGTCGGATTCTCCTCGCCTTTATTAAACGCGGCATTTTTGTCACCAACACTTAGCACCAAATATTCTGGGGACATACAATGGAGTATTCACTCCCAGATTAGGTAAGTATGTGCCATGTAAACAGGATAAATGAGAGGATTAAAGGATGATTAGTGCCAGAGCCCTGGAAACACTGCTATTCCCACTCCTGTATACCTGATCCCGGTCCCTGGAGTCCTTTGGGTCCACTGATCAAGGCAATCACTGCAACTGGTCTCAATAAGCCCGGACTAAGGAATGAGAAGACCAGTCTGATTGCAATCCAATCAATCTTGTGGGAGAGCTTGATCATCCATATTATTTATCTCGAGTGATACGAACCACCAGCTTTTACAGGCAATGATTAACTTTCTTGTGCCTGAGAAGATGGTGACATTTCAATTAGATATTTGATTACAGATGAATTTCAGCTTCAACTTATGGACTCTTCCCCCAGTTCTTGGAACATGTCTGGCAGTTGAATGTTTGGAGATAACATTGGCTTTGTATTTTTAACAAACTGATTACTGGATCATCTCTAACCTGGAGCTGGCACTGAGGCAAAAGCAAAATACTGTGAATCATAGATTCATAGTGGGGGGGGGGGATGTTCCAGCTGTTCCTGCCAACGGGGCCTTCCAGCCCTGCCGATGGTGACCCCCCCCCCTGCTGCAAGTTCCCTGGCGGCGGAGAGTGTGAACAATGGGAAACCCCGTTGACAGCGGCGGGATCAGAAGCTTCCGCTGCCGGCCGATAGTGGGCCATCTCTATTGCTGCAAAACATGTTGCAAGGGGCAGATGGGGCGGAGAGTCTCACCCGAGAGTGGGTACAGCAGAGAAGGAGGCCACGTGGCCTTTGAACCCAAGTGAGCTCTCTGTCAGAACAATTTAACTGGCCCCGCTCCCATGCCCTCGCCCAGAGGCCTGCATTCTTTCCCTTCAGGTACTCATCCAATTCCAGGACATGCTGGAAACCTAAAGTAAAAACAGAAAATTCCGGGGCCGCTCAGCAGGCGAGGCAGCGTCTGTGGAGAGAGAAACGGAGTTAACATTTCACATTGATGGTCATTGGAAGTCATTGACCTGACACATTAACCTGACCATTGGGGTGTTCACTTCCTCAGCCATCCCATGGTATGATCTTGCCCATTTTCAGAAGTATATTTTGGCTGATGTTAAGTCTTTGACCAACTGAGGCTCTTAGTGTTTAGCTGTTTGGATGGTGTATGACCTTTCCACTCTGAGTTCACTTGATTTTTTAGGATTTCGATCTGAGGTAGCAACTTAATGCTCAAAGCAGGGGAGGGATTCTCTGACCCCCCACCAGGTCGGAGAATTGGCGAGGGGGGCGGCGTGAATCCCCCCCCCGCCGGCCGCCGCATTCTCCGGCACCGAAAATTCGGGCCCCCACCCCGACGATTCTCCAGCCCGCGATGGGCCGAAGTCCCGCTACTGTAATGCCGGTCCCGCCGGCGTGAATCAAACCACCTACCCTACTGGCGGGACTGACGGCGCGGGCGGGCTCCGGCGTCCTGGGGGGGGTGCCCCCCGGGGGGGGGGGGTGCCCCCATGGTGGCCTGGCCCGCGATCGGGGCCCACCAATCCGCGGGCGGGCCTGTGCCATGGGGGCACTCTTTTCCTTCCGCCTTGGCCATCAGCCTCCACAATGGCCGACGCGGAAGTGACCCCCCCCGCGCATGCGCGGGGGTGGCGTCAGCAGCAGCCGCTGACGCTCCCACGCATACGTGGGCTTCCGTCAGCCGGCGAAGTCCCTTCGGCCCCAGCTGGTGTGGCGCCAAAGGCCTTTGCCGCTGGCCGGCGGCACGCCAACCACTCCGGCGCGGGCCTAGCCCCTCAAGGTGAGGGCGTGGCCCCTAAAGGTGCGGAGAAATCCGCACCTTTGGGGCGGCCCGATACCGGAGTGGTTCACGCCACTCCATCCCGCCAGGACCCCCGCCGGGTAGGGGAGAAAAATCCGGCCCTGTTTCCCTTGGCTCGACAACGCAACAAGATCCCGTTGTCTGATATATCTGTCAAGTTATCAATGAAAGGTTGCATGGATGAAGGCTAGGGAGTGGTGGGAGGTGCCAAGCTGTTGGTGTTTACAAACAATTAAACAGGGATCTAAATTTTAGTCTGGACAGTAAAATTGCTCGAATCTTTATAAATGGCAATCACAGGATGTCCATCACCGTGGTAATGCCAAGCAGGTCTGTAATTATTCAGTACAGGTTGTCTTTTTTAATCTGGAATTTCCACACTTTTCCACACCACATTTCATGACCTCAGAATGCCACAAAGAACTTTGCAGCCAATGAGGGCTCATAAAATGAGGCAATCTGAGTAGAGCTCAGGAACAGGAAGGGGGCAATCACAATGTTGGGTGTTTATTACAGGCCCCTCAACTGCCAGCGATAGAGGAGCAGATAGGTAGAGAGATTTTGGCTAGGTGCAAAAGACTGATTTGGGTTGTGGTAAACCACTGTGTTCTGATAGTAGAGGTTGTACGGTAGAACCTGCACTACAGGTTCACCTGTGGCCCCTGCATGCTAGCTCCGCCCAGGAGGCGGGTTATAAATATGCGTGGCCTCCAGCTCGCAGCCATTTCGCCAGCTGCTGTGGAAGGCCACACATCTGATACTAATAAAGCCTCAGTTTGGATTCAACTTCGCCTCCAGTCAAATTGATCGTGCCTCAATTTATTAGTATCAGATTCAGAAGATGGACCTCTGGATTAAACCAGATCGTTTGCAGCTGGATCCACACGCAAGCGACGCCAGAAAGGACTTCCAGCACTGGCTAGCTTGTTTTGAAGGGTATATCAACGTGGCGCCGACCCCTGTTCCAGAGGCTCAGAAGATTCAAATATTGTACTCCAGACTCAGCTCCAAAGTCTTCCCGCTGATCCAATTACGCTGATGCCATGACTCGACTCAAAGAAAATTATGAACAGAAGACGGACACGCTCTTTGCCTGACACACGCTCGCAACGCGTACTCAACTACCTGATGAGTCAATCGAGGACGTCTGGAGGGCCCTGATCCCACTAGTTCGGGACTGTGACTGCTAGGACGTTACAGCTAAGGAGCACTCAGATCTCGTTATGCGGGACGCTTTTGTAACTGGGATTGGTTCTGATGTTATCAGGCAGCGGTTCCTAGAAGGGGCCACGCGCGACCTCGCAGAGACTCAAACACTAGTGCTCTCCATGACGGTCGCCCTGCGCAATGTCCAGTCCTACGCCCCCAACCGCACGGGCCACTCCTCCTACGCTTCATGGGCCCCACAGGCAGTCACCCCAATACGCCTGCGCTAAGCGCCAGCCAGTGATTTCCGGGGGGCCCCGATGCTATTTTTGCTGCCAGCAAAAACAGCCCCGCCAACGCTGCCCGGCCCGCGCTGCCCTTTGTAAGGCCTGCGGGAAGAAGGGCCACTTCGCTGCGGTGTGCCAGGCCTGCTCAGCGGTCACGGACAATGGGCGCCGCCATCCTCCTCTCCTCCCCAGACCATGTTCGACCAATAGGCACCGCCATCTTCTCCCCCGCACAACACGTGCGTTTCATGGGCGCCGCCATCTTGCTCCACCCCGGCAACGTGCGTTCCATGGGCGCCGCCATTTTGTAATCCCCAGGATCTCTGGGCACCGCCATCTTGTCCACCCCGCAGCACATGGATACCAACGGCGCTTCAGGACCTCAACTCAATGGCAGCCGCACTACCCGACGATCAACCACGGCTCGCCTCCATGGCAATCGACCAGTCCCGACCACATACTCTGACCAATGCATCCACCAGCGTGAAAGTCAACGGCCATGTGACCTCCTGCCTACTGGACTCCGGGAGCACCGAGAGCTTTTTACACCCGAATATGGTAAGGAGCTGCTCCCTTAAGGTACACCGTAACAATCAAAGTATCTCCCTGGTCTCTGGATCCCATCGCGTAGGGATCCGGGGGTACTGCACGGTCACGCTCACAGTCCAAGGTGTAGAGTTCCATGGCTTTCACCTCTACGTCCTCCCTAACCTCTGCGCTGCACTTATCCTCAGCCTGGACTTCCAGTGCAACCTCCAGAGCCTGACCCTTAAATTTGTCGGACCCTTACCACCCCTCACTGTGTGCGGCCTTGCGACCCTAAAGGTCGATCCTCCTTCCCTCTTTGCCAATCTAACTCCAGATTGCAAACCCGTCGCCACCAGGAGCATACGGTACAGCTCCCAGGATAAGGCCTTCATCAGGACCAAGGTCCAACGGTTGCTTCGGTAGGGAGTCATCGAGGCCAGCAACAGCCCCTGGAGAGCTCAAGTGGTAGTGGTTAAGTCTGGGGAGAAAAACCGAGTGGTCGTGTACTACAGTCAGACTATCAACAGGTACACGCAGCTCGACGCGTACCCCCTCCCACGCATATCTGACATGGTTAACCAGATTGCACAGTACCGGGTCTTCTCAACGGTGGACCTGAAATCCGCTTACCACCAGCTCCCCATCTGTAAATCGGACCAGCCATGCCTTCGAGGCAGACGGCCGGCTATATCACTTCCTTAGGGTCCCCATCAGCATCACCAATGGGGTTTCGGTTTTCCAAAGGGAGATGGACCAAATGGTCGACCGGTACGGCTTGTGGGCCACGTTTCCGTACCTAGACAATGTGACCATCTGCGGCCATGATCAGCAGGACCATAACGCCAACCTCGCTAAATTTCTCCGCACCGCCACTCTCCTCAACCTCACGTATAACAAGTGTGTGTTCCATACAAACCGCTTAGCCATCCTCGGCTACGTGGTCCAGAACGGTGTTCTGGGCCCTGATCCTGACCGCATGCGCCCCCTCATGGAGCTCCCCCTCCCCCACTGCCCCAAGGCCCTCAAACACTGCCTGGGGTTCTTCTCATATTACGCGCAGTGGGTCCAAAACTATGCGGACAAGGCCCGCCTACTCATACAGTCCACTCATTTCCCCCTAACGGCCGAGGCCCAACAGGCCGGATATTGCCAAATCTGGAATGCACGCTGTAGACGAAACACTTCCTTTCCAAGTAGAAAGCGATGCATCGGACGTCGCCCTTGCCGCCACACTCAACAAGGCAGGCAGGCCCGTGGCATTCTTTTCCCGTACCTTCCATGCCTCCGAGATTCGGCATTCATCCGTCGAAAAAGAGGCACACGCTATCGTTGAGGCTGTGTGACATTGGAGGCATTACCTGGCCGGCAGGAGATTCACTCTCCTCACTGACCAACGGTCGGTAGCCTTCATGTTCAACAACACACAGCGGGGCAAGATCAAAAATGATAAAATCTTGCGGTGGAGAATCGAGCTCTCCACCCATAATTACGAGATTAAGTATCGTCCTGGCCAACTCAATGAGCCCCCAGATGCCCTTTCGCGAGGTACATGTGCCAGCGCATAAGTAGACTGACTCCGGGCCCTGCACGACAGCCTTTGTCACCCAGGGGTCACTCGGTTGTACCATTTCATTCAGGCACAAAATTTGCCCTACTCCGTCGAGGAAGTAAGGACGACAACCAAGGACTGCCAGGTCTGTGCGGAGTGCAAGTCCCAGTTCTACCGGCAGGACCGCGTGCACCTGGTGAAGGCCTCCTGCCCCTTTGAACGCCTTGCGTGGATTTCAAAGGCCCCCTCCCCTCCTCCAACCGACACACGTATTTCCTCAGTGTGATCGATGAATACTCCCGGCTTAGGAGGAACTTCTTCACCCAAAGGGTTGTGAATCTATGGAATTCCTTGGCCAGTGAAGCAGTAGAGGCTCCTTCATTAAATGTTTTTAAGATAAAGATAGATAGTTTTTTGAAGAATAAAGGGATTAAGGGTTATGGTGCTCGGGCCGGAAAGTGGAGCTGAGTCCACAAAAGATCAGCCATGATCTCATTGAATGGTGGAGCAGGCTCGAGGGGCCAGATGGCCTACTCCTGCTCCTAGTTCTTATGTTCTTATGTTCTTATGTTCCCTTCGCCATCCCATGCCCCGACATGACGTCTGCCACCGTCATTAAAGCCCTTAACTCTATCTTCATTCTGTTCGGCTTCGCCGCCAACATCCACAGACTCATTCATGAGTGATGAGCTACGTCAGTTCCTGCTCAGCAGGGGTATCGCCTCCAGCAGAACGACGAGCTACAACCCCCGGGGAAACGGACAGGTAGAAAGGGAGAATGGGACGGTATGGAGGGCCGTCCAGCTGGCCCTGTGGTCCAGGAATCTCCCGGCCTCCCGCTGGCAAGAGGTCCTCCCTGATGCACTACATTCCATTCGCTCATTACTCTGTACTGCTACTAACAGTACACCGCATGAACGTCTTTTTGCCTTCCCCAGGAAGTCCACATCCGGGGTATCGCTCCCAACTTGGCTCACAGCTCTGGGAACCGTAAACATGTGCGGCTCCACAAGGCGGATCCGTTGGTGGAAAGGGTGCACCTGTTCCACGCAAACCCACAGTACGCCTACGTGGTGTTCCCCGACGGCCACCAGGATACCGTCTCCCTCATGGATCTGGCACCAGCAGGTTCCACCCCCACACCACCCCCGTCGTCCCCCTCCCCTCCCCCACCACCCCCCTCCCAGGACCATCCGTCCTCCCCTGCCCACCCCCGTTGATGAAGAGGATTTCAGCACGCTCCCGGAGTCAACTTCGACCACGACAGCGCCAACATCGCCGTCACCACTTCATCGATCTCAAAGGACCATCAAGGCGCCGGACCAGCTGAACCTCTGACCGGCCCGCCAGATGACCAGAGACATTTTTTTACTGCTCTGTAAATATTAAAAATTGCTAATTGTATATAGTTATCCACCACCCCCGCCGGACTCAATTTTAACAGGGGGTGAATGTGGTAAACCACTGTGTTCTGATATTAGAGGTTGTACGGTAGAACCTGCACTACAGGTTCACCTGTGGCCCCTGCATGCTAGCTCCGCCCAGGAGACGGGTTATAAATATGCGTGGCCTCCGGCTCGCAGCCATTTCATCAGCTGCTGTGGGAGGCCACACAGCTGATACTAATAAAGCCTCAGTTTGGATTCAACTTTGTTTCCAGTCAAATTGATGGTACCTCAGGGGTCGATCAGTTTCCCGTCCTCAAGTACCTGTCCAGCTCCGTACAAAATGTTTTTGGAAATCGGCTTCCACCACCTTTTCAGGTCAAGCGTCCCAGATCACAACAACTTGCTGGAAGGTGAAAAGAGTTAATCTCTAGATCTTTTCTTCTAATGGTTGGAATCTATAACCTCAAGATATTGACCCACTCACCAGAAGAAATAATTTCTCCCTGCAACAAACGTTATGTTAAAATACAAAAAATTTGTTTGGACAAGTATCCTGCACGCTTTGCTGCTTTAGCAACACTTAACGAGAGGAATGGTTGCTATTAAATCTGGGAGGAAACACTTGAGACGTTGCCAAGGCTGAGAAATGCAACGTTAAAATTGTCACAAGAAAAGGTGTTTTTTCCAGCGACCCCTGCGGTTTCGCCTTTGGAAACATGGGATCCATTGCATCCTCACTTTGGGATTATATCATTTTCTTTGACAATAAATCATTAAACACAGCGAAACCCCACAGGTCAGCAACTCGTGTAGTGAAACAGTATCACCTGCATAAACCTTTAAAGGCAGCAAAACAGGTGAGAAACCAGTATTGTGGTTACAGATCCACCCATCACCATAATTGTTTGCAAGGCAAAACCATGCTCAATGTTATTAGAGAGCACAGTATCAAATGTACCTCTGACTGAAACCTGATAAGGAGGGTCATTCTGTCATGTAAAATTTTTAATGCTGCAATTTTTCTTCCTTGGAGACATCAGTGTTAGAAAGTAGACTATTAACAAATGTTTTCTTGCACCCCTGTGTTTTCACGTTGATTTTCTTGCAAGCATTAAGAATATTTGCAATGACCTTGGGAGCAATGATGGTGTGTCAGGGCGTTCCACAGTTTAGTACACACAGGGATTCCAGGTGATAGTCAGTGTCTTGTCTTTCAGCTCCAAGCTGCAGACTTAACTAAGAATCCTGTGAGCCTGGGTGTGATAGATACTGTAGGCAAGCCCAGCCGGCAGCCAAAATGCTGCCACAAGTTTTGATGCAGATGTACCAATAGCTCAGGGATGCATTTTAATTTCTAAAAAAAGTTTCCGTCCCCAGTGAATTTCTGTCTTCAGGGAGAGAGGATGAAGCAGAGGAAAAACTGGAGAGATTTCAAAAAAATAAAAGCTAAAAATGTATTATAATTAGAAATTAACTTAAAATGATTTTTTGCCATTCAAAATAATGGAGGGAGATATATATTATATATATATAGACAAAAGCGGGTGCCATAGTGGCACAATGGTTAGCACTGCTGCCTCACAGCTTCAGGGACCCAGGTTCAATTCTGACCTCGGGTGACTGTCTGTGTGGAGTTTGCACTTTCTCCCCGTGTCTGCGTGGGTTTCCTCCGGGTGCTCCGGTTTCCTCCCACAGTCCAAAGATGTGCAGATTAGGAGGATTGGCCTCTTAGTGTCTAAAGATGTGCAGGTTAGATGGGGTTACGGGATAGTGCAGGGGAGTGAGACTAGGTAGGATGCTCTTTCAGAGTATCGGTGCAGACTCGATGGGCCAAATGGCCTCCTTCTGCACTGTAGGGCATTTATGGATTCTATATTGGCCTGAATTCGCTAGCAGCAGGATTCTCTGTTCCTGCTGGTAGTGCACCCCTGCCTGTGGGTTTCCCAGTGGTGTGGGTTGGTTTCAAAGTGAAACCCCATTGATAGCGGAGGGAGCAGAGACTCCTGCCGCCAGCGAATGGCGTGCCAACCCCCGCCACTGAGAAACACATGGCTGGGAGGCCAGAGAATCCCACCCATTATTTCCTCCAGCCACACAACCTTCCAACATCCCTGCCCTCCTCCAATTCCAACATTGTGCACATCCTCAGTGTCCTTCACTTTGGGGGTAGCCTGTCTGAAAGATTGAAAAGAAAGGAAACAAAAAATATCCCACCAGCCCTCGCGACCGCCCCCCCCATCCATGTCAACACATGCCATTTCATGCCCCTTTACCCACCAACTATGGATACCCATACCCTCCATACAATGTTATGTCAAAGGCTACATGGAGATATGAAAACAATGATCAGAATTTTAAAATTGAAGTGTTGACAGACCAGGAGCCAATGTTTGTCAACAAGCACAGGGGTGAAGGGTGAATGGGACTTGGTGTACGTTAGAACATGAGCAGCAGAATTCTAGATGGGGTCTGTTGCATTTTGGAGGTGTGACACCAGGGAGTAGGGAGGTATAAAACAATGGAACTTTATTTACATGGTGTTATCCCTTGCATGACTGTCCCTCTGTTTCCCATTCTAGGACTTATGACGTCACATCAGGTGAATACATTAATACAACAGAACTTCACTAGAGCTGATAAGAATGAATGTAAATACATAACATTTCCTCCCCCGTCATAATATACACCAGTATATCATGGTGCAGACACACACTGATGGACACACAGTGGGACCAATCAACATACACAACACCACAGCCAATCACCAGTGAGAGCACATGCACTATAAAGACAGGGGACATCAGAGTTCCCGTTCATTCGAGTAGCAGCTAGCTAGGAGCACAGAGCTCACAGCCTGCAACACAGACATTCACCATGTGCTGAGGGCATCAACTGGTTGGGACAAGGCAAAGGTCTTTAGTTAAAGCTGGTATCGTATTTAGCCACAGTTCAAGTATGTTTAAATAGTTAACCTTTTAATAAAATAGTGTTGCACTACTTCAAGTGTTGGTGACCTGTGTGTGATCCAGAACACCCAACACATCACCCCCTTAATTTGAATATCCCCAACAAGTTTAAAACAAGTTCAACATGAACAATAGTCAGTAAATCAGTCTGTCTGGAGGTTTTAGCTCTCAGAACAGTTGACAGCAAACCCCTGGCATCTTCTTCTTCACCTTGTTCCCTGGTTGCTCTCAAGGTATGTTTCATAGTTTGGATGAAACTGCCAGTCCACTAGTAGCAGGGAGATATGGTGGACTTATGTTGAATACCATTCGCTTGTAGGAAACTTTCAAATTCTTGTAAGACAAATAGAGGTCCATTGTCGCTTACCAGTTGTTAAGGGAATCCAGAACAATGAAACACTTCTCCTAGTTTCTCAATAATCTTCTCCAATGATGGAAATGTCATCATAGTGACCTCTGGTCACTTGGTGTGAGCATCGACCATTACCAAGAACACTTGTCCTTCAAAAGGTCCTGTAACATCCACAAGCATGCATTGCCAAGCCTCTTTAGGCCATTCCCATTGATGCAGTGGTGTTAAGGGTGGCAGGTTTCTTACCTACACACAGGAAGAATAGGTTCTGGCTTTCTCTTCAATTTCCATGTCCAGTCCAGGCCACCAGAAATAAATTCTTATTATTTCCTCCATGCGTATGACTCCACAATGGCCCTCATGTAGCTTCTCTAGCACTTGCTTTCTCAATGGTGGCGCAATAATGACTCTGAGTCCTCATAGAAGACATCCTGGCTGAACTGACAGCCCCATCCTCCTGGAGTATTCCCCTCCCAAACGTTTCAGGTTGATGACCTTTCAACAGAACTGGGAAAAGTTGGAAAAGTTACGGTTTCAAGCAAGTGAAAAGGGAGAGGTAGACAAAGAACAATAGGGAATGTCTGTGGTAGCATGGAAAACAGGAGGGATTAAATGACAAAAGAGTTGGTGGTGCAGGGTCAATGAGAATGGGACAAGAAAATAAATAAAACAGGTGTCCTAAGAAGATCTGAATGGCAGAGTTTCTCTTCTTACCATCATCCATAACTCTTTTGATGGCCTCAGTCACTTTAATAGTCTCCATTTTCCTGGTCTCCTCTTCATTATGGATGTTCAATCCCTCTACACCTCTATCCCACACCAAGACAATCTGATGGTTCTCTGCTTCTTCCTTGAACTGGCCCAACCAGTCTCCACCACCAACCCCCGCCGACTGGCTTTTTTGTCCTTTCTTTTAAAATAAATTTAGAGTACCCAATTCATTCTTTCCAATTAAGGGGCAGTTTAGCGTGGCCAATCCACCTACCCTGCACATCTTTGGGTTGTGAGGGTGAAGCCCACGCAGACACGGGGAGAATGTGCAAACTCCACCGGATAGTCACCCAGGGTCGGGATCGAACCTGGGACTTTGGCGCTGTGAGGCAGCAGTGCTAACCACTGCGCCGCCGTGCTGCCCTCCCCTCCTCCTGGCTTAACTTGTTCTCACAATGAACAACTTCTCTTTCAGCTTCACTCACTTCCAAAAAATAAAGGGTGTTCCTCTGGGTAACCACATGGGTCCTAGATATGCTAGCCTCTTTTGTGGGAGATGCTGGATTCTCCACCGGCGGGTGGCGTGAAACAAAATGTGGTGTGGCGGGATGGAGAATCCAGCCCGTGGATTTTGGTTGGGGCGTTCCCATAATTAACATGGAGATAGTTTCTCTGTCAATGAAGGGCAACAAGTGGACTCAGCAAAAAGGACGGCCAATCAGAGACTTTTGGCTCAAGGGACAGCAGCAAGACACTTCAACAGGAAGGTTTCCTCACAGCAACTTAAATCAATTAATAATTTCCAGGCCATCACTGATAGGGAACGGTTGGGATGGTGAGGTAGGAGGAAAACACTTCTACAGGATGCTCCCCCTGAGCAGGCAGGGAGGACCTGTAGGCCCGTTTCGAACGCTAACACCCCTGGCCTGCAGCTGGATGCCCTCTACCATGTTGGAAAACTGAAGGCCCACAGGAAAATCCCAATCGGACTCCATTACCCATCTTAATAAGGTTATTACCGAGCCTAATTGCCTGTCAGCCTCATGGGGGACAGGTGGCCTTTACCAGGTCAGTCAAAGTCTGTGCCAGCCAAAATGGCCTGTGTTGTAAATGACTGTGGAAACCGCCATGCTGGCCAGCCTCAATTTTCAGGCCCCGTTCACATCTGCTCCTGACCTCAGCAAGGCCTGAAATCCCTGCCCTAAATGTGGTCTGCCTTATAAGCACATAGAAATCAGGAGAAAAGTTTAAAAAAATTTTTTTTTAATGGGAATGCACCCAAGCAAATTACAGCAATGACCTTGGATCCTGGCGGGTACTGAGGGAAATAATGATTCCCATTGTGTGGGTAAAGTAGATCATTAAAGACTATTGGGTCATTTAAAAACTATATAGCTGACGGAAAGTGAAGTACAAAGAAAGGGCAACTTGAGATGTAATTTCTCAGCTAAGGTAATAGTTTCAGTCACTTATCAGTCAATCTTAATGTGGAAAAAGACGTCATGGAAATCCAAAATGTCCCATGTCCTTCTTGCACTAGATTTTATCTTCCTCACTTGGCAACTCATCAGGTGGTGATGTACTGATTACTGGAGGGCGTCACATTATTGATATAATGATACACAAAATATCTCCTACAACCTTACAACTTTTTGCTCGTACATCAAAAATATAGGTTCAAGGGCAGCACGGTGGCCCAGTGGTTAGCGCTGAGGACCCGGGTGCGATCCCGGCCCCGGGTCACTGTCTGTGTGGAGTTTGCACATTCTCCCCGTGTCTGCGTGGGTTTCACCCCCACAACCCAAAGATGTGCAGAGTAGGTGGATTGGCCACACTAAATTGCCCCTTAATTGGAAAAAAATAATTGGGTACCCTAAATTTTTTTTTTTTTAAATAGGTTCAATGCTTTATCCAATAAACTGGAAGGAAAATCATTGGAACTTAAACAGATTTAAAATCCTCCTCTCTTTTCTCTCACTGCCTTCCTCCTCCCTTAACGCTCGCATAAACATGCAAAGAAAGATGGGAAAAGGCCACCCAATCCACAAATTCCCCCCTCCCGGGTGCAGGAGGCTATGTGTCGATGATTGGGGGTGTTGCCCATGGCTGCAGGGTGTAGCAATGACCATGGATGGGCGTGGTGTGGGGACCCTAAACCTAACTTTGATACCTGGGCAAACTTCAAAAATATTGCCCTGATCACTGAGGAGCAGGTCCTGCCGCCGTCTTTAGTTCACCACTGGCAGAAAGAATTCTAAGGGCGCGATCCTACAGCCACACTGCCCCGGAAAAGCAGCTCACCGCAGCACAGCGTGACCGCGGAAAGCCGGGAGATGCCTGGGTGCCAGCCTGGCACTGCCAAGGTGTCCAGGTGACACTGCCGGGGTGTCAGTTTGACATTGCCAAGGTGTCAAGCTGGCATTTTTGCATGCCCGCATTCGGGCCGGACGTGCCCTGCATGTGTTCAAACTGGGGGGGAGGGCAACCCCCGACCCCCCACCCCCGCCCCAGTCCGAACAGGTGAGTTCCGATGAGTGGAGCTCCTCAGTGTACAAAACCGGGCTCTGTGCGGTCTCGGCTGTGCAATCCCTGTGGAGGTCCCTTATACAATGCAAGTCGCGTTGTATAACCATGGCCGGGATTCTCTGCATTGCCGGGGAGGGGCGCGAGAATCGGCCATGCCGCTCCGACGCCGGCCCGCCGATTCTCAGGGAACCCGCGGGATCGCTGCCGCACCGGTCGGGGAAAGCCCTCCCCCCCCCGGCGATTCTCCGCGCCTCACCGGGCTGCGTGCCAGTGTGGGTTACGTGTGGTCCCACCCGGTGGGACCTCGGAGTTCTGGCTGCATGGGCCGCCCTGGTGGGGATCTGACTCCCAGGGGGGCCTCCACGATGGCCTGGCCCGCGATCAGGGCCTACCGATCGGCCGGCCGGCTAGTTCCGTGGGCAGCCTATGTTCGTCCGTGCCAGGCCCCTGTAGGGCTCTGCCATACTGCCCGGGGGCAAGCGCCGGAGCAGCGGACACCACTCCGTTGACGCTGGTGTGGCTCGCGCCACTTTTGACGCCAGTGTCAGAACTTGGCCGCGGGATCGGAGAATCCCGGCCCCCGTGTCTCTCTGTGCTGAGTGCCGAGAAAGACGTGGCTAAACGCACTCACTATGGGTCTTTGTTCCGAATTAAATGAACTGCGGTCTTAGTCATTTTTGTGTGAATTGCAGGAGCAGTGTCCATCATCTGAGTTTGCTTTGAGGGAGGACACAGAAAACGTAACATATCAGAAACATTTTTACCCCTGCTTGCCAGCTGTGGCTTACCCTTGAGCCACGTTATGGATTCATGTCTCACTGTAGACACATAATCCAGGTTGACATTCCAGTGAAGTACTGATGGTGTGCTGCACTGTGGTGTGCCATCTTTTGGGTGAGACATTAAGCCAAGGGCCCATCTGCTTTCTCAGGGGGATGTAAAAGATCCCATTTTGAAGAAGACCAGGTGGAATTGTCTCTGGTGTCCTGGTCAATATTTAGCCTTCAACCAATATTACTAAAAAAAAAATCAATCCAAAAGCAGAGGCTGCGGAGGCTGGAAATCCGAAATTGAAACAGAAAATGCCGGGAAGACTCAGCAGGTCCGGCAGGATGTGTGGAAGGAGAAACAGAGTTCGCGTTCCAGGTTGTGACACTCAAGGATGCTGCCTGACCTGACAGGGCAGGTCCAGCGGCATCCTTCACTGTCACAACCTGAAACACTAACTCTGTTTCTTTCGCCACAGATGATGCTGGAGCTGCTGAGTATTTCTAGTTCTGTTTTTGTGATAAATGTTGCTGTTTGTGAGAGTTCTGTCTGCAAATTGGCTGCTGCCTTTCTGATAAAGGTGAAGTCACCATAGTCCCAGATGACCATCGGCTGCTTTCCCCTTTGAGGGGGAAGAGCTGATTTAACCTGAGGCTCACCACATTTCAGGCGAGGGGCAAGATTGAGAAGGTGGGGCCCTCATGCATAACCTCAGCTGGTACAGGAACTGAACCCGCGCTGCCAGCCTTGCCCTGCATCACGAACCAGCTGTCCAGCCAAGTGAGCTAAACCAACCCCAAATCAGTGACTACACTTCAAAAATACTTCACTGACTGCAAAGTGCTTAGGGTTGTCCTGATATTATGAGGAGCGCAATAGAAATGCAAGTGATTTTTTCCATATTGAAAACGTTTGCATCTGAGGTTCAGCGCCCAGAGCGGATTACTCAGCATTAATGTCCTTAACCTTGATGGCGCTAAAAAAAACCTATTTTTCAATTTGCTTCCTGAGGTGTGTCATTGACCGCGATCAGGCACATTATTTGCAAAACAGTAACACAATTGCGTGGAATGGTTCACAGGGGTCAAACTTCGCCTCATTGATGTGTGTGTCCTATAATAAATGCAAAGTCATGGACAAACGGTCCTGCTTTGCGACAATACACAAAAACACGATTGCAAAGCAGAAAATACTTATCATGAACTGGATTGCCTCAAGATTAATTGACCACTAATTGGTTTTAACGTTAGAAACCTAATGGACCCCTTTATGACACATTTCCCAGAAATCCAAGTACACATTTTATTTGATCTACCTATTAATTAAGTCACCCACCAAAGGAATTTCAGTGGATTTGTGAGGCATGACCAGTTCCTAACTGCCCTGTCTGCTTCCTCTGGGAATCATTCCCTCTCAGGTGAACGTTTTGTCCTTGCAGGTGTGCATAGGACATGAAACAGGCTGAAGTGTACCGATAGGTGAATAGGATACCTTACACTGCAACAAAGTTCCAAAAGCGTCACCTGGATTCCGAGGCGCGTTGTATTCTTGGAGCACAGCCCAGGAAGGCTGTTTCATTTTGCTCACATAACACTCTTTTTCTGCAATGGTGGACAATTTGATAATTGGTCTGAACTCACACTTAAATCGCATGATTGGAGGTGATATTGGGCTTTATTTCACTGCATTGAATTGTCATGATATGCAAACATGCAGCTAATGAACACATAGAATAGGACACGACCAATGAGCAGTCAGGACACTCAGGGGTGGTATCTCACTATAAAAGGGATGAGGCACTCACACCCTGCCTCTTTCCACAGACCAACATCTACAGAGTGAGACAGGGTGTATCCCCAGCATCATACCCAGCACGTGGCTTAGAGCAAGGCTGATTCAGTTAGACTGGGTTACTAGATTTAGATTAGCAGAGAGTCAAACTCATTGAGAACTGTGCTAATAGTTCAGTAAAACACATTGAACTCACTTCAAATTCTGGAGCATATTTTACTCAAAACTGCATCAAGTGGCAGCTTGTGTTATTCCAAATTACATAACACAACATGATACCAGGAGTCTGTTCAATCTAGTTAGTTCAACTCAGCAAGATCCGTGACGACCAGCGAATGTATACCGGCACAATGGAAAAGATTCAGGCTCCTCACAAGCTCAGGACCTCCGGCAATCTCAGTGCCAACTGGCGGACATTCAAGCAGCAATTTCAGCTTTACGTCAAAGCATCAGACCTCAATGGTGCGCCTGATGCACGGAAGATAGCTCTTCTCCTCACCACAGCGGATGATCCACCTTGGAAATATTCAACTCCTTTCACTTCGCTGAAGACCAGGACAAGAAAAAGTTTCAGATCATCTTGGACAAGTTTGACAGCCACTGTGAGGTAGACACCAACAAAATCTTTGAGCGCTACATATTCAAATAGCGATTGCAAGGTAAAGACGAATCCTTCAACTCATATTTAACTAACCTTAGACTGCTAGCGCAATCCTGCAACTTCGGTGATATCACTGACTCCATGATCAGAGACCAAATCATTTTTGGAGTTCACTCTGATCCTCTGAGAGAGCAGTTACTGAAGATCAAGCATATGACCCTGCCAGTGCATGTGTTATGGATCAGGGTTTAGAGAATCCCAAAGTGTATCATGGAGTTCACCTGACCCACAACTTTTAATAGATTGTGGTATGGGGAGCACATGGCTCACTCTACAGGCATGGTACAGCAGAAATGGACCAGTATTTTTTTAAAACAAAACAATATTTATTCTGTGAACTCAAGTTAACCTTTTTAAAACAATCAGTGAATATCTTAGCAACCATTAATTCAAAGATAACCCCCAAAGAATACAACACTAAGTAATCCTTTAAGCTGTCCTTTTAACATCCAAAAGACTTAACAACCTTTAAACAGAAGCACATCAGGGTTTACATTCAATACTGAAAACATTTACATTTCTGAATTCACCAAATGATTAAGAGATAGTCCTTCATGGCAGAGAGATCAACAGTACAGCTGCTTTTTCTGACTTCAGCTGCCACACACTGAAAAACGAAACCAAAAAGACAGAGACACACCCAAGCTTTTCTCAAAGTGAAACAAAAAAGCAGAAGCAGAGCTCAGCTCCACCCACACTCTGACATCACTGCAGTAACATGAGCAGCTAACCATTTCTTAAAGCGACATTCTCATGACACCTCCCCCCAAGAAAAAAAATAAACCATCAACTTCAAGATGGTTTCATTTTTCACCTTTTTACTATCCTTTAAGAAATGCACACAGTAAATATACTTTATCATTTCAAAAAAAACAACACACGCAAACAGGTGTAATAACATAGTCCATTTTTTTTCCGTTCTTGCTCCCACTGAAATCCTTCATGATTGACAGTCTCTTTGAACACGAAGGTCTCTGCACTATCCGTCTATTGCTCTATGCCTCGGCATTTCTCTTTAAAGTCAGATACTTTAGTTCAATCTGATCACAGAGTCCCTTGCAATTCTCCAATACAGGAGCATTGGTTATCGCGGCTTTCAGGCCGTCAAATGCCTGTTGAAAGTCCGCTGTCCATTGAAAATTTCAACATTTCTTCAGCAAGTCCATCAGTGGAGCAATCACGCCACAAAACTTTTGCACAAATGTTCGATCAAATCCACTCATGCCAAGAAATCGCATTATTTCCCTTTGTCTCGAGGGTATCGAAAACTTCTCAAGGAAAGTGACTTGGGCTTTTCCAAATTCACTTTTGGCTAGGTTTATCACCAAACCCGCCTCCTGAAGTCGATCGAATAACTCCATCAGATGTTTTAACTGTTCTTTCCATGTCGGGCTGAAAATTATCAGATCATTGATGTATACCGCACAATTGGGTAATCCTGAAATGACTGTTAGTTAACCGTTGAAATGTGGCTGGGGCGTTTTTCATGCCAAATGGCATAACTTTGAATTGGTATATACCATCTGGAGTCACAAAAGCTGAAATCTCCTTCGCCCTTTCGGATAAAGGTACCTGCCAGTAACCTTTAAGTAAACCCAATTTGGAAATAAAAACTGATTGTCCCACTTTCTCAATGCAATCCTCCAAACGTGGGATAGGATAAGAGTCCGTTCTTGTAACTGCATTAACCTTTCTATAGTCCACACACAACCGTTGGGTACCATCTGGTTTAGGTACCATCACTATGGGTGAACTCCATTGGCTGCAACCCACTTCAATTATGCAATTTTTAAGCACACTCTCAATCTTTGATAATCTGTGCCAATTTTAACGGATTAAGTTTATATGGATGTTGTTTGATTGGAACAGCATTTCCCACATCTACATCATGTATAGCCATTTTAGTACTTCCCAATTTACCTCCACAAACTTGCCCATGTGATATCAATAACTCTTTCAGGTCAGTTCATTTTTTTCCACTGGAAGGTAACTTAACAATTCGTCCCAATTTTTAAGAACAGCTTCATTTTCCAATTTAATTTGAGGTATGTCAAATTCACAGTCATCTGGATTTGGTTCATCACTTTGAGTTAGAATCATTAAAACCTCCTCCTTTTTCTCTCCTTCCCTTTCAAAGTACCTTTTAAGCATATTCACATGACACACTCGGTGAGTCTTCCTTCTATCTGGTGTTTTTACCACATAATTCACCTCACTTAATTTCCTTTCAATCTGATAAGGTCCACAAAACCTAGCTTTTAAAGGCTCACCTACCACTGGTAACAACACTAAAACTTTATCTCCACTGGCAAAACTACGAACTTTGGATTTCTTGTCCGTGACCCGTTTCATCACATTTTGTGCAACTTTCAAATGTTGTCTAGCCAATTCACCTGCTCTATTTAATCGTTCCCTAAAATTATTATTTTTTTTTTATCGTTTCCTAAAATTTGACACGTGATCCAATAATGTAATTTCCGATTTCTCACCTACCAATTTTTCCTTAATCAATTTAAGTGGTCCTCTTACCTCATGATCAAAAATTAGTTCAAAAGGACTAAATTTGGTTGACTCATTAGGTGCATCCCTAATTGCTAACAGTACGAATGGAATTCCTTTATCCCAATCCTCTGGATAATCTTGACAATAAGCCCTCAACATTGTCTTTAATGTCTGATGCCACCTTTCTAATGCTCCCTGCGATTCTGGATGGTACGCTGTTGATTTAAATTGTTTTATTCCTAGGATATCCATAACTTCTTTGAATAACTTTGAGGTAAAATTTGATCCTTGATCCGATTGTATTTCTGTGGGTAGTCCATATCTAGTAAAGAATTGAAGTAACTCCTCCACAATCTTTTTAGCTGTAAAATTATGTACTGGAATGGCCTCTGGAAACCTAATAGACACATCCATTATAGTCAAAAGATATTGATTCCCACTTTATGTTTTAAGAAGTGGTCCTACGCAATCCACAGTCTACAACACACTCCCCACTTAAACTAAAATACCACACCTGAAAAGCAACCACAATATGCTCACCCCTCACTGTCTTTTAGATAGACTTTTATCCCGGACGAGCCCCCAATTGTTATGGGTCAGGGTTTAGAGAATCCCAACATGTATAATGGAGTTCACCTGACCCACAACGTTTAATAGATTGTGGTATGGGGAGCACACGGCCCACTCTAGAGGTGTGGTACAGCAGAAATGGACCAGTATTTTTTAAAAACAAAACAATGTTTATTCTATGAACTCAAGTTAACCTTTTCAAGACAAACAGTGAATATCTTAGCAACCATTAATTCAAAGATAACCCCCAAAGAATACAACACTAAGTAACCCTTTAAGCTGTCCTTTTAACATCCAAAAGACTTAACAACCTTTAAACAGAAGCACAAAAGGGTTTACATTCAATACTGAAAACAATTACATTTCTGAATTCACCAAATGATTAAGAGTTAGTCCTTCCTGGCAGAGATCAACAGTACAGCTGCTTTTTCTGACTTCAGCTGCAACACACTGAAAAACGAAACCAAAAAGACAGAGACACACCCAAGCTTTTGTCAAAGTGAAACTAAAAAGCAGAACCAGAGCTCAGCTCCACCTACACTCTGACATCACTGCAGTAACATGAGCAGCTAACCATTTCTTAAAATGACATTCTCATGACACATGAGCACGCTAAAAATCGCTATTCCCAGTACAAAATGGCAGAAAATGATAAACTAGCCTCCCACGAGGCAGAGAGTGTGCAGGCCATCTCGCGGCTGCAGTGCCTCAACATTGACGAAAGTGGCCATTTTGCGTGCTCTCCCCGGGGCCCGACGCATGCACAATGCGAACGGGATAACGAAGCGGCCGAAACCCGCACTACGCAGGTGCAGACGTCTGAGAACCGCACTGCGCATGTGCAACGACGCACGGAGCGTCAGGACGACAACATCATGACGTGTTCAAACTGTGGCACCGCCCATTTAAAGAAACACTACCCTGCAAGAGGCAGACGCTGTTTAACCTGCAGGAAGCCAGGCCACTATGCAGCCATGTGCAGATCTGCACCACCAGTCAGGAGCCAGCGCTCCCAATTCCGACGACGGCGCATCCGGAGTGTGCAACAACGCCTACAGGACTCTGATCCCGGCAGTGCAACGGATCCAGATGCTGAATGCCTGGACAACGCCTACTGTGTGGGCATTATTACAAAGTGTGAATATGCCACATCAGACTCATCGCAAGTCCAGTCGATCCTCGCTGTGGATTCCGAGGACGAATGGCGAGCAGTGATGAAGGTCAACCACTGCCCCATCCAGTTCAAGCTGGACACAGGTGCCTCTGCCAACCTCCTCTCACAGGCTGACTTCAGACGCATTAAGAAGCCTCCCACAGTCCTTCCAGCTGCCTGCAAGCTCCTGGATTACAACGGGAATGCCATCACGGCACTGGGATCCTGCCATCTGCACGTATCCAACCGACACACACAAGCATGGTTACACATGGTATGCCCGGACAGGGCATCCCTACTAGGTGCGCTCGCCTGCAAGCAGCTGAACCTCATTCAAAGGGTTTACACCACGACATCCTCCCATGTGGATCTTCAGGCCGGCATCGACGACATCCTCGCCCAGTATCCAGATGTGTTCAACGGGATGGGCACGTTGCCGTATCAATACAAGATTCTGCTATGACCTGATGCCAGGCCAGTGGTTCACACACCACGACGAGCCCCTGCTCCACTGGGAGAGTGCCAAAGGCACAGCTCAAGGATCTTCAGCAACAAGGCATCATATCCAAGGTCACCGAACCGACTGACTGGGTCAGCTCGATGGTGTGCGTAAAGAAGCCTTTGGGGGACCTGCGCATCTGCATTGATCCCAAGGATCTCAGTTAGAATATCATGCGGGAACACTACCCCATCCCGAAGCGGGAGGAACTCATGAGTGAGATGGCACACACGCACTTCTTCACCAAATTGGATGCATCACAGGGATTTTGGCAAATCCAGCAGGAAGAGTCCAGCAGAAGGCTCTGCACCTTCAACACGCCTTTTGGCAAATACTGCTACAATCGCATGCCATTTGGCATCATCTCGGCATCGGAGATATTCCATCGCATCATGGAGCAGATGATGGAAGGCATTGAAAGGGTTCGCGTGTACGTGGACGACATCATCATCTGGTCCACTACCCCTGAAGAACATGTGTCCCACCTCCAGAAGGTATTCCGCCGTGTACATGCCAATGACCTAAAGTTAAACAGATTCAAATGTTGTTTTGGCACATCGATGCTCAAGTTCCTAGGCGACCAGATCTCACAGCATGGTGTGCGCCCGGACACAGACAAAATCGAGGCCATCGAGGCAATGAATGTCCCTGAAGACAAAAAGGCGGTGCTGCGCTTCTTGGGTATGGTCAATTTTCTGGGTGGGTTCATTCCGAACATGGCCACACACACCATGGCCCTACACAACCTGGTGAAAAAGTCAACTGCCTTTGAGTGGAAGGCGGCACACCAGACAGAGTGGCTGGAGCTGAAAGCCAAGCTCACCACTGCACCAGTCCTGGCATTCTTCGACCCAGACCGGGAGACAAAGATATCCGCAGATGCGAGTCAGGATGGCATCGGTGCGGTGTTGCTTCAACAAGATGACACATCAGCCTGGGCACCAATAGCCTACGCATCAAGGGTGATGATACCCACTGAAACCAGATATGCACAGATTGAGAAGGAGTGCTTGGGTCTTCTCACCGACATCCTCAAATTTCATGATTATGTCTACGGCCTGCCGACATTCACTGTCGAGACGGATCATAGGCCTCTGGTCCACATCATCCACAAGGACCTGAATGACATGACGCCTCGGTTGCAGAGTATCCTGCTTAAACTTAGGAGGTATGCCTTCAACTTGGTGTACACACCTGGCAAGGAGCTCAACATCGCTGATGCATTGTCCCGCTACGTCACCTCGCCCAGTGAGCCGCTGGAGATCATCCAGCACATTGGATCACAGGTGCAGCTGTGTGCTAGCACTCTCCCAGCGACAGATGAGAGAAGGTATTTCTCATCCGTGATGAGACAGCCAAGGACGCCCTCTTGCAGCGCGTCATCCACAACCTCACCAATGGCTGGCAGAAAGGGCAGTGCCCACAATTTTACGATGTGAAGGACGACCTGACGGTGATTGATGGTATCCTCCTCAAGCGGGACAGGATTGTCATTCCGCTCAGTCTCCAGAGCTTGATGCTGCGCCAGATTCATGAGGGACACCTGGGCGTTGAGAAGTGCAGGCACAGAGCCCGGCAAGCTGTCTACTGGCCCGGAATCAGCCAGGACATCACGAACATGGTCCTGAACTGTGCTACCTGTCAGCAGTTCCAGCCAGCGCAGAGCAAGGAGACACTCCAACAGCATGACATAGTGTCTCTCTGTGATCCAAGGTTGGCATCGACCTCTTTCATGCGAATGGTCGTGACTACGTATTGATCATCGACTATTTCTTGAATTACCCTGAGGTGCTGAAGCTCCCGGACCTCACCTCTCGGACCGCCATCAAAGCCTGTAAGGAGACGTTCTCGAGGCATGGCATCCCAATCACTGTCTTGAGCGACAAAGGCCCGTGCTTTAACAGTCGAGTATGGTCCACGTTTGCCAGGTCATACAATTTCCAGCATGTATAGCCATCTGGGATGGCCACGTACCGATTACAAAATGGACACACGCAAAGAATGCAGGGAAAATTGGACAATGCTAAGAAACAAGAAGGTGCAAGCTCTGTCTGTTGATTAGAACCTTAAACTCTCAGATAGGACAGAAACTACCTAACAATCTACATACTAATGAGCCATCTCTGGGAACAAAAGAGAAACATTTAGATACACAATGTTAAGGCAGACTCTGTGGCGCCAGAAGAAGCTAAGACAAAGCAGATTGACAGTCACCAGGACACGGCCAGCGATCAGGGAACCACCCCACTATTGGAGGAAAATCGATACAGATGATTGGGAAAGACCCAATTAGTTGAGGCCAAGTTCTAGGCCCGCCCAAAAGTGCGCAAAGCCCTTTTCCGTATAAAAGGTATCCCCCAAGGGAGAAATGCCCTCTTTTGGCTTTGGCTCTCAGTGAAGAGAGAGACCTGCCTAGCAGCTGCATCAGACCAAGTAAGTCCCAAGTCAACGCACGCTACGAGATAGACGCTCCTAGTTGCTACCCTGTAAACAGCTCAACCCAGCAGCCTCAGAACCGAGCGACGGCCATTGTTCCTCTGACTGGGTGGGCGCCCGAAGCTAAGTATAGGCTTTAGTAATAGTGGTAGTTTAGTTTGTAGAGTTTATGCATGAGTAGATTTGACTGTGTAAATAAATGAGCATTGCTTTTGAACTTACTAACTGGTGTATCGAGTCATTGATCAGTATTGGGTTCTGTACCTTGTGGCGGTGTCGAAAGATACCTGGCGACTCTTGAACAAACGTGATTAAACAGAACCAAATTAAGAGCCAACCAAAGGTTAGCAACATTTACTGGCGACATCTGACGGGACTCGACGTAGAAGTGGCCTAACCACTCCGAGAGAACCCAAAATTTGAATTGAGAATCCAATTAGGAACAGAAAGAAAAACCACAAGCGTCAAAACAGTACTGATCAAGCCTCTGAGATTCGGAAGTGTGTTAATGCATGAGTACTAACAGGGATATAAGGTAAACCTGAGAGATTTTGATGCGAAAAACTGTCGGGAGTTTTGTAGGCCAGAAATTAGCGTAAGCCGTACCCTTGTTTACATCACCGCTTTATCACCCCCTGTTCCAAATTCAGTAGAGATCCTAGTAGAGAAAATGGCAATGAAGGCAATGGAACGCCTTATGAACCCCCAGGAATTCGAGGTTGCAGCGACCAATAGAGTAGGACAGTGTCCCGTTTGGGAAGATGAGATCAGAAAATATCTCAAAGGGAAAGGATGGCCCCTTTGGAGTGAATTCTGTGATAATGAGGAAACAGGACACGGGAGTATAGGACAAACTTGGTGGGAGAACCTGTCAGAGATCCACAAGAAAAGCTTGGGAAAAGCTCGCAAGCCGATGGCAATCATGTCCTGTTTGGCACAATTGCGAGGCACAGAGTAGGTCGTTAGGACGCTCCGTAGAGAGATAGAGGAGAGAGACAGAACCAGTGAGGTAGACGTGAGTGAGGTAGAGAAAGAGAATCACGATCTGAAAGAGCAGTTAGCAGCAAGGGACAGAGAGGTGGATGATGCCAAGAGGGCACATCAGTCTTGTCTCGTGCATTTGAACAGCTTTCAGACACAATACGATAAGGCCTACCAGGACACATAACATGCGGTCTTGGTAAGACAAGAAACAGAACAGCAAGTTGAGAACATTCAGAAACAGTGCACTGATTTAAAAGCTGCCCTACGGGCACTCCATACTTCCACGACGGAACAAAGGCAGAGCTCAGTAGACCACGCAAAATGCCGGAAGCAAATTGCAGAATTGCAATCTCTGCTGTCCGTGCAAAATGGATTTCAGAGTACATTCGGACTCCAATTAGATCAAGAAAACGGCCCCGACTGGCAGGAATTGAACGAGGCTGCCCATAGGTACGTACACGGGACATGTACGCAGGAAACACCCCAGAAAAGGTAAGCGCCCCAACCCCCAAACGAACAGGCAGAACACACCCCCATGAATCCTGTGACCACACACCACAGGGCCGCAGGAGAAGGAGAAGCAGATTTCCTTTATACAACCCCGTTAACCGTGACCCAATTACGGGACGCGTGTGGAAAAATTACACCGTTCCTTCCCACTTCAGACCCCTACCCATTTTTCGCGAAAGTCAAACAACAGGCAACCATGTACGACCTGGACGAAAAGGAGCAAGTGAAGCTCACAGTTTTGAACCTCGACCCTTCAGTCGTAGCAGCCCTTCCCGACCCACAGAATGTAGGAGGAGGCACACTCCAAGAGATGCACACAGCGATCCTAGATGCAATCGGCTTTAACAGAGGAGACCCCGTTGAAGGCCTAAATAAGTGTAGGCAAAAGAAGACAGAGCACCCCACAGCGTTTGCTGGACGTTTGTGAATTCACTTTACTGTAGTTTTTGGAGAGTTAGCCCGCGCCCATTTGTCCCCAGATAATATGGCCAAATGGACCCGAATTCTAGTCTCCCACGCCACAGAAGCAGAACGAAAAGCTTGCTCAAATTATGACCCCTCAGATGAGGCCCACAATGAAAAATGGGTTTTGAAGAGATTGTCTCGCGTTTGGGAGCAATCAATTGCAGGCAAAACCACATTTCTAACACCCAATGAAGGGCAGGCAGAATTGAACCCAGTTAAAGCACACCGGAACTCCGCATGGGTAAATGAGGGCAGGAACAGCCAACCCCAGCCAAAACCTCAAGAATGTTATAATTGTGGACAGCTAGTACACTTTGCACGAGAGTGCAATGCGCCCCAGAAGCAGCAGAGAAACCAACAGACAGACACCCTAAACAAGAATAGGGCAAAGCCAATCCATAGCGTTAACGCCCGTTCAGAGAATGCAGACATGAACGGCACCGACTGACGGTGTTCGGGCTCCCCAACTTGGGTCTGCAACACTCTTTGGGACAAGTCCGGTAGACCGGTAGTAGCAGGCAAAGTCCGGGGACAACCCGTAAAATTTCTTTGGGACACAGGAGGGTCCCGCACCACACTCAATTCCTCCACGATGTTCCAGTGAGACACGTGGCCCACAACAGACACCATTACACTCAGCGGTTTTACAGGCCATTTACAACAGGGACACATCACGGCCCCTATAACAATACAGATAGGGAACATCACAACCAAGCACCCTGTAGTTTTAGTTGATCTGCCCCAGACAGCAGAACATATCCTTGGGATCGATTTCATGAGCTCCCATAACCTTTCTTTCAACTCAGTGAAAAGTGTGTATGGAAAATGACAAAAGCAGCACGAGCCCCCGCCACGCTCACAGTAGGAGAATACGTAAACAGGATTAGCTCAGTAGGAGACTTCTGGTTCGACCCTCGAGCCATTAGTGCAGACAAACAAGTTAGGGCAGTCCTGCAGGAACATAAAGCAGCATTTGCACAGCACAAGCACGACTGTGGAAAACTGGCTGGCTTTGTGAACATTACAGGTCCCGACCCTAAACCCCAGAAGCAGTACGGATTTCCCCAGGAAGCAGAGGGAGAAATCTCCAAAGTAATAGAAAGTTTGTTGGATCAAGGCATACTCAGATCAGTAGCTTCCACAAACAATGCACCGATTTGGCCCGTCAGGAAACCGGATGGATCATGGCGACTGACCATTGATTACCAGGAATTGAACAAAGTAACCCCAGCAGTAGCCCCCACCATAGCCACGAGTCCCGAGACCATGCTCAAACAGGGACTCCAGTCAAAATTAGGTTTTGGACATTAGTAATGGCTTTCGGTCCATTCCATTGGCTAAACTGTGCCAGTACAAATTCGCCTTTACATTCCAAGGGCAACAATACACGTGGACGTGCCTTCCACAAGGCTTCCACAACTCCCCCTCCATTTTCCACCGACAGCTGGCAAATGGTTTAGCAAAATTTTCCCGCCCCGATTGTCTGGTCCAGTATGTAGACGACTTGTTACTACAGACAGACACAAAGGGAGAGCACATTTTGTTTCTCGCCGAACTCCTAGCACTCCTAAAAAAAATTGGTTGTAAAGTCAACCCCAAGAAGGCCCAGATTCTGAAAGAAACAGTGATTTACTTGGGAAAAGTGATCACTCACAGTAAACGGGAGATCAAGCACATGAGAATTGACTCGATCGTCAAATTGCCCCTTCCCCACAATGTCTCAGACCTCCGGTCATTTGTAGGACTGGTTGGCTACTGCCGAAACCATATCGACGGTTTTGCCACTAAAGCAGCGCCCCTTTCCGAACTTCTCAAGAAGCAGGCACCTTGGGAATGGCTTCCACAGCATACAGATGCCGTGGACGCTTTAAAAAGAGCACTCAGCACAGCCCCCGCACTACAGGTCCCAGATCCACATTCCCCGTACGCTATCAACGTAGCAAGCGCCGACCGTACCCTTTCGGCCGTGCTTCTCCTGGAACGCCATGAACAAATTCGCACCGTAGCATACGCCTCACGCGTGTTAGACCCCGTAGAGCAAGGATTTTCTGCCTGTGAAAGGCACCCGATTTCAGATTTTTGGGCAGTACAATACTTCGCCTACATTACAGGGTTCAACCCCATCACCATCCTCACAGAACACACCCCGACACAGCTATTGTTAGACGGCCGACTTAAAGATGGCACTATCAGCCAAATCCGCGCAGCCCGTTAGACCCTTCTTTTACAGGGAGGGGACATCACGGTAAAGAGAACCAAAACCCACACCTTCCTTGTCGATAATTTGCAATATGCAGGCACCCCTCATGAGTGTGAGATCATCACCACTAAACAGAACACAGGCCCATTTATTCCCAAAACACCTCCCAGGAAAACAGGTAGTACACCCCAGAGACGCCAGCCCACAGACAGGTGCGCACCCCTGAAGATATATGTGGATGGCTCCTCGTTAAACGGAGAGAGAATTACCAGTTGCGGTATATATGTAGAGGACATGCAGGGACGCACCCTAGATGAAATTTCCTTGAAGTTGCCAGGACACTTAGGCTCGCAGGCAGCAGAGCTGGCAGCAATTGCATATATTGTAGACCACCCAGACTCGTTCCCGATCCCAGCAGATATCTACTCAGACAGCTTGTATGTCTGTAATAGTTTGACAGAATTCCTACCACTCTGGGAAACAAGAGGATTTGTTTCCGCAGACAATAAACCCCTACCCTCAGCCCCATTACACCGCCATATCTTAGAGACAGCGAAGGATAGAAAATATGGAATAATTAAGGTTCGCAGTCATCACCGTTCTTCCCCCCTGGTAACGTTAAAGCAGACGCCCTAGCGAAGGCAGGCTCCAGGCATGGTTATTTTTGGAACCCCCCCGAAAGCACCCCAGCACACGCAGTTCAGGTCTCACAGACCAACATTCAGGATTTAGCGAAGGCCCAGAAAGAGGACGTGAAACTCAGGGAAGTTTTAAAGGGAACCTTCCCAGCGCCATACGACAAGTTTAAAAACGCAATCACCACACACGACAGTGTGATTTTAAAGGATGGCGTTTATATAGTTCCCAGCCAGGACAGGAACCAGATCATTTGTCAGTTCCATGACAATCATGGACACCAAGGAATTGAACCCACCCTAGCCCACCTCAGACCGCTCTGCTGGTGGCCTGATTTAAAAACCGATGTCACACACTATGTCAAGAATTGTTTAATCTGTGCCCAGAACAATCTGGACAGATATGCTAAAAAGGCTCAACTTAGCCATACCCGCCCCATTAATGGACCCTGGACAAATCTCCAGATAGGTTATATAGGATCCCTACCCCCGTGCAGAAATGGTTACAAGTATGTGTTGGTGGTCATAGACACCTTCACAAAATGGGTGGAAGCATTTCCATCACGGACTAATACGGCCAAGACGACGGCTAAAATATTAACACACCACATCTTTACAAGGTGGGGCCTCCCACGCAGTATGGAGTCCGACCAAGGCTCCCATTTCACCGGACGTGTAATGAAAAACGTCCTCACGACTTTCGGCATTAGACAAAAGTTCCATGTCGCATACCACCCCCAGTCAAGTGGTATTGTAGAACGAATGAATAGGACATTGAAAGCCACCCTCAGGAAATGGTACAGCAGAATAACAGCACCTGGGATTCAGTACTCCCATTTGCTTTAATGTTTTTGAAAAACACGGTATCTACATCCATAGGTTACACCCCCCACTCCCTCATGACCGGACGCCCCATGAAAGGCACTGAATATTTACTAGGACTGGATTTGGCCAGCCCCGCAGTTACAGCCCTCACGCATGAAAACGCGGTTACACAACTAGTACAGAACATAAAGGCAGCCCAACTCGCCGCAGCAGTGAGACTTGGAACCAGGAAGAAACAGAGCAAGGCTTGTTTTGACAAAACAGTACACGCCACTGAGTTTACAGTAGGGCAACAAGTTATGCTTTCTCTTTACAACCCCACTTCATTCCTTTCCCCCAAATTTTCCGGACCGTACTCCATTTCGGACAAAGTCAGCCCTCAGTATACCAAATAACCTATCCCAATGGTAAGTCTGCGAGGTTTCATATAAACCAGCTCAAGGCTTACAGCTTGCAGAATAACCACACACACCACATCCTGCTCGCAGCAGCAGACGATCACGCCCCGCCCACAGATGACATATTCCTACCCTCCCCCAACCACTCCAGCCCGCCCTCAGACATGAATTCAACTCCGCCCCCAGAGGCACATCTCCACCTCTCCCCTCCCTCAACCAGCAGCGACAGCGACAGTGATAACGATCACAATGATGACAGCCACAGCAAACCACGATATGACTACACCCCTGTACCAGCCCCCACTCCCAGTGAATCTGAGCATGATTCTACTGACTCATTCGAGATCACTTATATCAAAGTCCTTGACCCAGACCCACCGCCCGACGATTATGGATTGAAGCATAGTAGCTCCAACCTCGACACACGATTCTGGCACCGAGACAATTCGTTCAGGCTCATCCGGAATGATGAGATGGACCCCAATTCGCCCCAAGCAGCTTTAGCACGGTTACTACAGACAAGAGTTTGGCAACCGGGAGAAGATGATAACTTAGAGTCTGTCGCCCACCAGGCGAATCCCTTTGCGACCCTGTTCGCTATTGAGCAGTGAGGTGTCCAGGTGATGGAGAAAAAAGGAACCGACGGAAAGATACGGTGTCCTTTCTGATGGAACCTGCACCATGTTTGTTGAATGTTTGTTCGTTAGTGTTATCGTTAAGTGATGTGTGTAAACTCGGAAAGTTTATCACGGCCCCATGTCACCACTCCTTTAATGCCCCCCGGCTGATAATGGAACAAGTTTATCCCAGACAATAGTTCAGAGGAATTAGTTTGTCACCAGAACCTTGTTAAAGGTATAAGTTTGTCCCAGACAATAGTTCAGAGGAACTAGTTTGTCACCAGAACCTTGTTAAAGGTACAAGTTTGTCCAAGACAATAGTTCAGAGGAACTAGTTTGTCGACAGAACACGACTCATAGTTGCTCTCCTAATTCGAGAGGCAGCCCACCCACGACGACCACATTCTTACCCGTTCTTGGCGGTTGCTCAGGCAGTGGAGAAACGGCATTGGTCCCCGCCCTGCCTGAGTACCTCCCTCTGGTCAGCTACGCTCGGGTAGAGCACATACGGCATTGATCACCGTCCTACCCGGGGACTCCACCCATTTCTTACCCGCCGCGGCCCATACGCATCCCATTTTGGCTCATTACGTTCAAAATTCTTTTGTTTGGTTTTGACAATCCTTAGGTTGCTTCCCTATGCTATTTACATCCTCAAACACTGGGATGGTAAATCACACAGGCTGCAAGACGGCTTGCAGTACGGCAGTATTTTTCTTAAATGTCTAGTCCAAATATTCAGTTTAAAAATAAATAAATGAGGGAGTCACAGATGGTGACCAATTATAAAGAGAAATTGGCAATAAAGGACAGACAGACAGACATACGAGATCCTAAGCGAGATAATAACAGAAATTATGCTTGTGTTCACAGAACTCGGAAACCTCAGGAACCCCAGAGGAAGAGAAAGAAGAAGTCCGACAAAGCTGAAGACAGCCTTCGTGTTCACATGGATCTTAGCGGGATCCCTTCAGTTGCGCGCGGACGCTACCCCCCCTGACCCCTACCACACAAACCGTAAATGATTCCCCCCCTGCAATACACGGAGCTTCGAGATAACTAGCCCAGCAACTGCTAGCAATACCCTGACCTGGTGTGATAAGTTTATCACCTGGTACTCACTCTCATATGTAGTCGAAGCACTCTTAGTGCTGGCAATACTTTGCAGTGTCGTGCAAACGTTTAGAGTTAGGAAATGGCGAAACAGAGCGTATCGCTCTCGCACCCCGGTATACAGATATAGGTCCCCCATTTTCGGATTTCACCAGACCCCCTGAACCCATGGGGACGGATTAAAGAGCATCCATTTTGTTTAATGTATTCTATGGAATAAAGAGATGTAAACCTCTGTGTCTGACTGCCAGGCCCGAGAAATTTGTGTACTGCTATTTTGTACAGTTTAAGATGTATCGATTATTTTTGGATTATTTGTATTTTTGGATTGTTTGAATGAGGATAGTTTATTGAGAATAGTTAGAGGTTCCAGTTTTTTATTTTTCTGTAATGCATGTATTAATGTCATAGCGCCCCGTAGAATTTTATAATAATGAATGTACTTAAAATGGTTTAGGTAAAATTGTGTTGCATAGGATAGGACAGTGTAGAGCCTAAGCATGGGTGCCCTGGTGATCAGACGATGAAGACGCCGTAGTAATGTGATCCTTCACGCTTGGCATTGAGGATCACAAGGAGGGTGTGTAGCCATCTGGGATGGCCACGTCCCGATTACAAAATGGACACACGCAAAGAATGCAGGGAAAATTGGACAATGCTAAGAAACAAGCAGGTGCGAGCTCTGTCTGTTGATTAGAACCTTAAACTCTCAGACAGGACAGAAACTACCAAACAATTTACATACTAATGAGCCATCTCCGGGAACAAAAGAGAAACATTTAGATACACAATGTTAAGGCAGACTCCCCGGCGCCAGAAGAAGCTAAGACAAAGCAGATTGACAGTCACCAGGACACGGCCAGCGATCAGGGAACCACCCCACTATTGGAGGAAAATCGATACAGATGATTGGGAAAGACCCAATTAGTTGAGGCCAAGTTCAAGGCCCGCCCAAAAGCGCGCAAAGCCCTTTTCCGTATAAAAGGTATCCCACAAGGGAGAAATGCCCTCTTTTGGCTTTGGCTCTCACCGAAGAGAGAGACCTGCCTAGCAGCTGCATCAGACCAAGTAAGTCCCAAGTCAACGCACGCTACGAGATAGACGCTCCTAGTTGCTACCCTGTAAACAGCTCAACCCAGCAGCCTCAGAACCGAGCAACGGCCATTGTTCCTCTGACTGAGTGGGTGCCCGAAGCTAAGTATAGGCTTTAGTAATAGTGGTAGTTTAGTTTGTAGAGTTTATGCATGAGTAGATTTGACTGTGTGTAGATAAATAAGCATTGCTTTTGAACTTACTAACTGGTGTATCGAGTCATTGATCAGTATTCGGTTCTGAACCTTGTGGCGGTGTCGAAAGATACCTGGCGACTCTTGAGGAAACGTGATTAAACAGAGCCAAATTAAGAGCCAACTCAAAGTTAGCAACACATGTCACCTCCAGTCCGCACTATCCGCAGTCCAATGGAAAAGTCGAGAAAGGGGTGCACATTGTGAAACAGCTCATGTGCAAGGCCGTGGACTCTGCTTCTGACATACACCTTGCGCTGCTCGCGTACAGGGCGACTCCAATGTCCACTGGCATGTCGCTGGCTCAACTCCTGATGAACAGGAATCTGCGGACGACGCTTCCAGCCATACACCTGCCCAACCTGGATCACCTCCCGGTGCTGCAGATGATGCAGCAGCTCAGAGACTGTCAAAAGCAGGGCTATGATGCCCATGCCACCGATCTGGCCGTGCTATCCCCGGCAGACACTGTCAGGATCCAGATACTGGATGGTGGGTGGTCTGCCCCGGCTGTCGTTGTTCGACAGGCCGCGCCCCGCTCTTATGTTGTACGTATGGCTGATGGTTCCATCGTGCAAAGGAATCAATGGGCACTGCGCAAAGTTGCCTGCCCGCAACCATTTTCTCCTCCATTTCCATATGTTGAATTGCCACCTCCTGATACCTCGCACTGCGAGGCCACCAGTCAGGCTTCTATTCTGCCTGTCAAGGCGCCGTCGTCCCCTCCGCCACCTCTCCGGCGGTCGACCAGGATCAGCCGCAAGCCTCAGAGACTGGACTTGTGAACATTTGTTTTGTTTGCTCAGTTCTGTTGTCCTCCGTCAGTCACGTTAGACAGATTCATTCAAATGTAAATACATTCACATATGCCAACAAAACATTTTTAAAAAGGGGAGATGTCATGATATGCAAACATGCAGCCAATGAACACATAGAATAGGACATGACCAATGAGCAGTCAGGATACTTAGGGGTGGTATCTCACTATAAAAGGGATGAGGCACTCACACACCACCTCTTTCCACAGACCAACATCTACCGAGTGAGACAGGGTATATCCTCAGCATCACACCCCAGCACGTGGCTTAGAGCAAGGCTGGTTCAGTTAGACTGAGTTACTATATTTAGATTAGCAGAGAGTTGATCTCATTGAGAACTGTGCCAATAGTTCAATAAAACACATCAAACTCACTTCAAAGTCTGGAGCATCTTTTACTCAAAACTGCATCAAGTGGCAGCTTGTGTTATTCCAAATTACATAACACGACATGAATGATTAGTTGTTTTCTTATCTGCGGTGAAACATTTTTGAGGCAGAATGACAAGGTGCATTGGGAGCACATCGGCTCAGCCAAGACTCTGCTGTCTAGATCCTAGTTTCCACCAAGTCCCACTCACCCATCTCCATTGTGCTCACTGACAAACATTGTCTCCCGATTCAGCATACTCTTGATTTTAAACTTTTTTTATCCTTGTTTTCAAATCTATCCACAACCTAACACACGCAAATATTCAAATTAGGAGCGGAAATGGGCCACTTAACCCCTCGAGCCCGCTCTGCCATTCAATAAGATCATGGCTGATCTGATTGGAACCTCAGCATCACGTTCCCGCCTGTCCCGATAACCTCTCACCCCGTTGTTAATTAAGAATCTATCAAGCTCTGCCTTAAAAATATTCAGAGATTTTGGCCGGAATTCTCCAATCCCGCGGCCAAGTTCTGATGCCAGCATCAAAAGCGGCGCGAGCCACTCCGGTGTCAACGGGCCTCCAGGTATTCACCCCTTCCCAGGGGACTAGTATGGCGCCAGAGTTGTTGCTCATTTCAGCCTTAGTTTAATTGCTCTTATTCTGTCACCTTTGCTCTTGAGTCGGCAGGTATCTTTCTGATACCGCCACGTGGTTCAAGTCCGAGTAATGATTAATAATCCAACACACCGCTTAGTAAGAGTTAAATCAACGCTCATTTATTATATACAGCAATCAATACTTATACATTAATTCTACTTCTAAGCTACTTCCTACAACTAACAGGCCAATACTTAACTTTGGAAATGGCCCACCAGGTCAGGGAAACAAATGGTCTTTCGAATGGGTTCTGAGCCTGCGGGATTCAAAAGCTGGTACAGGTCGATAGTCAGTAGTGTCTATCTGGTAGCGATCGTTGGAGTAAAACTTACGTTCTCTTGCAGAAGGGTCTCGAAGGGTGCGGAGCGGAGAAGAAGGGTCGAGTTGAACTTGGCCCCTATTCTTATAGTCCCCAGGGGCTTCCCACCTCTCGGGGCGGACCTTGCACCTGGTTCCAAGTGATTGGACTTGGTTCCAATCACTTGGTTCGATATTCTCCAATGCTGGAGCGATTCCTTGATCGAGTGATGGTCGTTTACCTCTCTTTGTGTCAGCTCCTGCTGGCGCCGAAAGGTCTGGGTCGGCTTTGTGTTACTAATTTGTAGCATATTGTTCCCGGGATTGCTACTTAATATGCAGATGGCTGGGGTGTTGTCATGTTGATGGCTGCAGGTATCGATTCGGTCTGGCTTCTCCAGAGGCGAATATACAGTTTTACCTGCAGTTGTCTGTTTGAGTCCTGTTGGCTGATTTTCCCATCAGCCTCTTCCGTTCACCATTTTAAATCGGGGTTTGGCCATTCTAATCGGCAGTCAGCCATTTTACATGGCTACAGAGTGGTGTCCGCTGCTCTAGCCGACGCTCCACGGCCAGCGCGGGTCCGCACATGCGCGCCACAGCCGGCATGAGCTTGCGCATCCGCATGGGTTCCCGTCTCCGTGCCCGCCTCCGGGCAATATGGCGGAGCCCAACAAGGGCCCAGCGCGGAGGAGCATAAGCCCCCCACGGAAATAGCCTGCCGGTCGATCGGTAGGCCACGATCGCGGGGTAGGCCACTGTGGAGGCCCCCCCTGAGTCAGATTTCCCCGCCCCCCCCCACCAGGATGGCCCCCGCAGCCAGAACTCCGAGGTCCTGCCAGGTAGCAGCATACGTAACCCACACCGACGGGACTCGGCCAAACTCAGCAGGCACTCGGCCTGTCGAGGCGCGGAGAATCGAAGAGGGGGGGGGGCACTTTCAACAGCCCCTGACCGACACGGCGGCGATCCCGCGGGCGCCGGAGAATCGACAGGCCGGCGTCGGAGCGGCGTGGCGTGATTCTCTGCTTTTAACACATTTACATATTTCTTTAAATAAGGGGACCTGTACTGTACACAATACTCCAGATGTAGTCTCACCAATGCCCTGTAGAACTGAAGCATAACCTCCCTACTTTTGTAATCAATTCCCCTCACAATAAACAATAACATTCTATTAGCTTTCCTAATTACCTGCTGTACCTGCATTCTAACCTTTTGTGATTAATGCACTAGATCCCTCCGAACTCTGCAATCTCTCACCATTTGGACAATAAGCTTATTTTTTATTTTGTTCCTGCCAAAATGGACAATTTTACATTTGCCCACATTACACTCCATTTGCCAGATCTTTGCCCACTCACTTAATCTGTCTATGTCCCTTTGTCGCCTCCTTATGTGTTCTTCTCAATTTACTTTCCTACCTACCTTTGTGTCATCATTTATATAAACTGTAAAATGTTGAGGCCACAGCATTGATTTCAGTGGAAAACCACTCGTCACAGCCTGCCAACCAGAAAACAAAATTAATGCCGTCTCTCTGTTTCCTATTAGCCAGCTAATCTTCTACCCATGCGAATATGTTACACCCTACACCAGGCGCGTTTATTTTTCACAGTAACCTGTGATGTGGCACCTTATCAAATGCCTTCTGGAAATCTACGTACAGTATAGCTCTCCCTACCTCTGTAATATCCTCCAATCCTACACCCCTCCGAGATCTCTGTGATCCTACAACTCTGGCCTCTTAAGCACCCCCAGTTTTCATCACTCCATCATTGACGGCTGTATCTTTATCTGCCAAGAGCCTATGCTCTGGAAATCCCTTCCTAAGCCTCGTTGCCTCTCTGCTGCTCTTTCTTCCTTTAGGTTGCTCTGTAAAACCTACTTCTTTGATCAAGATTTGTCCTCATATTTCTTTACAAGCCTCAGTGTCAAATGTTTATTGATAATGCATGCTGCATTAAAGGTGCTATATAAATGTTGTTGGAGATAAATGAGAAACACATGAATGATGGAGTTCTTTGTGCAACTCTCTTTATTTTCCTCCCATCCTATCTAAGCAATTATTACCTTCAACCCCTGACCTTGTCTTACCAGGAGTGCACATCGGGAATTTGGACACAGTTTGAAGTTGTTGATATATGTTCTGGTTAGCACAGCTCTGCATCACATTCCATTCTGAAATGAACAGCAATTATATTGTCAATCTACAAGGCGCATGGTCGGGATGGGATAAAAATAAACATTTTGCATTCTCTGTTGATAGTAGAATCCAAGCCAGTTGATGATATCAAAATCAAGGCACAGAGGTTTTCTTTATCAAGAGAGTTTATCGACTTTTTTCAGTTTTCCAGTTCTCTTCCCATATCCCCTGTTTATACTATTTTGGGGCTAGTGGCCTATTTATAGGAGCTCACAGTACTTAATTAAACAATCCTTCACTTGTGTATCCTAATAATATAATTAACATACTATTAATATCAATTGGGTACCACCATGCCTCTAAGTTAAAGAGTTATGGGTTGGAATCCTATTCCAGAGGCTGGAGCACAAAATCCAGACTGTCAATTCACTTCAAAAACCTCCCCGCTCTTCACACATGGTAAGTTCCACAAATGAGGATGTAATCCTGCACTTTTCTCCCCAAATTGCTGTCAATAAAACATTATAAGATGGAATATAAAGTAAAATATTGTGTAATAATAATAATCTTTAGAGCAGCACGGTAATAATAATAATAATAATCTCTTATTGTCACAAGTAGGCTTCAATGAAGCTACTGTGAAAGGCCCCTAGTCGCCACATTCCGGCACCTTTTCGGGGAGGCTGGTACGGGAACTGAACCCACGCTGCTGCCTTGTCCTGCATTACAAGCCAGCTGTTTAGCCCACTGTGCTAAGTGGATAGCACTGTCGCTTCACAGCGCCAGGGTCCCAGGTTTGATTCCCCACTGGGTCGCGGAGTCTGCCCGTTCTCCCCGTGTCTGCGTGGGTTTCCTCCGGGTGCTCCGGTCTCCTCCCACAGTCCAAAGACGTGCAGGTTAGGTGGATTGGCCATGCTAAATTGCCCTTAGTGTCCAAAAAGGTTAGGAGGGGTTAATGGGTTATGGGGATAGGGTGGAAGTGAGGGTTTAAGTGGGCCGGTGCAACTGGATGGGCCGAATAGCCTCCTTCTGCACTGTATGTTCTATGTTCTTTATTGTCACAAGTAGGCTTACATTAATACTGCAATGAAGTTACTGTGAAAAGCCCCTAGTCGCCACATTACAGCGCCTGTTCGGGCACACCGAGTGATTCATTTTGGAAGCAATAACAGGAAGACAGAGTACTGGGCTAAGGGTAAGATTCTTGGCAGTGTGGATGAGCAGAGAGATCTCGGTGTCCATGTACATAGATCCCTGAAAGTTGCCACTCAGGTTGAGAGGGTTGTTAAGAAGGCGTACGGTGTGTTAGCTTTTATTGGTAGAGGGATTGAGTTTCGGAGCCATGAGGTCATGTTGCAGCTGTACAAAACTCTGGTGCGGCCGCATTTAGAGTATTGCGTGCAATTCTGGTCACCGCATTATAGGAAGGATGTGGAAGCATTGGAAAGGGTGCAGAGGAGATTTACCAGAATGTTGCCTGGTATGGAGGGAAGATCTTATGAGGAAAGGCTGAGGGACTTGAGGCTGTTTTCGTTAGAGAGAAGAAGGTTAAGAGGTGACTTAATTGAGGCATACAAGATGATCAGAGGATTGGATAGGGTAGACAGTGAGAGCCTTTTTCCTCGGATGGTGATGTCTAGCACGAGGGGACATAGCTTTAAATTGAGGGGAGATAGATATAAGACAGACGTCAGAGGTAGGTTCTTTACTCAGAGAGTAGTAAGGGTGTGGAATGCCCCGCCTGCAACAGTAGTGGACTCGCCAACACTAAGGGTATTCAAATGGTCATTGGATAGACATATGGATGATCAGGGAATAGTGTAAATGGGCTTTAGAGTGGTTTCACAGGTCGGCGCAACATCGAGGGCTGAAGGGCCTGTACTGCGCTGTAATGTTCTATGTTCTATGTTCTAATTCAGAATGTCCAAATTACCTAACAGCACGTCTTTCGGGACTTGTGGGAGGAAACCGGAGCACCCGGAGGAAACCCACACAGACACAGGGAGAACGTGCAGACTTCGCACAGACAGTGACCCAAGCCGGGAATCGAACCTGAGACCCTAGTGCTGTGAAGCAACAGTGCTAACTACTGTGCTACCTAGTCGACAGTGCATACATACTGTCCACAAACCTTGTTTCTTGATGACACCATTTATGGTGAGTGTCTTTAAGACAGAGGGCTCGATCTTCCTGAAAGGGAACAAAGTCCCCTAACGAACACGTTTAGCCAGGTATTTCCCGCCACTCGCAGTGCCGAGAGACACATGGCTATTCAACGCCACTCGTGTTGAATAAGGGGCCTAAAAGGGGAACATGCAGCCGAGGCCGCACATAGCCCCGTTTATACAACAGGGAGCTCTGCCCGCCGGAACTCCCCATTATAGCGAGAGATCGGGGCGCCATTTAAAAATGGCGCCCCGATCTCAAAGGCCCGTAAAAAAAGTCCCTGACCTCCCCCAGTCCAAACGCAACAGGGGAGGGTCCCCTGCAACCCCCCCCCCCACTGCCAACGTACCCAGGTGGTAGGGCACCATCCTGCCCAAGGGGCATGCGGCTGGGGGCCTTCGATCCCCTTGGAGACCCCCACAAGTGCCGTACCGTCTGGTCCCCGTTTGTGAGGACCAGTACCAAACGGCGCTCTCCCAAGGTCCCCGAGGTGAAGGGATTGAATCCCAAACCCTCAGGTACCTTGTGAATCTGCACATCAGAGTAAGGTTTACTGCCTCGCTCTAATATCCAGATTTGCTAAAACGTGATCCTGCCCATTGCGGCCGGGATTCACCTCGCAACGTCTTATGAGATTGCGTTGAATTTCGCAAGGCGTTGCAAGCCGGGTGGATCCCGGGAGTGGGGTCTCCCAGCTTTCACCGGCCACGCAGTGCCGCGGCGAGATGCTTTTCCGGCGCAGCGTGGCCGGAAGATCGCACCCAGAAATAGATGGGTTCTTAATTAAAAAGGAGATCAAGGGTTACAGGGAGAAGGCAGGAGAATGGGGATGTGAAACATATCAGCAATGATCGAATGGTGGAGCAGACTTGATGGGCTGAATGGCCTGATTCTGCTTCTATAGCTTATGGTCATATGGTATTTTGGTCACATTTTTCTGCTTATGTATGATGCTGCCTCAACATTTCCATCCAATTTTGCTTGGTCAAGTGACAGAGGTGTGCTTGCAGCCTCTGGTCACTGATTGGGTCCTTGGAGTAGAATTCTGAAGTCTCTCCCGACTAAACAACAACAACCTGAGGTGAGAGTTTTTGAATAAAGGACCTGTCAGAGAAGGAGCCACTGTAAATCAGCAAACACAGGGCTGAGGGGGTAAACTGGGCCTGGTGCGAGTTAAGATGCAGGCAGCAGAGTTTTCGATGAGCTCAAGTTTAGAGCATGCAAGGTGGGGGGCGGGGTCAGCAAGGAGAGCATTGAAATAGTCGAGTCTGGATGCGGCAGATGAAGGTTTCAGCAGAAGATAGGCTAAGGCAAGGGAGTGAGATGGGCAGTGTCATGAGGTGCAAACAGGCAGTCTTGGGGTTGGAAAGGATATGTCAAATGATGCTACCTTGCATTCTTTTAAAAAAGCATTTGTCAATTGAATGTTGTTAATGTCACGGGTAATTCACTAGTTCAGAGGAATCTGATAACGAACGTGCAAACTGTTCCCATGTAATGGAGGCTTGTTATTCAATTTATTGAAGGTAACTTACTGACTTTGGGTTGACATTCGCTAGCAAGAGGGCGGCACAGTGGTGCAGTGGTTGGCACAATTGCTTCACAGCTCCAGGGTCCCAGGTTCGATTCCCTGCTGGGTCACTGTCCGCGCGGAGTCTGCACGTTCTCCCATTGTGTGTGTGGGTTTCCTCCGGGTGCTCCGGTTTCCTCCCACAGTCCAAAGATGTACAGGTTAGGTGGATTGGCCATGCTAAATTGCCCTTAGTGGCCAAAATTGCCCTTAGTGTTGGGTGGGGTTACTGGGTTATGGGGATAGGGTGGGGTGTGGGCTTGGGTAGGGTGCTCTTTCCAAGAGCCGGTGCAGACTTGATGGGCCGAATGGCCTCCTTCTGCACTGTAAATTCTATGACGATTCTATGATGGTTAGCACTGCTGCCCCACAATGCCAGGGAACCGGGTTCGATTCCAAACACGGGTGATGTCTGTGTGTAGTTTGCATGCTCTCCATCTGTCTGTGTTGGTTCCTCTGGATGCTCCGGCTTCCTCCCACAGTCCAAAGATGTGCAGGTTAGGTGGATCGGCCATGCTAAATTGCCCTTAGTGCCGAAAGGTTAGGAAGGGTTGCGGGGTGTAGGCCTGGGTAAACTGCTCTTTCGAGGGTGGATGCAGATTCAATGAGCCGAATAGTCTCCTTCTGCACCGTACGAATTCTATGCTTCAATGATTCTATAGTGACCAAGTCTGACCCCTGAGCTTGGTTTGTCACCAGATGCATGCAATCCTTGTACCTGTGGTATCTGGGTGCGACAGTGTCCCTGAAGAACAATGATTGATATGAGGACAATTGATTCACAAGGTCTGACTGAAGGGAACGCTGAATTACAACACAAGCTGACACAACATCTCTTGTTATCTTTCAGATGTCCTTAAACTGACCTGCTGGAAACTGCCAGATAGCGGAAAATATCGCTGAGAGTTTAACAAATATGAATGGAAAATTCATCAGTTTTGTCAAAAGAAAACCTGATTTGCATCTCCGCGACCAAGACCTTTTCTCCCATCAGTGGAAACTCTCAGGTACTTAAAGTAAAACTAGAAGCTATAATTAGTGAAATACTTGACCCTCAACTGTCCATTTTGTTTGTCGCATTTCCCACCCACCCACGCCCTCTGAAAAATTTTCATTCCCAGTTTCTCTCATTTATTTCCACTTTTCTCCCTCCCATTATGTAGAATTGCATAGAATTTACAGCACCCAAACAGGACATTCGGTGCAAACATCCCAGTGCTAATACTCCACGTGAGCCTCCTCCCATCCATCTACATTCAACTCTAGCAAGATAAACTTTTATTCCTTTCTCCCTTGTGTGCTTATCTAACTTCCCCTAAAAGTCTATACTATTCACCTTAACTGGGCGGCATGGTGGCACAGTGGTTAGCACTGCTGCCTCACAGCTCCAGTGTCCCGGGTTCAATTCCAATCTCGGGTGAGTTTGTGGAGTTTGCACTTTCTCCCCGTGTCTGCGTGGGTTTCCCCCCAGGTGTTGTTTCCTACCACAGTCCAAAGAAGTGCAGGTTAGGTGGATTGGCCATGCTAAATTGTCCCTTAGTGTCCAAAAGTTTAGGTGGGGTTACTGGGTTATGGGGATAGAGTGGAGGCATGGAATTAAGTAGGGTGCACATTCCAAGGGCCTGTGCAGACTCGATGTGCTGAATGGCCTCCTTCTACACTGTAAATTCTATGATCTATGATCTATTCTTTGTGGTAGCGAGTTCCACATTCTCACCTCATCTTCAGCCAAAGAGGTTTCTCCTGAATTCCCCATGACTATCTTATATTAATAGACCTTTGCTTTTGTCACCCAAGTGGAAGCATCTTCTCTGCATCTACCTGATCAAACCTTAAAGACCAAGGATCTGCTGAAGGAATATGAGAAGCTAGGAGCTAAATTAAAAAGCAGAACCAAAAATGTAATAATCTCCAGATTACTACCTGAGCCACAAGCTACTTGGCACCGGATCAGAAAGATTAAAGAGGTAAATGCGTGGCTCAACATTTTGTGTGGAAGAAATGGGTTTGAATTCATGGGACATTGGCACCAGCACTGGGGAAGGAGGGAGCTGTTCCGATGGGACCTGAATCATGCTGGGACCAGATTCCTGGTGAATCGCAAATCTAGGGCTGTAGATAGGGCTTTAAACTAAATAGTAGGGGAGAGGGTTCAGTTATATGGAAAAACCAAAGTTAAAGGAGATGGAGAGAGTGCAGGTTAATGATGAGGACTTTAAACGAGTTAATGGGACCAGGGGCTCAGGAGAGGTTAGTAAAGTTTCCAGAGGGTACAGAAAGTGACAGGAATCCAACTTCAGGCACAGTTTAAAAAAGGGGACAACTATGAGAAGAGGGGCAGTCAATGAAGGACTGAGGGTGTTGTTGCGCATATTGAAATTGGCAGGTAAGATGTTGTGGGCATCACAGAGACGTGGCTGCAAGGTATCAGGGCTGGGATCTGAATATTCAAGCATATGTGTCCTATCTAAAGGACAGGCAGATGGGCAGAGCGGGCGGGGTTACATTGTTAGTAAGAAATTAACTTAAATCAATAGCAAGAAAAGATATTGGGTTGGAAGGTGTAGAATCTCTGTGGTAGAGTTGAGGAATCGCAAAGGTAAAAAAATCCTGATTTAAGTTATGTACAGGCTCCCTTGCAGTAGTCAGGATGTGGGGCAGAAAATAAATCAGGAGAGAGAAAAGTCATATAAGAAAGGCAATATTACAATAATCATGGAGGACTTCAATATGCAGGTGGACTGGGAAAATCAGGTTGGCAGCGGATCCCAAGAAAAGGAAATTGTGGAATATCTACAAGATGATTTTTTTGGAGCAGTTTGTGACAGATCCCACTAGGGAACAGGCAATTCTGGATTGTGTGATGTGTAATGAGGCAGACTTGATTAGGGAACTTAAGGTGAAGGAACCCTTAGGAGGCAGCGACCACAATATGATAGAATTCATCCTGCTGTTTGAGGGGAAGAAGCTGGAATCAGATGGAATCAGAGTGAATAAAGGTAACTACAAAGACATGAGGGAGGAGCTGGCCAGAGTTGATTGGAAGGAGAGCCTAGCAGGGAAGATAGTTGAGCAACAATGGCAGGTGTTTTGGGGGGTTATTCGGGAGGCACACAGAAATTCATCCCGAGGAGGAAACATGCTAAGGGGAGGACAACCATGTTTAAAAAAGGAGGTAGGCAGAAAGCAGGTAATTATAGGCCAGTTAGCTTAACTCTGGTAGTAGGGAAGATGCTGGAATCTATTATCAAGGAAGACATAGCGATGCATCTGGATGGAAATTGTCCCATTGGACAGACGCAGCATGGGTTCATAAAGGGCAGGTCATGCCTAACTGGTGGAATTTTTTGAGGACATTACCAGTGCGGTAGACAATGGGGAGCCAATGGATATGGTATATCTGGATTTCCAGAAAGCTTTTGACAAGGTGTCACACAAAAGGTTGCTGCATAAGATAAAGATGCATGGCATTAAGGGTAAAGTAGTAGCATGGATAGAGGATTGGTTAATTAATAGAAAGCAAAAAGTGGGGTGTTTCTCTGGTTGGCAATCAGTAGCTAGTGGTGTCCCCCAGGCATCAATGTTGGGCCCACAATTGTTCACAATTTACATAGATGATTTGGAGTTGGGGACCAAGTACAATGTGTCCAAGTTTGCAGACGACACTAAGATGAGCGGTAAAGCAAAAAGTACAGAGGATACTGGAAGTCTGCAGAGGGATTTGGATAGTTTAAGTGAATGGACTAGGGTCTGGCAGATGGAATACAATGTTGACAAATGTGAGGTTATCCATTTTGGTAGGAATAACAGCAAAAGGGATTATTACTTAAATGATAAAATATTAAAACTGCTGCTGTGCAGAGGGACCTGGGTGTCCTAGTGCATGAGTCACAAAAGGTTGGTTTACAGGTGCAACAGGTGATTAAGAAGGCAAATGGAGTTTTGTCATTCGTTGCTAGAGGGATGGAATTTAAGACTAGGGAGGTTATGCTGCAACTGTATAAGGTGTTAGTGAGGCCACACCTGGGGCGAAATTCTCCCCCAACGGCGCGATGTCCGCCGACTGGCGCCAAACACGGCGCCAATCAGACGGGCATCGCGCCGGCCCAAAGGTGCGGAATGCTCCGCATCTTTGGCGGCCTAGCCCCAACATTGAGGGGCTAGGCCGACGCCGGAGGGATTTCCGCCCCGCCAGCTGGCGGAAATGGCGTTTGTTGCCCCGCCAGCTGGCGCGGAAATGCGGCGCATGCGCGGGAGCGTCAGCAGCCGCTGACAGTTTCCCGGCGCATGCGCGAGAGCGTCAGCGGCCGCTGTCAGTTTCCCACGCATGCGCAGTGGGGAGAGTCTCTTCCGCCTCCGCCATGGTGGAGGCCGTAGCGGAGGCGGAAGGGAAAGAGTGCCCCCATGGCACAGGCCCGCCCGCGGATCGGTGGGCCCCGATCGCGGGCCAGGCCACCGTGGGGGCGCCCCCCGGGGTCAGATCGCCCCGCGCCCCCTCCAGGACCCCGGAGCCCGCCCACGCCGCCTGGTCCCGCCGGTAAATACCAGGTTTGATTTACGCCGGCGGGACAGGCAATTTCTGGGCGGGACTTCGGCCCATCCGGGCCGGAGAATCCAGCGGGGGGTCCCGCCAACCGGCACGGCCCGATTCCCGCCCCCGCCCAATCTCCGGTACCGGAGACTTCGGCGGGGGCGGGGGCGGGATTCACGGCGGCCTACGGCCATTCTCCGACCCGGCGGGGGGGTCGGAGAATGACGCCCCTGGAGTATTGTGTTTAGTTTTGGTCTCCTTACCTGAGAAAGGACGTACTGGCGCTGGAGGGTGCGCAGAGGAGATTCACTAGGTTAATCCCAGAGCTGAAGGGGTTGAATTACGAGGAGAGGTTGAGTAGACTGGGACTGTACTCGTTGGAATTTAGAAGGATGCGGGGGGGATCTTATAGAAACATATAAAATTATGAAGCAAATAGATAGGATAGATGCGGGGAGGTTGTTTTCACTGGCGGGTGAAAGCAGAACTAGGGGGCATAGCCTCAAAATAAGGGGAAGTAGATTTAGGACTGAGCTTAAGAGGAACTTCTTCACCCAAAGGGTTGTGAATCTATGGAATTCCCTGTCCAGTGAAGCAGTTGAGGTTCCTTCATTAAGTATTTTCAAGATAAAGATAGATAGTTTTTGAAGAATAAAGGAATAAAGGGTTATGGTGTTCGGGTGAGAAAGTGGAGCTGAGTCCACAAAAGATCAGCCATGATCTCATTAAATGGCGGAGCAGGCTCGAAGGGCCAGGTGGCCTACTCCTGCTCCTAGTTCTTATGTTCTTATGACAAGGCAACCATGGCTGACAAGGGAAGTCAAGGACAGCATAAAAGCAAAAGAAAAATCATACAATGTGGCGAGGATTAGTGTGAAGCCAGAGGATTGGGAAGCCTTTAAAAGCAAGCAGAGGACAATTAAAAAAGGGGGGAGAAGATGAAATATGAGTGTAAGCCAACTAGTAATATAAAAGAAGATTTCAAGAGGGTTTTTTTGATATAAAAAGATAAGAGAGAGACAAGAATGGGCATTGGACCACTGGAAAATGAGGCTGGAGAAGTAGTAATAGGGAACAAAGAAATGGCAGAGGAACTGAGTAGGTACTTTGCATCAGTCTTCACAGTGGAAGACTCCAGTGGCATACCAGAGCTTCAACAGAGTCATGGGGCAGAGGTGAGTGTCTTGGTCATCGCTAAGGAGGAGGTGCTGGGGAAGCTGAACGGTCTGAAGGTGGGTAAATCACCTGGACCGGATGAATTACCCCCAGGGTTTTGAAAGAGCTAACTGAGGAGATTGTGGAGGCATTGGTGGTGATCTTTCAGGAATCAATAGAGGCAGCAAGGGTCCCAGAGGATTGGGAAATGGCTAATGTAACACCCCTGTTTAAGAAGGGAGGGAGGCAGAAGACAGGAAATTATAGGCAGGTTAGTCTGACTTCGGTTGTTTTGTAAGATTTTAGAGTCTTAAAGATGAGATTGCGGAGTACATGGACGTGCATGGTAAAATCTAACTGAGTCAGCACGGATCTGTCAAGGGGAAGTCATGTCTGACAAATCTGTTAGAATTCTTTGAAGAGGTCATGAGGAAGTTAGACAAAGGAGAACCAGTGGACATGATTTATATGGATTTCCAGAAGGCCTTTGAGAAGTTGCCATACAGGAGGCTGCTAAATAATATGTGAATCTATGTTGGGGCAAGGTACTGGCATGGATAGAGGATTCGCTGACCGGAGAAGGCAGAGAGTGAGGATAAAGGGGTATTTTTCAGGATGGCAGCCGATGACTAGTGGTGTTCCGCAGGGGGCAGTGTTGGGACCACAGCTAATCATGATGTACATTAGTGATCTGGAAAAAGTAACTGAGGGCATTGTTGCTAAGTTTGCTGATGATACAAAGACATGCAGAGGGACAGGTGGTGTTGAGGAAGCAGAGAGACTGCAGAATGACCTGGACAAGCTAGGAGACTGGGCAAAGAAGTGGCAGATGGAATACAATGTGTAAAAGTGTGAGGTTATGCACTTTCATAGGAAGAATGGAGGCATAGACTATTTTCTAAATGGGAAAAAGCTTCATAAATCAGAAGCACAAAGGTACTTAGGAGTCCTAGTTCAGGATTCTCTTAAGGTTAACATGCAGGTTAAATTGGCAGTTAGGAAGGCAAATGCAATGTTAGCATTCAGGTTGAGAGGGCTAGAATACAAGAGCAGGGATGTACTGTTGAGACTGATAAGGCTCTGGTTAGACCCCATTTGGAATATTGTGAGCAGTTTTGGATCCCGTATCTAAGGAGGGATGTGCTGGACTTGGAGAGGGTCCAGAGGAGGTTCATAAGAATAATCCCCGGAATGAAGGATTTCTCATATGAGGAGCCGTTGAGAACTCTGGGTCTGTACTCAATGGAGTTTAGAAGGATGAAGGGGAATCTCATTGAAACTTACAGAATACTGAGAGACCTAGATAAAGTTAATGTGAAGAATTTGTTTCCACTAGTAGGAGAAACTAGAATCTGAGGGCACAGCCTCAAACTGAAGGGACAATCTTTTAAAACAGAGATGAGGAGGAATTTATTCAGCCAGAGGGTGGTGAAACTGTGGAACTCTTTGCCCCAGAAGGCTGTGGAGGCCAAATCAGAGTGACTTTAAGACAGAGATAGATAGGTTCTCGATTAATAAGTGGATCAGGGGTTATGCGGAGAAGGCAGGAGAATGGGGATGTGAAACATATCAGCCATGATTGAATGGGCCGAATGGCATAATTCTGCTCCTCTGTCTTATGGTCTTATGCAGGAACACTCACATCCCAGGCAAGAGTGAACAAATAGAGGCTTTCAATCAATTTGTGCTGGAATGAATCCAGCTACTGAGAGTATTAATTTCTTCCAATGGCCCGATGATTAGGATTTGGTGTCAAACATGCTTTTGCCCCAGAGTGGAATACATGACAGCATAAGACTGAGGTAGCTTGAGAACCTTCACCATGACAGAAAGGCAAGAAAAGCTGGTCACTAGACAAGGAAATTCTTCTCTCTGATTAACAAGAATTTGTCATAGAATTTTATCATAGAATTTACAGTGCAGAAGGAGGCCATTCGGCCCATCGAGTCTGCACCGGCTCTTGGAAAGAGCACCCTACCCAAGGTCAACACCTCCACCCTATCCCCATAACCCAGTAACACCACCCAACACTAAGGGCAATTTTGGACACTAAGGGCAATTCAGCGTGGCCAATCCACCTAACCTGCACATCTTTGGACTGTGTGAGGAAACCGGAGCACCCGGAGGAAACCCACGCAGACACGAGGAGAACGTGCAGACTCCGCACAGGCAGTGACCCAAGCCGGGAATCGAACCTGGGACCCTGGAGCTGTGAAGCAATTGTGCTAACCACTATGCTACCGTGCTGCCCTGTTTCCGTTCCCTGTTTTGTCAACAACAACAAGTTGTATTTACTTAGCCCCTTTAACATAATAAAACATTCCAAAGTGCTACACAGCAACATTTTTAAACATAGCTTGACAATCCACCACACAAGCAGGTGTCAGGGCAGATGACCAAAAGCTTTGGCAACCGGCAAAGAGCAGATTTTCCAAATTATACTGAGTAGTGTGCTGATCGCTCTGCTCAACTTTGCTTTCTGGTTTCTCCTAATCTATCACTGAGTCATTTTATTTATTGTTTCCTCTCCCCCTGTCCTCGTGATTTTAAATCCTTTCCAGTGAAAGGCTTTTAAGGCCCAAGTTTGGTATAATCAACTCACCACTTCATGGTGTGGTTTGTTTCCTAGCCTCCTCGTTTACATGTTCAGACCTTAGCTCTCACAAAGTATTCTCAATTTGTTAGTTGCAGCTCAATTCCCACTCATTGAACTACCAGCCAAATTCAAAACTTGGTTACAGGAAGTCCCATGGTGCAGTGGGTAGCGTCCCTGGCTCTGAGTCGGGCGCTCGGACTTCAGGTCCCACCCCAGGACTTGATGACCAAGGAAGGTATGTTTGCAATGTGGTCAGATCTCCCTCTCAATACAGTTAGAGCCGTATCATCATGAAGCAATTGCTGGACGATGATGAAGATTCTTGGACATCCAAATCTTTAGAGCACAATCCCCAAACCCTCGTGATTTACTGATACCCTCTATTAAATACCAACTGGATGCAAAGCTCTTTAACTTCAATCAACTGCAAGCCAAAACTAAGCTGATCACCTTAGATACACATACATTTGTGGATAATTGCCCACTCTGCACCAGACTTACAAACCACTCTTGATCTCTTCAATTCCACATACGAGAAACTCAGCCTTGAATGTTGCCAAAAGCAGAATTCATAAATCAACCTATCTGGTCAACCAGATATTCCACCTCCCATACATCTTGAAGGAGAGACTCTGGAATATTTTCAGCACTTCTCATACCTTTCCTGGCACCCCTCTCAAATGTTAATCATTGGCAAGGAGATCCAACACTGGATCAGCTGCCCTGGGCAGCATGGTAGATGCCCTGGGCAGCGTGGTTAGGCATTGTTGCTTCACAGCTCTAGGGTCCCAGGTTCAATTCCTGGCTTGGGTCACTGTCTGTGCGGAGTCTGCATGTTCTCTCCCTGTCTGTGTGGGTTTTCTCCGGATGCTCCAGTTTCCTCCCACAAGTCCCGAAAGACATGCTGTTAGGTAATTTGGACATTCTGAACTCTCCCTCAGTGTGTACCCGAACAGGCGCCGGAATGTGGCGACTAGGGGCTTTCCATAGTACCTTCATTGCAGTGTTGATGTAAGCTACTTGTGACAATAAAAATTATCATTATTATTACTGTACAAATAGTGACAGTGACAAAAAAAGACCTCTTCATATCCACAAACAAATTCTAGTGTACAGAGCAGTTATTGCCACCACATTCCTAGGCTGTGTATCAGTGGAACATAAGAGGGCCTTATCCACCAGGTCCAATGGGAAGATCATCGAATAAATGCTAGCTCCTTCTTGAAGCCAGCTCCACAAGCATTCAGGCAAAACTCCTGCAAAGTCAAATTTTATGGACAGTGTCTGGATAACTGAGAACAGTCTCCCCCGCCAGGTCCTGTTTCCCCAACTCTCACCTGGTCAACAGTCCGGGGAGGATAAAGAAAACACTTTAAAGACACTCTGGAGCTCTCCTTGATGTATAGCAGCATTGACCTTAATGACTGGGACGGGTTTTCTATTAATAGTTCAAAATGGCTACATTTGTCCATGAAGATGCATAATGCTTTGAATCACAACACTTTAATGATGAGGCAAAACAACGGCAGAGAAGGTAAGAAAAGGAAGCAAATCCTGCTCTCCGGATCCCTCTACCTCTTGAGGTGTCCCATCCAGATGCCCAAACATCTGCGGGACGAGAATCAGCTGGCTCAGTACCCATGGCTGAAACTTACGACTCTCGTCCTCGAATTGAGGGACAGCCGATGGTGAATTGCACTTGAGAAGATAGTAGTGAGCCATGTTCTTAAATCTCTGCAGTACATGTGGTGTTGGCACATCCACAGTGCTTTGATTGTAGTGTGTGATACAAGTAAATGGTTTGCTAGGCCAGGTTAAAGTCAACCATATTGCTATGGATCTGGAGTCACATTTTGGCCAGATTAGGTAAGAATGGCAGATTTCCTCCCCTGAAGGGCTTATTGATCATTATTAATGAGGCTAGCATTTTCCAATTCCAGGTGTATTAATTAATAGGACTTAAATGCCCCAGCTGCCATGGTGGGATTTGAACCCTTTTCTCTAGATTATTAGCCCATGTCTCTGGATTACTAATCAGTAACATTACCACCACGCTGTTGTCCTCTAAAGTTTGCAGACATCGGCAGACCTATCAGCAACTTTGACTTCAGGCAAGAAATATTCCAACTTCGAGGCAGAATGACAAATTTTCCATGTTACATAATTTATGCACAGTACCTAACAAACCAACAAACTAATACATAAGAATATATTCTCCCAATTACCAACGAGAAAGGGGTAAATGAGCTAGCAGTTTAACTGTTTGCTGGTTTCAAGCCCCCAAAGTGTAGGAGAAGTGAACAAAGTGTCAAGTGTGGAGGGGGTTAGACTGCCACTTGTCAGATCTTCCATTGGTTATCAAAATTACAGATAGGTGTGTACTGCATCAATAGTTAACATTTCTCGATAGTCCCCCTACCCCCCACACTCTTTTTTTTCTTGAATAGAATGTCTCCTCTTTGTGATTTGAATTAAGGGTTCACTAAGGAAACATTGATTCGGTATCAAATTCCTTTTTGAGAAGATTAATAGTAAAGACACAATTCTTGTGACCCCACCCCTTTGCTGGAAGTATTGAGCAAAAATGTTCCTTCCATCAACTCTGTGCACCAGAAACACCAAAGATGTGTCAACAGTTTTCTTCTTGACCCTCTAGCAACCCTTCCCTCTGGTCCATGTCAATCAACTTCAGTAAATCCTCCGTTTTGTCCCTTTCCCATCCTGATACTTCAGCCACTGGATGCCGTTGAAAGGAAGGTGACCTGATTGGTACATTTCTTTCCACTCTCCCCATGAATTACACAATAGTGGAAAATCAATAAATTATTAACGAGGTTCTGAGTTTTTGGCAAGGTTGGCGGTTAGAGGGCAGAGATTAGAGAAAGACCATTTATGACACACTTTTTCAAAGTCTTGTATATTGGCTTGGAATATGAGAAAGGTGCCTGACAAGCCTCCTGGATTTGAGAACAGTATTTAAGCCTTGAATGGGCTTGGGTGTTACTGAAGGGGAAGATATATTTGGCACAAAAGAGTATCACAAATTTCCTGAAGCTGCTTTAGTAATGGAGATGTGTGCATTCCAATTGGGCTCAGAGCAAATTATAAAGTTGAGGATTAAGAAGTACACGTGAACAAGTGACATGACTACTGTAATTTTACAAAATGTATATTTATATAGCCCATTTCCCAATCGTTGGACATCCCAAAACACTTTATAGTCAATTAAGTGCTTTTTAATGGGTCATCACTGTTGTAATCATAGAATCATAGTATCCCTACAGTGCAGAAGGAAGCCAGTCGGCCCACTGAGTCTGTACCAACCCTCTGAAAGAGCACCCTACCTAGGCCCCACCCCACCCCGTAACACCTAGGGGCAATTTATTATAGCCAATCCACCTAACCTTCACATCTTTGGACTGTGGGAGGGAACTGGAACACTCAAAGGAAACCCATGCAGTCATGGGAAGAACATGCAAACTCCACACAGTCACCCGAGTTCGGAATCGAACCTGGGTCCCTGGCGCAGTGAGGCAGCATTGCTAGCCACTGTGTCACCGTGCCGTAATGAAGGATATCAGCAGCCAATCTGCACACAGCAATCTCACACACAGAGAAATGTGTTAGTGATGTTAACTGAGGGACGAATATTGGCCAGGACATCAGGGATAACACCTCTCCTTTGTTTGGAATGGTATCTTGTGATCTTTTATGTTGACCTGAGAAAGCAGACAGTGGGCGGGATTCTCCCCAGCTGCATGTTTCTCGGCAGCGTGCCGTTCGCTGGCGGAGGGATTCTCTACTCCCGCCGCGTGTCAATGGGATTTCCCAGTGAAGCCACCCCACGCTGCCGGGAAACCCATGGGCGGAGGTGCGTTGCTGGCAGTAACTGAGAATCCCAACGGACGGAGAAACCTGGCCAGCACCTCAGTTTAACATCTCATTTGAAAAACAGCACCTCCAACAGCACTCCCTCAGCACTGTGCTAGAAATGTCAGTCTTGATATCTTTGTGCTCTAAACACAAGAAATGGAAGCAGGGGTAGCCACCAGGCCCTTCAAGCCTTCCCAGTGGGACATGAACCCACAACCTTCTGACTCAGAACTGAGAGTGTTCCCAACCAAGCCATTGCCGATACTTAAAGAGCACCCTATGAAGTACGTTTACTAGTCTTTCCTTTCGAAATAGTTTGGACACTGAATTCAATCATACTGATTTACTGAATGGGATTTTACCAGATGAACAAATAGCTAAAAAATTTACAATGTAGTTTGGATAAAAATGTAAATGATTCACAATTTTAAAGCTGCAATCTCAATTTACATGATAAAATCAACTTTGGATTTCTTACAACCCTCCCGTGGCATGATGATCAAACCATTAAATAGAAAGAGATAAATACCTGATGTTATTTTACTTTGATATTTGAGTGTGACACAATCATAGGCAATTTATCAACACATTAACATTAAGTTAGATTCTGGGGCTGGTACACCAGAGGTTAGTGGACACCTAGTGCCCTATGGCTAAATCGCTGGCTTTTAAAGCAGACCAAGCAGGCCAGCAGCACGGTTCAATTCCTGTACCAGCCTCCCAGAACAGGCGCCGGAATGTGGCCTTCATTGAAGCCTACTTGTGACAATAAGCGATTTTCATTTCATTTCATATAGAACATCGTCGAATCTTGAAGGATAGCATTATCCCTCAACCAAATGTAGATTTTATTTGGTCATTCGTCTCATTTGCTGGACCTTGTTCTGAGGCACTGGATGTACCCCAATTAAATTTAATGCATTGGCTACGAAACACTTTCTACCCTTCCGAGGGTGTGTAAATTGTTTTGTACATGCAAGTCCTTTCCTTGTTTGGTGGAGTTTGGCGACAAAAAAAGACTTCAAAAGCAAAGTTACTGAAATTAATAGAAGCCTCTACAATGTGGGAAATGTAGCTAAAGATTAAACCCAAGGTATTTTTGAAGGACGAAACCAGACATCCATGGATGAGTTACGACACAGAAAGAGGCCATTCAGCCCATCATGTCTGCGCCAATCACAAAAAGAAACTAGCCGTTCATTTTCTTCCCACTTTCCAGCCCCTGGTCCCTAGCCTTCAGGTTATCGCACTTCAGTGGCAGATCTAGGTGAGTTGAGCATTTCAGCATTGAATTCCAGATACTCATCACTCGCTGGGTGAAAGGGTTTTTCCTCATGTTCCCTCTACCAATCGCCTTAAATCTGTGCCCCCTGGCAATTAACCCCTCAGCTAGGGATGGATGGAAGGAAGAATAGTTAGTGTGTTGCATGAACTTATGTTGTAGGTTATAATGCTGGATAAAACCTTGAGAAGTTATCGGTCTGGGTCAATGTCACTGATGTCAGCTTCCCTCACCTTTTTGGTGAACTCAGTTCCCACTGCATAACTCTTGTATCCTGAAGAGATATTACCCATCAAATAGGAAGAGTATTAAAACAGATGTCAGAGTGTGCAGTCTTTCAACATCAGACTTTTACATCAGCACGAAACCAGCAAGATTCTACTTAACTCCACAAACAGTTGAATCGAAACAAACATACACAAGGAAAGTCATTTGGGTACAAGGCAAGTTTCTTTTTATTGCTTTCAAACTTCCAAAGGTATTACATTTACAGAGCAGTTCATACCACACATTACACAAACATCGGGCTACATCCGAATGCCTGAAGTGCTCCTACAATCCTCTCATTACAACAAAAATATGTCATTTATGTTGCAATTGTGTCATACAAACATGAGCCTTATTTTTAATGTACCCTTGCACTCAAATGTAGATGGAGGTAGCGCTGTCCTACGAGAGTACCAGGTCGATAAATTCTGTAAAATAAGATCACCTGTTAAATGTGGAGACTTTTCTGGTTCAGTGAAATTCATTATTGACACATGCGTTCAAATACCACAAAGCAATATAAAGAAAAAAGGATTTATAAGTATAAGTAAAGCACTTAAATGGCGGAAGCAAAAATGGTCACAAGTGGTTTATGACTGTCAATGTTGAGAATTAAAATCCCATTATATCGTGGCCAAAGATTCTCCCCTCAGAAGTGTTCAATCATGTTTAGAAAATTAGAATTTTTCAGAGATTATTCAACATACCATTAGTACCAAGTTTGCCGTCACCGTCTTTATCTCCTTTGTCCATGAACGACCTGGTTTCGGAGTCAGTCAGGGCTCTGGCCCCAGCAGAGAACCTTTGCAGGAAAAACCTGGAAGAGTAAAGTCAGTTAATGAAGATAGTGGGTCATTGGGGAATATGCCCTTCACCCCGTGCACCACACCCACTGTCACCTAACAGTGCATTAGAAAATGCTCTCAGGTAACTATGATGTCTGCTCTTGTTTCCAGATTCAATTAAAGAATTACCTTTTCCTCAACTGGTACAAATGCCTCGTAAAAAAGGTTTTTTGCTTTGGTTTGAGAGGTATTGCACCTTGTGTTAATGTATTTAACATTTTTTTAAAAAATCATATAACTATATTTAAAAATCTAGAATTATTTGGTCACAAATATTCTTTGTTCTTTGATCGACAAATCCATGGACAGGATGGGTATAGAGGGAGACGGGACAAGGAAGTGTTGAGGGTTTTGGCAATGGTGGTACCATAACCGGTACAGGCTTGGAAGGCAGAAGGGCCTGTTCCTGTGCTGTAATGTTCTTTATTCTATTTCTAGGGGTGGCACAGTGGTTAGCACTGCTGCCTCACAATGCCAGGGACCCGGGTTCAATTCCAGCCTTGGGTGACTGTCTGTGTGGAGTTTGCACATTCTCCCCATGTCCCTGGATCACTGCATGTACAGAGTTTGCACTTTATCCCCGCGTCTGTGTGGGTTTTCTCCGGGTGCTCCAGTTTCCTCCCACAGTCCAAAGATGTGCAGGTTAGGTGGATTGGCCATGCTAACTTGTCCCAGTGTCCAGGGATGTACAGGTTAGGTGGGGTTACGGGGATAGGTTACGGGCCTGGGTAGGGTGCTCTTACAGAGGGTCAGTGTAGACTCGATGGACCCAATAGCTCCTTCTGCACTATAGAGATTCTATGATCCTACTTTGTGGAATATTCAAAACATTCAAAATTCCACCTGGTCACAAATATGAGCAATATTGTTACTGGATTTGGTCTTGGTGGTGAACAATTCTTTAACAACGAGTGGTTAGAATATGCCATGGCGAGCGATTGAGATGAATAGCATAGATATATTGAAGGGTAAGCTAGATAAATATGTGAGGGTGAAAGGAATCGAAGATTAAGCTAATAGGATGAACCAGGGTAAGGGAGGGAGTAGCTTTATGTGGATCATGAAAGTTAGCATGGATCAATTGGTCTGAATAGCCTGCTTCTGTGCTATGCATGTAATTCATACACCCAACAATGTCCCATTCATTGGATCCAAGAGATAGCCCTCATTCTGTAACAGAAAAATACACTATTTCACATAAATAAACAAAATCCCAGACCTGTTCTGAGTTTGATGATATCCGCCAAGTTTACAATGACGGTTGTCCAATTGAGTTTGGTTTCCCCAGGCAGGGGAAGTGGGGACACAAGTGAATGAGCTCATTAATGTGGTGTTGTTCCATCACCCGTGCTGGGACGTTGCTGTGTGAGGGGAGGTTTGGGGTGTGCGGCGAGGTGGGGGCATATGGTTAGCTGCTGACCTGTTTCCTGTCCTCATCTCCCTGCCCACATTCACTGTCTGAGCATGAAATGACAGAAAACCATTTTGGAGAAGATATAACGAAAGGGCTTGCTGTTATTTCAGGAATTATACTCCAGGATTAGACAGGTGAGAACAAATACGGAGCTGCGGAAGAGGACTTTGTAATGTTTCCATGGCAAAGGTGCTGAGGAGTCACTTGCTCGCGAGTTTAACGAAATAGACTATTGGGTTAAAAATGGTAGAAAAGCAGCAATACAGAACAATACTACAATAAAAGAAGGGCAACCATTTATACGATGCCTGCCAACAATCTCAGGCTGTACCAAAGCACTATGTAACCAGTGAAGGACTTTAGAAAGTGCAGTCAGTATTGTAATGTGGCAGCCAATTTGCACATAACAAGGTCTCACATCAGCAATGTATTCATCACTAGCGATGTTGGTTGTGAGATAACCATTGTGAGGCAACTGGGGAGAGCTCTTCTGCTCTTCTTCAAATGGTGCCATGGGATCCACCTGAGAAGACAGAGGAAGTCTTGATCTAAGGTCTCATCTCTGACAGTGCAGCACTCCCTCAGTACCACAATGGACTGTCAGTATTGGGTCAGGTGCTCAAGTGTCTGGTGTGGGTTTTGAACCCATGACCATTTCTAATGGAAGAGTTGGGACTGCTGCCCACCGAGCGGCAGATGTTTGTTGTATCTTCCTGCAGACTCCCCCCCCCCCCCCCCCTTTGGAGAATGGTGGGGAGGTAGGGAGGATTAGGAGGCTAATCACCCAATTTATTTAAATCGTATTATGAACACTCCTTCCATGGCCTTTTGCCGGCCGGATTTTCCGGCTCTTCCCCACCGCCAGGACAGATGAGCCGTGCAAAACGCTGGCGGGACTGGAACACCCCGCCAGCGGCCAATGGCGAGCCTTCTCCTCCACCGGAAAACACGCTACACAGGGCTGGAAAACCCCTCCCTTTCTGGGACTTGAAGTCGGAGCTCCCAGCTCAATGGCGAGCATATCACCTCCTGCGCCACAAGAGTCCCAAATAACAGAACATACCCCCATTAAGTCTGGAACTGAATTCACCACCGCTGCTCTTTAATATCCAATGCACAGAAGTGAAAAGGGAACCCGAGGTAGATGGTGTCTTACTTTAACTCGTCTTCTTCGATGAACCCACTGTCGTCGTCGTCAATGGCTCGAAAAACTCTCCTGACGTCCTCGGCGGATTTTTTAGACAGGCCGCAAGTCAGAAAGAATTTCTTGCAGTTGAAGGTGTTGTTGGCTGTGAAACAAGACAGGAAAAGTATGTCACAAAGCCACGTCCTTCTGTCTCTGATCAGCAACAGAATGATGCAGATATACAAGAAGGGACTGGGATACATTACCTTGGCATTCCTTTAATGCGGTGGTAATGTCAGCAACAGACAGAACGTCAGTGATTTCCATTGTCAAACTGTGGGGAAATGAAATACAACAGGGATTGGTGACATTCTCCAAGTGTGAGGTGGCCTGGTCTCATTCTCTGACACACTCACTCTTTCATATCCGGACACATGCACACTCTCCCCCCCCCCCTCATACTCTCACACACTCACCATTACTTTCACCCTCATACCGACTGTTTCACTCCCTCACACATACCTTCGTCCATACACTTTCACTCTCACATATTGTTCACACACACACACACGCACACACAAGTCTCTCATTCACACACAGTCGCTCTCACTCTCACACAAACTCCCCCACACACAGTCTTTCTCTCACACACACTCCCTCACACTCGGTCTCTCTCACACACACACTCCCTCACACGCAGTCTCTCTCACACACAGTCTCATACAATCTCTCAGTCTCACACAGGCGCCCACAGTCTCTCTGGCTTTCACTCTCTATTTCACATACACGCTCACCCACTCAGTCTGTTTCTCTCTCACACTCACCCGTTTTCTCTCCCTCACAATGCACACCCGCGACTTAACTCCAAACATCAGTGTAATCAATGTTAGGTTGAAGATTGAAACTCTGGATATCCGACAACTGATCTTCCAGCCGGCGTAAGCACATCGATACAAGGATCTCAGGTGAACTTGCAGTATTTCCCATACAAAATAAAAGTACATTCATGGCTGCTGACAGGACTAAATCATAGTGCAGTGCACAGGGGAGTCCATTCAGTCCATTGTGTGGTGCTGGCTCTTTGACAGAGTTATCTAATTAGCCCCGCCACCACCCTTTCCCAAAGCCTTGCACAGTTTTCCACGGGGAAATTATATTCCTTCCTGGGATGTGGTTGTCTCTGGCTGGGCCAGAATCTATTGCCCCTGAACGGAACGGCGTGTTTGACCTTTTCCATGCGGAATCCATATACAGATATGTCCACCCCACATCCGGACCTTTCGGCTGAATGTGGAAGTTATTACCTCAGGTTGTATCCTCGCTCCTAATAGTTTGGACAACATTCATGATCCGGGGAGGGAGGACTTTACTCCTTCCAGATGTTCACAATCCGACCAGCCTCCTCCCCCCCCCCCTCACCCAGTACAGATACATTGAGGAAATTTAACATGTACTACACCCCTGACCCCGCCCCAAGCTCAACACATCTCCCTCAGCATCAGTTCACAGCCCAAGCCATTCCACCAATTTCAAGTTAGCTCCAATTTCTTTTTTTTCCAAACGTGTTTGAGAGTCTTTGAGAATTGATCTACTGTGTAAATATACAGCGGACTCCCCCTCCACCAACCCCCATCCACCAACCCCCATCACCAAAAGCCTCACCTTTAACGAACCTCTGGGCCTTGCACCAGATGGGAGCGAAGCACCTTCTCTGCGTGTGTCCGAGTTGAAAGAGCTGCTTTATATGCAGTCAGTCCATTAAGGTGACTCTTTGCTGTACTTGGGTTGCGTCGCATGGATCAGATGGACGCGTTTCACCTGCTATTGAATTTCCTACCCAGCTAATGAACCGGTTCTATTTATATCCCCCAGCACACCTGATACAGCCCCTTTCAAAGACACTTCACTGGGTTCTGCTCTGCACTGTGTTGGGCTCTGTGCACCCGTAGCAAATAGGTTCGTAGATGGGCAGCGCCAGATTTAAAGAGAAATATTTTTCAATGACTTCTACCATTTGTCGGAACCCACAGTTCAGTCTTGGTTTTCCCATAGGCCCCCCTCCCCTTCGCGTGTAATGTATCCCCCTCCCCATCCCCCCTTCCCATCGTTTAGGTAACCCAACAATGCCTGTCCATCCCAGTGTTTTTTCAGGTTAACGGGAACATTCGGATAATGTTTGCTAAATACCAAAACGATTGTCACCTTCCACGCCAGGGCCATAGCAGTTATGAGGCCAGGGATCTGTTTATACCTGTTTCTGGGTTGCGGGACTGTTGTGGGGAAGGGAAAGATGGGTTGAGTCAAAAGATAGCTCAGGGAGACTTGCAGAGAGGAAGGTGGGGCGATCGTGGCCCAAATAAAAAGTCCTCATTCCAAATCATGAAAAGGGAAATTCTGTGCAAAATAACAACTTAAACCCCCAACTACGTTTGGGATAGGTAATAATAATAATAATCTGTATAGTGTCACAAGTAGTCTTACATTAACATTGCAATGAAGTTACTGTGAAAAGTCCCTAGTCGCCACATTTGGGCACCTGTTCGGGTACACAGAGGGCAAATTCAGAATGTCCAATTCACCTAACAGTTCCCAGTGAGACACTGGAAGCTGTAAGCATTGATTCAGTCAAGTGAAAAACATAGTTCGATTTATTCCGGCGATTTACACTTGGAGACACAACAATGTCAGACTTGACACCTGGTGGAGGTCAGGGGCTTGAGAGGAATAGGCGATTTTGGACCTATGGTTCCCCTAGCTTTCCCCCTGCTGAGGATTTCCTCAGGTCATGCCAGGTTGGGTCCTGGACTCATTGATCAAGATTCGTTGCTATGAGTAGTCAACAACTCCATTAAGCTTATATCATGCCATTGGGGTGGTAGAAAGTGAACCAGATTTGACCTTGAACCTCTTTTCTTTGCCCAACAGTTTAACTAGGAGGCACTGACATATCCTTGAGCTGATGGAGAACAGTGGGCTCTGTCATTTTCATATCACAAAAGTCTGTTGCATGTGTACAGTTCCTGGTCACTTCCAACTGCTTCCTTAAAACCAAATCCAACCATACCTTATAAAAGCAAAATACTGCCGGTGCTGGAAATCTGAAACATATACAGAAAATGCTGCAAATACTCAGTAGGTCAGGCAGCATCTGTGGAGAGAGAAACTGGGTGAATGTTTCATCAGAAATCCATCGGTGTCTTTAATTATTAGACATTGTTTCTTGAAAATGTTGTTGGGAATGTGTTCATCCTCTCCTGGTTATTTGTCAGTATACCCATTGTGGTAGGTGTTCACTGTTGTTATAAAAGCAAAATCTGAAATACAATGGTGTGAGTAAAGTGTTCAGGGTTTTTCTCTATAAGGTCACTTCTCCGCCATTGCTGAGTTAAGTTAACAGGAGCAGCAGCCTAATGGTTATTTTACTAGACCTACAATTGGATTACCCTGTTCTGACTCTGTTCCTCTCTCCATAGATGCTGCCTGACCTGCTGAACATTTCCCTTTTTATTTCTGATTTCTAACCTCTGAAATATGTTGTGCATGTTGTAATCCAAGAGGTCTGGGCTGATGATCCATTGTGGTAACTGGGAAATTTAAATTCAGTTCATTAACTAAATATGTTTTAAATAAACTTGCATCTGTATGGTGACTGTTTAACTAGACTTTTGTAAAATTATATCCTGTTCTCTAATGTCCCCAAATTCTTTGATTCCCTGAAAGACCACCTGACGAGACTCGCCATTAACAGATCCAGCCAGCAAGCAACCGAGGGGGTCATCTGGCCACACTGCCTGTCCCTCTTCCTGGCAGTGCCCCTGCCAGGTGCGGCCTCTTTAAATTTGTCCCTGAGTTTGTTTCTGTTATTCTATTAAGTTGACTGGACCCTAAAATAAATCCTTGAAAATATGTCTATTTCAGAGTTAAATATGTCAATGATACAGCATCCACTATCCTCTGGAGTAGGCCATTCCAAAGATTCACAACCCTTTGAGTAGAGAACTTTCTCCTCACTTCAGTCCTAACCAATAACCCAGCAGACAGGAGAGACTTGTTTCCCTCTAGCTGAGGGGTCAATTACCACAGGGCACGGATTTAATAGTGATTGGTAGAATGATTAGAGGGGACAAGAGCAAAAACATTATCACCCAGAGGGCAGTGAACATCTGTAATTCACTGCCTAAGATGGTGGTTGAGGCTGAAATAGAACAAAGAACAATACAGCACAGGAACAGGCCCTTCGGCCCTCCAAGCCTGTACCGGTCATAATACCACCCTTGGCCAAAACCCTCAGCATTTCCTAGTGCCGTATCCCTCTATACCCATCCTATCCATGTGTTTGTCAAGATGCCTTTTGAACACCGTTAATGTATCTGTTTCCACAACCTCCCCTGGCAACGCCTTCCAGGCACTCAACACCCTCTGCGTAAAATACTGCCTCGCACATCTCCTCTAAACTTTGCCCCACGGAGCGTAAACCTATGCCCCCTAGTGACTGACCCCTCCACCCTGGGAAAGAGTGCCTGCTCATGCACTCTATCCATGACCCTCATAATCTTGTAGACCTCTATCAGGTCACCCCTCAACCTCCTTCTTTCTAATGAAAACAGTCCGAGCCTATTCAGCCTCTCCACATAGCTAACACCCTCCAGACCAGGCAACATCCTGGTAAACCTCCTCGGCACTTCTCCAAAGCTTCCACATCCTTCTGATAGTGTGGTGACCAGAATTGAGCGCAATATTCCAAGTGCGGCCGTACGAAGGTTCTTTACAACTGTAGCTCAACTCATTTTTAAAAAAGGTACCTGGATCTGCATCTGAAGTGTGGTAACCTTTCTATGGTTCTAGAAAGTGAGATTAAAATGAGCTCCAGTTTCTATTTTCTAATGTTTTTTTTCCAGAACAGGCAGGAAAGGCTGAATGGCCTTTTTTCTGCACGGTAACTTTTCTATGGTTCTCTCATCCTAAGATTGTGCCCTCCCCCCATCATGTTCTACATTCCCTGGCTGGAACCTTCCAGCCCCCACCCCCGGGGTGAGGCTCGCCATTAAAATCTCCGTCCACATGGACGGGTCCGGAGGATCCCACCAGAGTGCGGGCTGGACAGTTCCAGCCTTGGGAATGTAAGACAAGGAAGAGGCTATTTAGCCCCTGGACTCCATCTCCCCACCTTTTCCCCACATCCCTTAATCCATTTGGTTAACAACAATCTATCAGATTTGAATGGAGCAATTGATGGAGCATCGGGTGTCCTTTGCCCCAGTCTGTTCCAATGTTCCCGCCACACTTTCTGTTTGGAAGCGATTCCCAGTTTCATTTGTGGCTGCCGTCCTGGCTCTGATTTTAGGGATTGATTTGCCTTCTCCCAGATATCCCCAATCAAATGGGAATAGTTTCTAGACTGTGGCTTCTATCTATTCCCCTTTACAGGGAGTGAGAATCCAGCCACAGATCAGCAGAGATAAAGAGAGTGAATTTGAACTAGCAGGGCCGCACTGTAATATCCAATAGCCCCTCTGGGAATATTTATTTTCAATAATTCCCGAAGTCAGCTTGATCATAATATCCTGGTGTCAGAAACAGGCTAACATGCAGGAATTACTCCCTGACAATGTTTAGAGGCAAGTTAGTTAATTTGAAATTAAGAATTAAAACTTTTAATAGGGAAAAATAGCAGTATTATAGCGGGATTTGGAGGTAAAATAAGTGTGGGCAGATGGATCAGTCGGGAATTACTTCTCTGAGGGTCAAATGTTGCTGGAAACGGGACTTGTTTTTTTTAAATAGAGCTGACCCAGATCTATCTTTAGCCAACCCCGCAGTGCATCAACCCAAACATCTGTAGCCACATGCATAAGTTACTTTCTGCAAGCTGAAAGTGTGTGTGTGTGAGAGAGAGAGAGAGGGAAAGGGAGGGAGGGAAAGAAAGAAAGGCGTTGACTCCTCCACCAATTTGGCAATGACATCCAACGACAGCGATACAATTCCTTGAGGAATTGCCAAACCTGTTTTGAGCCGGATGGCACATCTGGCTCAGCGCCGTTTAAACATGGCCAAAGATACATCTGGAGTAAGTTCTGATGATCAACTTTAAAACTTCCTCCTCACTTTGATGATCAGATGGGGGTGGGGGTGGGGTACTGTGTTCCAGCTCTGAATTGCCAACATTTTAAAATTCCTTCATGGAATACAAACTCTGCTGGCAAGGCTGGCATTAATTGCCCATCACTAATCGCCCTTGACTGGGTGATGGTGACCGCTGCAGTCCATATGGCGTTGGGACACCCACGGTGCTGTTAGGGAGGGAGCTCCAGGATCTTGACTCAGCCACTGTGAAGGAATGGCCATTCTGATCCACCACAGGGCGGTGTGCATCTTGGAGGTGGTGATGCCCCCATTCACCTGTGTTCTTGTTCTTCCAGGTCAGGCTTGTCCCACCTACAGCCTGATCAGGGCCCACCAATCGGCGGGCCGGCCTCTCTGACTGGGGGTCTCGTTTCTTCGGCGCCGGTCCCTGTAGCCCTGCGCCATGTTCCATCGGGGCCGGCGCGTTGAAGGAAGCCACTGTGCATGCGCGCGTTGGCGCCGCCGCCACTGCGCATGTGCGGATCCCGCGGCACCCAGTTCATACCGGGATCAGCAGCTGGAGTAGCGTAAACTGCTCCAGTGCTCTGCTGGCCCCTTTTGCGGGCCAGAATTAGTCGTCGGGTCGGCCCGTTCCCGCCATCGTAAAACGCGCCGACGTTTAGAGAATCCCGCCACATGTGTCTGAAAGAGAGAGAGTGTGTGTGGGGGAGAGAGGGAGTGTGTGTGTAAGAGAGAGGGTGGGGGGAGGGGGGGGGGGGAACATGTGTCTGAAAGAGAGGAAGAGAGTGAGTGTGTGTGAGAGGGGAATGTAAAGAGTAAGTGTGCATGGGAAGTGGAGAGAGTGAGTGTGTGCATGTGTGAGAAGGAAGGGATGGAGGGAGTGCATGTGTCTGAAAGAGAGCTGGAAAGGGTGAGTGTGTATGTGTGAATGAGAAGTGAATGTGTGTGTCTGGTTCACTCCCAGTCTATCAGTCACTCTCACCCCCACACACCAACACATACTCTCAGCCACTTTCACAGTGGATGAGGGTGAGTGAGTTAACACCCTGGGACTGGGAGTGGCTGAACACACACACTCTCATCCTCTTACACTCTAACAGTAATTTTTATTGATTGCATTTCTTGCTTCAACATTGCTTTATTTTTGCTTAGCAAGTTGTTTGTTTTCTTCATGCTCAACCAATTTTGAAATTTATGCATCTTTCTGGAATCAGCTCATCAAGCCCTTGAGTGAGAAAAAAATGCAAAATTGCCACCCCCCACACAAAAAAAAGGTTGTACAAGCATGTTCTAAGTAGTAGAGGTCACAGGTTTACGAGGTGCTGTGATGGGAAGCTTGGTAGATTGCTGCAGTGCATCTTGTAGATGGTACACGCTGCTGCTATTGTGCGCCCTTGGTGAAGGGAGTGAATGTTTAATGTGGTGGATGAGGTGCTGATGAAGCTGGTTGCTTTTCCCTGGATGGCGTCAAACCTCTTGAGTGTTGTCGGTGTTGCACTCATCCAGGGAAGTGGAAAGTAATCCATTCTATTCACCCTGTTAACTTGGTAGTCAAGAGAATCTCTCAGATTTCAACTTCTACGAAGGGTGCACACACAAACCTCACTTTTTGTCTCTTGCTACAGTGGGAAAGTGGGGGAGGGGTGGTGGGGTTGGCTGTCTGTATTCTGGTATTCGGAAGACTTGACTGTAATGGTATATGGATCTTCCGGGCTGTCATGAAATCCAATAGTTTGGTTTGAAACTTTAATCATCTCCGACTGAGTCACCGTTGGGTCCCTTCAGTGAACACACAAAATGGAAATCCCTGGACATTATTGTTAATTTGCGTATGTATACATACAATCTTGTTGCTATTTCTGATCATTCACCAAGAGTCGCTGAACTAAATTAGGTCTGCACCACATTTGATTGCTAATCTCACGCCTTAGGAAATGTTCCCAATTGTTTTACATCTAACATCCCCCAGGGTCCATTTCTCGAAGCTTCTGTCCCAAAGTGAAATTTCAGTCTCCTGTTTCTGCCATCAATTATTCATTACCTGGAAAGTAATGTATCTTCGAATGCAACTCTCTGTATAATGAATTTGCACACGATGCATAATCAGATGAGAAGACTGATGTTCAAAGGACAATATACACTCAGCGATGCTTTATGAGACCTCAGTGCAGAAATAGAAGGGTTTGATATGTTCAGTGTAAATGGTGTTTTGGCAACACTCATTCTGACAACCATTGTTTGTGCGAAAGGTTAGAACACTATCACTTCACAGGAATGACCACTGATCATCTTGGAATTATTCCATTGGCAAATGAGCTGTACACCAATACTAATTCAGTTCAGGTACTAATAGGAATAGGGGACAGCAGGAGGCCATTCAACCCCATGAACCCACTTCTCCATTCATTGAGATAATGGCTCAAATGTATGCAGATTCTATTTATCCAGCTTATCTAACATCAGACATTAACACATCTGCAATTGGGCAGCACTTGCTGAACAATCCTGGGTGTGATAAAGATTACACTAGAAACCAATTTAAAATTATCAATCAAGCTCACAATGTGGTTCGCTTACACTTGCTAGAAACTACATATATTCATATGCAAAGACCCATCTTCTACACAGCAAAGGAACGTATCAAGGCACTTGGCCTTTTTTCCACCAGATCAAACTCTTCATAATCTTAAAGACCTCTATCAGGTCACTCCCTCTATCCTCTCTTTTCTGAAGAAAAGAACCCCAGCTGTTCAGTCTTTACTGACAGGTATAACCTCTCAGTTCTGATATTATACTTGTAAATCTTTTTTACACCTTCACCAATGTCTCCATATCCTTTTTATAATATGGGGAACAGAACTGTCCATGATATTTCAAGTGTGGTCGATCTAAAGATCAATACAGGTTTAACAAAACTTCTCCGTTGATTTTCAATTCTATCTTTTTGGAAATCACAGCTTGACATGCATTTTTAATGGCCGTAATAAAATGTGCAACCACTATTGGTGATCTGCAGACTTGTATGTCCAGAATCTAACAGAAGAGATGACCCCTGGATTGAGAACTGTGTTACTGAAAGAAATTTGCAGTTCATAGATTGAGTAGTGAGGAGATTCACACAGAATCTGGAACAACAACAAAAACTTGCATTTAGATAACAGAAAAGAAAAAAAAAGAGAGGAAAAAAATCATCTTTATTGCCACAAGTAGGCTTACATTAACACCGCAATGAAGTTACTCTGAAAAGCCCTTAGCTGCCACATTCCGGCACCTGTTCGGGTACACAGAGAGAATTCAGAATTCTCAGCTGATACAGGAATTGAACCTGCGCTGCTGGCCTTGTTCTGCATCGCAATCCAGCTGTCTAGCCCACTGAGCTAAACCAGCCCCTTTACCCCCCTTTAAAACAGTAAAATGTCCCAATTTGCTTCACAGGGACATTATTGGACAAAATTTGCCAATAAGACATGAAAGGAAATATTAGGTCAGACGACTAAAAACTAATTTAAGAAATGTCATAAAAGAAGACAAGTGGTGTGGTGCTCGGGAGGGAATTCGAGAGCTTAGGGCCCAGGCAGCTAAAGGCACAGTTGTCAATGGTGAAGTGATTAAGATCAGTGGATGCTCAAGAGACCAGAATTGGAGGTAGTCCAACAGAACTCTTGGAGGGTTGTAGAGCTGGAGGAGGTTACAGAGATAGAGAGGGGGCAAGGCCAGGAGGGCTATTTTAAATACATTCATGGGATGTGGTCATCACTGGCTAATGCAGTCCATTTGCAAATAAAGCTGCAGCAGCATATGGAAGCAGCCGTAAAGGAGGCTCTTAAAAATGATTATTCATTGCAGATATCACACACTTCGGTGTGAGTGATTGTAGCAGTATACTTATCATTAACCAATGCCTTCCTGCAATTGGAATCCTCAGAAAGCAACGAGAATTGTTGATAAGCACTAGAGGAGGCCACAAAATATTGCAACATTTTCATGGTGAAAATTGGGCACACGATGAATGAATAATTCCAAAATACCCAGTTAGCTCCTGGAAATGATGTCACCGAGGCAACATAAACTCTCTGAGGGAGGCTAGAAAATGTGATGCCGGCACTACTCCCCTCTACCCACCCGCCTGTCCCCAAAGCCCGCCCATATATCCAAAGCTGCCTTCACTTTGCAGAATAAGTCACATTTCAACAGGGGATTGAGTGTCAGAACAGGCATGACATCAGATTAAAAAACAATATTCACTTCAAAGAAGCTGCCATGAAGTCTACGCAGCCGGAATGACAGAATCTATATAGGAAGGAGGCCATTTGGTCGATCATGCCTGTGCCTCTGAAAGAGCTATCCAATCAATTCTATCCCCTCGCTACTTCCCCATAACTCTGAAAATTGTGTCTTTTTAAGGGAGATCCAATTTCCTTTTGAAAGTTTTCTATTGGATTTGCTTCCACCATTCTTTCCAATAGCACAGGAGACTCAGCGGGTCAGTTGGCAGTGCTCCTACATCTGAGACAGAGGGCTGTGTGTGTAAAAGGTGTGTGTCCAGCTTTTGAGGCTGTCTTATCATTTCACAGTTGCCCTTGAACCTCAGCAACAATGAGGACCAACAAATGAACACAAAGTGTTTTTAAAAAAAAATTAATTCAACGGCAGCACGGTAGCATTGTGGATAGCACAATTGCTTAACAGCTCCAGGATCCCAGGTTTGATTCCGGCTTGGGTCACTGTCTGTGCGGAGTCTGCACGTCCTCCCCGTGCGTGCGTGAGTTTCCTCCGGGTGCTCCGGTTTCCTCCCACAGTCCAAAGATGTGCAGGTTAGGTGGATTGGCCATGATAAACTGCCCTTAGTGTCCAAAATTGCCCTTAGTGTTGGATGGGGTTACTGGGTTATGGGGATAGGGTGGAGGTGTTGAGCTTGGGTAGGGTACTCTTTCCAAGAGCCGGTACAGACTCGATGGGCCGAATGGCCTCCTTCTGCACTGTAAATTCTATGATAATCTATGACATGGTCATCACTGTACATTCTTAATTGCCCTTGAGAAGATACTAGTGAGCCAACATTTTGACTGGAGCGGAGTGACTTGCTAGGCTATTTCAGTGTTAACCATCTCACTATGGGCCTGGAGTCACATGGAGGTCAGACCAGGTAAGGATGGTAGAATTGATTCCCTGAGAGGTATTCGTGACACTAATTCTTCTGACAATCTGATCATCATTATTGATACAAGCTGTTCAATTCATGCATTCGTTTAATTAACCAAATTTCAGAACTCCAATTGCCGTGGTGCTATTTGAACTCCTGAATCATCCATCTAGGTCACACAGTTACTGCACTAGTAACACAACCACCGTGTTGCAGTGCCTCATCAGGTGCTAGTGATTTGAGCAGGGTTTTAGTGAAAGAGGAGATCGAGAAGTAACTTCCATTTATCCCGTACGTTTCCCATTCCCAGGGTGATCTGTTACGTTTCCTCGCCAACAAAATACTTTGAAAGTCCAGCCACTGTTGTAATGATGGAGATGTAGTAGCAAATCCCAGCATAGCAAGCTCCCACAAAGAGTGCTAGGATAATTATTTTAGTGATGTTGGTTGAGGGCTAAATAATTGCTGGGATGGTGGGGAAAGCTCCCCTTCTTTTGAATGGTGTCATGGGGTATTTTGCATAGTCTGAGAGAGAGCAGATGGGACCTCACCCTAGCACTTCACCCGGAAGACTCTGATTGTACAGTACTGGGGGCAGAACTGCACTAAGTCTCATCAATGCATCATGTGTTAACGTTTTTTCCAACAAAAAAATGTAGATAAGTCATACCATGAATTTGTTTCCAAAAAGTATTTTATTTAATCATGAGGAACAAAGCAAGCAAATCAATCATATCTCAAAGCATTTCTATGAGTGTACATTCATTTATGCACCTTGACTGTACAAACACATTGCGCGGCAGGCAGGTGGTCTCAGAGATTGTATCTGAACACAAAGACTCTGACTTTGGTCTCTGGTCTTCTTTAGAAGTGAACGAGTCGCTGGAATTCTGTAATGAAAAGATAAAGATGTGACTGCACTCGAGAGGGCACAGAGGCGACCAAGGAAGCTCGTGCCTCGATTGGAGAACTTCAGACACGTGGAAAGATTGGATAGGCTGGAGTTGTTTTCTTTGGAACAGAGTAATCTGGGGGATGACCTAATTGAAATGTATAAGATGATGAGGGGCCTAAATAGAATAGATAAGAAGACTATTCTTCGTGGTTTAGGAGTCCTTAACCAGGGACATGCAATAAGGATAAGAGGTTTAGATGGGATTTGAGGGGAAATCCTCCACCTAGAGGGTGGTGGGAATCTGGAATTGGCTGCCTGAAAGGGTAGTAGAGACAGAAACCCTCATAACACTTGAAATGCTCTTGGATATGTACTTGAATTTAACAAGCCTTTGGACCAAGAGTGGAAAGTATGATTAGGCTGGCTAGCCATTTGTCAGCTGGCACAGACATGTTCGGCCGAATGGCCTCCTTCCTTGCTGTAAAATACAACTTGATGATTATGCCCACATTAATGAATCAATAACAGGGTGAGATGAAATGCAGATTTAAGCTCGCCTCAACACTGAAGCTACGTTGCATCAAACTGATGGGTGCCAAGAAGTAACTGAGGGGCAGGAGTAACCTCTGAGTAGCAGTCACCACGCCTGACCCATTACACAAGCCTTGTTGGCAGCCTGAAAGCAGCACCACTTTTTGTCTCCGGTGAGAGGTGCCATAGAATGATACAACACGGAAGGAGATCGTTCGGCCCATCGTGCCAGTGCTGGCCCCTCAAAAGAGCTGCCCAATCAATTCCTGTCCCCTCATTCTTCCCCTGAGCTCTGCAATTTTTTTTCACTTCAAGTATTTATTCTGTGATTACTTTTCCCCTTTCAGGGATTGTGATAATTGTCGTTCAAAAATAATTGATGGAAATGCTGCATAAGGGGCAGGTGTGCAAAGAGAGAGAGAGTGAGCGAGAGAGGGAGACTGAAAGAAGAGACAGATAGACATATGACCCACACTGGGCAAATTACTTTGGAAAGTAACTTGCATAACAAAAAACAGTGAAAAAAATCAAATCTGTTACACTTTATAAGGAAATCATTTGTAATTACATAATGCCTTTCACTAACTCAGGACATCCAAAGTGCAGTGAAGCAGTTCTGAAGTGTAGTCACGGCAGCAGCTAATTTGTGCACAACAAGCTCCCACAAATTACACTGTGATAATAAGTAGATCATCTGGTGCTGATTGAGGGATAAATATTGTCTAGGACACCAGGGCGAAAGTATTGGCATGGGATCTTTTACATCCACCAGAGAAAACATACACCAGAGAGAACACACAGGACCTCAGTTTAACATTTTACCCCAAGATAACATTTCCAACAGTGAAGCAGACTCTCAGTATTGCACTGAGAGCGTCGGCCTGGATTATGTCTTTGGGATGGGATGCGAGCAACTGACCCACAGCTGACAAGCAAAACCGCTTCTGTTCTGCTATGTATCGCAATTGCCCGAGAGTTTTGTTTAAAAAGTGTTTAACTTACCCTCAAATCCAATTTTGCCATCACCATCATTGTCGGCGGCAGAAAGCATTGACTGAGCCTCCTTATCACTCAGTACTCTGGCATCAGTGGAGAAATACTGAAGAAACAACCTGACGCAGAGAAACCGCCATTGGTGATCAATCAACAACAAAAAGCACTTGCATTTATCTAGCACCCCAAACTTAGTAAAATCCTCCCAGGGCGATTCACAGGAGCGATCATCAATTTAATACCCAACTGCATCAGGAGATATTGAAGAGTTGAATTTTAAGGGGCCTCTTAGAGGAGAGGTGGAGAGCTCGAGGAGGGAATTCCAGAGCTTAGGGCCAAGGCAGTTGAAAGCATGGCGACCAGAGGAATTGGAGATTTGCAAGAAGACTGAATAAGAGGAGCGCTGAGATCTCGGAGGGTTGCGAGACTGGGGATTCCAGAGATGGGGAAGGGGCGAGACCATGGAAGGATTTGAAAAGAAAGCAAATTGTAAAATTGAGGCATTACCAGTGGGCGAGTCATGGAGATCAGTGAGCGCAGGGGTGGTGAAAATAAGTCTTGTGATCGTAACAGAATAGAAAAGAAAAAATAATGAAGTTGCAGAACGTGATTCCTTGTATAACAAAACAAATTCCAGGATCCCACATCAGAATCATATAACATGACAGAGAAAGAGGCCATTTGGCCCATCATGCCTGTGGTGGATCCTTGTATGAACTATCCAATTAATCCCGCTCCCCGGCTCTTGCCCCATAACCTTGCGTTTATTTTTCCTTTTCAACCTATATACCCCAATTCCCTTTTGAAAATTTTGATTGAAGATGCTTCCATCACCCCAACAGGCAGCACATTCCAGATCACAAATCCTCGCTGTGTAAAATAATAAAATGCTCATCTCGCCTCTTGCTCCTCTGCCAATTAAGTCACCCGGGTGTTTGGAATTGAATAGAATAGCGATGGCTTAATTAGTCGATCTGTGTCAAGCAGTTTGAATTACCCGTGAAGACTGATGATTAATGTGTTCTCCGGTCATCCATCAAAAGCATGATTCAGCAGATTGACACCAATCATTTTTCATTCAATTGATGTTAGCGTATTAAACTCTCTTTGTTCAATAGCATCAGCAATCAGGGGGGACAATGGTGTGGTGATAATGTCACAGACCTAGTAATTTCAAGGCTAGCTCTCGGGCTGGGGTTCAAATCCCATCCAGCCAGCTGGTGCAATTTTAGTTCCCTTGAGAAAGCTTGGTACCAACCAGGAATCAGATAAGCATTCATTGCGGTGGTTCTGAGTAAGCACTCTTTCCCAAAGATTGCCCTTTCTTAACATAGATGGACCCTCGCAGATCTGTGGGGTTTATTCAGTTTTCTTTGCTTCAGATTTTAGAATTTTCAGATTAATGTAACCCTGAAAAGTGGGAGGTGATTCATTTTGAGAGGTCTAACAAGACAAGGGAGGTACAGAAGACCAGAGGGACCTTGGGGTGCATGTCCATAGCTCCCTCAAAGCAGCAGGACAGGTAGATAAGGTTAAAGCAGCAGGACAGGTAGATAAGGTGGTTAAGAAGGCATATGGGATACTTGCCTTTATTAGCTGAGGCATAGAATATAAGAGCAGGGAGATTATCGTGGAGCTGTGTAAATGCTTGTTAGGGCACAGATGGAGTACTGTGTGCAGTTCTGGTCACCACACTATAGGGGGATGTGATTGCACTCGAGAGGGTACCGAGGAGATTCACCAGGATGTTGCCTGGGCTGGAGCATTTCAGCTATGCAGAGAGGCTGGTTAGGCTGGAGTTGTTCTCCTTAGAGCAGGGAAGGCTGAGGGGGCACCTCAGCGAGGTGTACAAAATTATGAAGGACATGGATAGGAAGAAACATTTCTCCTTAATTGAGAGGTTAAAGAAATGGGGAGGAGATTTAGAGGGATTTGAGGAAAACCTTTTCACCCAGAAGGTGGTGGGAATCTGGAACTCGCTGCCTGAAAGGGTCGAGACGGGAACTCTCACAACATTTAAGAAGCATTTAGCTGAGCGCTTGAAATGCCACAGCACACAAGGCGATGGACCAAGTTCTGGAAAATGGGATTAATATAAATAGGTGCTTGATGGCCAGTGCAGACATGATGGCCTGTAAAACTATGACTCTATGATTTGCAGCATCTGCAGTATTTTTGTCATGAGACCGTTGCTTCTATTGCTGTCATTCTCATAGTCCCTTTGACAGAGCAGCTGTGTGGCCAAGAGTTTCCAGTGTGGCTTTATAGATTTGGCTTCTACTGTTAATTGATGCACAGGTCTATAGGTGGCAATGGGGACTGAGTTAGAACTGGCTATGCAGCAGCTTCTTACCAGGTTCGGTGTGAGAGACCACCTTGCCAGATTCAGTTTCAGCACAGTGCATAAAGTAGGTGTGCCAAATCTGATTGGACTGTTCCCGGAGAGTTTGGTCATGTGAAAGAAATGGATTTGGGGGGCGGCGGCGGCGGCGGGGGGGGGGGGGGGGCGGGGGGGCTGCGTGGTTGTGAAATACGAACATTAAGGGATATGGAGTTAGGACACAAATCAATAACCATCTGATTCAATGGCAGACATGAGGGGCTGAATGGCCTCCTTCTGTTCCTACTATGGTCATAATCAAGGATCCTCATTTTCTGTTGTGGGTAATAGTGAATTGGCAAAAGAAATTCAACATGTGCCTTTCCCAATGGAGCAATGGAGTTAACGTGTTCAAAAATGGGCAGGGTGGAAAAGGTGCAGCCAATTTGCAACTCTCCATTTTGTGCCACCTCCCAACAAGATCAGTTTGAGTTCCTCAAGTTTGCTTAAGACCACATGGCCTGTGGCAGCAATTATGTTTAGCTGCGCACCCGCTCCAATGCCAGAGAGACCTTGTCAGAAACTAACAGGATGTCACAAAGGCAGCACCAAGAGATGTCATGCGTAAAAGATGGCTGCATTCTTTCAGAGGAATACAGAAGAGTTTGAAATACGGAGTTAAATTCCAGTCAATGGAACGAAGAACAGGTGAGTCATCAAATAAATGGGGCGCTTGGCTCCATCAGGTTATTGGCCGTGTATAGGGTTGCCAACCCTCCAGGATTGGCCTAGAGACTCCAGGAATTGTAGATCAACTCCCAGGACACTGCTGTGTATAATCTTGGAGAAGAATTATAGGGACATCTAAATAGATGGTTGATTAAAATCTTCTTTGAACATACAATTGGGAAAAATGAGTCCTTTTGCTTTCCAATTGGTGTAGTAAGGCATTGTGTCACAAGGACAGATGTGTTGGTCAATGAATGGCTGGAGCTGGGGTAAAGTCATGTGCTGTAACCTCCGGGAATACATTTCATTTGATCACGGTTGACAACCTTATGAATGGGTTGAATACGAAGGTCCATCCTGCTGAACCTTGCTACTTACAGCTTTACGTGCAATGTGTGCTTACTTGAGCTCAGTTTTATCGATGGAGCCGCTGCCATCCTGATCCAGGATTGCAAAGACTTTCCTCAAGTCTTCCATGGACTTTTTGGACAGGCCGCACGTTCCAAAGAACTTCTTGAAGTCGAAAGAGTCAAGAGCTGGGGAAGGGAAGAGAAATGCAGCAGCAATGAGAATGCCAGAAAGAGGGTTGAGAAGACCCTGCAAGTCTTTAGTTTTGTGGAGCACTGAAAGAACTTTGCCCCTCAGCTCGTTGATAGATTGGGATGAAAGATAAAAGACTCCTGACTTCTCCACAATGACAATGTTGCTGTGTGACGCCAGAAAGGGTCTTCATTAAACAGCAAGCGGACAGGTTTCATACAAGTGTTAACATGATCAGTGCTGATATTGCACGCTGTGATTTGAACCCCCTGGACTTTTGTCGCACTTTGATACGGTGGTAGACTTGGTAACACACAATTGAGCTGAACATAATAGTACTGGAGGGTTGAGAAATCCGTTGTTGGCACCAGGACCATTTTACAGCAGTGGCCTTGCACCAACATGCGCTACAGTATAACTGTGGTCGGTGGGGAGGCAGCATTTTAAGCTTGAAGAATTATAATTTAAGGGCGTCTCATTGCAACATCTTTAATTTCCCATCCATAGAAAAGTTTGGTCCTCCCTTTCCATTATTTTAAAAAGCCTCACCACTTACAGCCCATTGGGCAGAGTTGGGTGCAGAATTTGCACAACTCGGCATTATCTGGTTTGAGAGTATTACATAGAATGTGCAGCTCAGAAACAGGCCATTCGGCCCAACTGATCCATGTCTGCATTTATGCCCACGTGAGGCTTCTCCCATCCTCTCCCTATCAGCATTTCCTCTTGTTCCATTTTCCCTCATGTGTTTATCTAGTGTCCCCTTATCGGTGTTACTTGCCTCATCCACTCTCTGTGGTGGCAAGCTCCACATTGCAACCACTCTGTGGTTTCTCCTGAATACTCCTGATGGAACTTACTCAATATTTATCCCTTTGATTTTAATGGAACTGATAATCCACCAGGTTCTAGCCAGAGACAGCAGAGTGAACGCAATTTAATACCTCAATGGTGGAAGAAAGAAGGAACTTGCATTTGACTCATATCTTTCACAATCTTGGCATATTGGCGCTTTATGGAAATGAAGTACTTTTTGAAGTGCAGTCACTATAACAATGGAGAAAACGCGGCTGCTAATTTGGGCACAGCCAACTCTCTCAAACGGCACTGGGATAATGACTAGGTAATCTGTTTCAATGATGGTTGAATATTGATCCCAGGACGTTGGAGAGACCTCCTCAACCTTCAAAATAGCAGCCACGAGATCTTTTACATCCACTTGAGAGGGTAGATGAGGACCTCAGTTTAACCTTTCATCTGAAAAGATGCCACCTCTGCTGGTAAAACGCACCCTCAGTACTGCACTAAGAGTGTCAACCCAGATAATAATAACAATAATCTTTATTGTCACAAGTAGGCTTACATTAACACCACAATGATGTTAGTGTGAAAAGCCACCAAACCTGGCAGAATGCGTCTTCAACCAGTGGCCTTCTGACTCACAGATGAGAATGCTATCCACTGAGGCAGGGTTAACACCAGTGGAGGGCGACTCCCTCAATGTTCTCTGCACAGTAATATCAATTATCACTACTTATCAAATTATATACATTTTCTCCTTATAAAGTGGCTTAATGTTTTCCTACAGAGTTAACCTCCCCACCTCCCCCAGGCCTATATTACTATTGAGACTCCTGTTGTGGAATATAATGCTGCTATGGTCTCAGACTAAGTCTCGCACTGTTGCATATTTGCCTAGAATCCCTTTCACCCTTTCTGATTCCTTTTGGCAGATTAGTCTATGAAAGATGAAAACTTTACCTTTGCATTCTGAAATGGCAGAGTTGATGTCACCAGCTCCCAGGATGTCGAGGATTTTCATGGTGAAACTATAGGAGGGAAATAAAACCAAAACTTCAGACAAACCTTTAAGCTCAAGTATCTTACATCTGAACAAAGGATACTTTAAGAATGTCATTTTTGCAGAAGTGCTCAATTTCACCAAACTTGATTTGATAGAATGAAATGATGTTTCAATCTTCTTGGTGCTGGAGTGAGAGGGGGAGGAACCTACCTGACACCTGAATGGGGTGCGGGTAACCAACGTCTCTATGTGCCCCGTACACCTGAGTGGGGTTTCCGTGCACATTTCATTCTTAGAATACAGTCCTGAGAGCAAGATCTTACCTGATTACAGATTTCAACTCTTCTTACAGGACTACAGGATAAAACCCAGTGACAAATAAACTTGGAGTTTCTGCATTGTCACCATGAAACTTTCAAAGCACTCAGTGTCACAAAGTGCACGAGGCTCTGGAATAAGATGCAAGATCCCTATTGGCTTGACAGTCGTTGTACCTTCGCACTGTTCCAAAAGTGTAGTAGCAGAAAGATTCACGGGTAGATTAATAGTTTGACTCTTGTGAACATGAGCTCTCCTTTTCTAGACCCTAGATCATTGTGATCATAGCTGATGGGAGGGGGAGGGGGGGAGAGGGAAGGTGAGGGGGGGGGGGGGGGGGGGAGAGGGAGGGGGCGGGGTAGTTCATCCACTACACTGGGTGGGTTGTATAGGCTCCTAGGCTGCATGTGGAGGTTGTGGGTTTGCGGAGTGAGGGAGCATTCACTAGAAAAGGGAGGGGCAGCATGGTAGCACAGTGGTTAGCACAGTTGCTTCACAGCTCCAGGGTCCCAGGTTCGATTCCCGGCTTGGGTCACTGTCTGTGTGGAGTCTGCACGTTCTCCCCGTATGTGCGTGGGTTTCCTCCGGGTGCTCCGGTTTCCACCCACAGTCCAAAGATATGCAGGTTAGGTGGATTGGCCATGCTAAATTGCCTTCAGTCTCCAAAAAAGGTAGGTGGAGTTACAGGGATAAAGCGGATAGGATGGAGGCATGGGGTTTAAGTAGGGTGCTCTTTCCAAGAGCCGGTGCAGACTCAATGGGCTGAATGGCCTCCTTCTGCACTGTAAATTCCATGATTCATACCCACTGGATGTCAGCCCAGTGTTCTGAGCCAGAGCTCCGGTCTCCACTCACTGGGATTGGCTGCATCAGCATTTTAATGTGGAATCCTTCAAATGAGGGGTAGAAATGACCCCCTCAAATCCAAGGCTGGCTCCAGAGCTCCAGTGTTTCTGATCTCCTACTCCAATGCAGAGAGAGAGAAAGAAAGAGAGAGAGAAAGTCTAGCTCCACTCACCTGCCTGTTGTTCCTTCTTTCCCGGCACCAACAAGTTTCAAATTGGAGAGAGTGCAGCTGAGTGATATTTGCAGTGTGCCTGCTCCTTTATATACCCTTCAGCCTGTGCAGAATTCAGCGTTCTGGCTCATTAACAAGAGGGTGGAGACTGTGTCAAATAAAAGCTGGTTTGTTCTCACCATTTTCATGGGAACCACCAATAGTTTTTCTTCCCCTTGTGTGTGAGAGAGACGGAAAAAGTGATTAGTATTGCTGCAGGTATGGGATGCCGGTGCTGGTTGGTGAATGATAGCTGGTCACTTTTGGTTCCCATCAACCCTCCCCCTTTGATCCTAGCATTCACCCCACTTCATCATAAATTACAGAAGCAGGGAGGTCATGTTGGGAGTTGTATAAAACTTTGGTGAGGCCACAGCTGGAGTACTGTGTGCAATTGTGGTCGCCACATTATAGGAAGGATGTGATTGCACTGAAGGGGGTGCAGAGGCGATTCACCTGGATGTTGCCAGGGATGGAACATTCAACTTATGAAGAGAGGTTGGATAGGCTTGGGTTGTTTTCATTGGAGCAGAGAAGACTGAGGGGTGACCTGATCGAGGTGTACAAGATTAAGAGGGGCATGGGCGGGGTGGATGGGGAACAGCTGGATTAAAGCAAATTACTGCGGCTGCTGGAATCTGAAACCAAAGAGAAAATGCTGGAAAATCTCAGCAGGTCTGGCAGCATCTGTAGGGAGAGAAAAGAGCGAAGGTTTCGAGTCCAATGACTCTTTGTCAAAGCTGGTGACAAAGCTTTGACAGAGAGTCATTGGACTCGAAACGTTAGCTCTTTTCTCTCCCTACAGATGCTGCCAGACCTGCTGAGATTTTCCAGCACTTACTCTTTCGATAGGGAGCAGCTGTTCCCCTTCATTGAGGGGTCAGTTACGAGGGGACACAAGTTCAAGGTGAGGGGCAGGAGGTTTAGGAGGGTTTGAGGAAAAACATTTTTACCTAGAAGACGGTGACGGTCTGGAATGCACTGCCTGGGAGGGTGGTAGAGGCCCGTTGCCTCACGTCCTTCAAAAAGTACCTGGATGAGTACTTGGCGCATCATAACATTCAAGGCTCGGGGCCAAGTGCTGGCAAATCCTGGAGGCAGGTCAGGTGTCTTTCTTTTTTAAAAAAAATAATTTTTATTGAGGTTTTCACAAAATATCAACAACAAAATGAAAAAGGAACCCAATAGAATTAAATACAGAAGAAAATAAAACAACCCCCGTGCCCTCCTCCCCCCTATACATAAATAATAAATTAACACCCCGAATTAACACAAAGCAAACATAGCACATATATACACCCCCTCAAATACCCCAGTGTAAACAAACAAAAATAAAATAGAAACCCCCCCCCACCCCCGGCTGCTGCTGACCATTGTCTACCGTTCTGCCAGGAAGTCCAAGAACGGTTGCCACCGCCTGAAGAACCCTTGTACCGATCCCCTTAAGGCGAATTTCACCCTCTCCAATTTAATAAACCCCGCCATATCGTTGATCCAGGATTCCACGCTTGGGGGCCTCGCATCCTTCCACTGAAGAAGAATCCTCAGCCGGGCTACCAGGGACGCAAAGGCCAGAATACCGACCTCTTTCGCTCCTGCACTCCCGGCTACCCTGCAAACCCAAATATTGCGAGTCCCCAGCCCGGTTTGACCCTGGATCCTACCACTCCTGACACCCTCCTCGCTACGCCCTTTCAAAATTCCTCCAGCGCTGGGCATGCCCAGAACGTAATGGGTGTGATTTGCTGGGTTCCCTGAGCACCTAACACACCTGTCCTCACCCCCAAAGAAACCGGCTCACCCTTGTCCCGGTCTTGTGTGCCCTGTGCAGCACCTTAAACTGTATGAGGCTGAGCCTCGCGCACGAAGAGGAAGGGTTCACCCTCCCAAGGCCATCTGCCCACGTCCCCTCCTCGATCTCCTGTCTCAACTCCTCCTCCACTTACCTTTCAACTCCACCACCGAGGCCTCCTCCTCCTCCTGCATCACCTGGTAAGTTGCCGAGATCTTTCCCTCTCCAACCCATCCCCCTGAGAGCACCCTGTCCTGTACTGTGCGGTGGCAGCAGCAGCGGGAATTCCACCACTTGCCGCCTGGCAAACACCCTTACCTGTAAATATCTGAAGGTGTTCCCCGGGGGGAGCCCATACTTCTCCTCCAGCTCACCCAGGCTCGCGAACTTCCCGTCCACAAACAGGTCCCTCAACCTTCTTATCCCTGCCCTGTGCCACCCCAAAAACCCTCCATCTATTCTCCCTGGGACAAACCGGTGGTTTCCCCTCCAATATTGGGATCCACATCGCCCCCCCCCCCCCCCCCCCCCCGCCGCCCCCCCCCCCCCCCCCCCCCCCCCCCCCCCCCCCCCCCCCCCCATGCCGCCTCCACTGCCCCAGATTTTGAGGGTAGCCGCCACTACTGGGCTCGTGGTATACCTAATTGGAGGGAGCGGCAGCGGCGCCGTTGCCAGCGCCCTCCAGACTCGTACCCTCACAAGACGCCGTCTCCAGCCTCTTCCATGCAGCCCCCTCCCCCTCCATCACCCACTTGCGCACCATCGCCGCATTGGCGGCGCAGTAGTACCCACAGAGGTTGGGCAGTGCCAGCCCCCCCCATCCCTACTCCACTCCAGGAACACCTTTCTCACCCTCGGAGACCCTCGCCCCCACACAAACCCAGTTATGCTCCTGTTGAACAGCCTAAAGAAGGCCTTCGGGATAAGAATGAGGAGGCACTGGAACAGGAACAAAAATCTTGGGAGCACCGTCATCTTAACTGACTGCACCCTACGCGCCAGGGACAGCGGCAACGCGTCCCACCTCTTGAACTCCCTCGTCCATTTGCTCCACTAGCCTCGTGAAATTAAGTCTATGCAGGGCCCCCCAGCTCCTGGCCACCTGGACCCCCAAATACCTGAAGATCCTCTCCGCCCCTTTTGGTGGGAGCTCGCCAATCCCCCTCTCCTGGACGCCTGGGTGAACCACGAACAACTCCGCTCTTCCCCATGTTGAGCTTGTACCCAGAGAAATCCCCGAACTCCCTGAGGATCCTCATTACCTCCGGCATTCCCCCCACCGGGTCCGCCACATATAGCAGCAAGTCGTCCGCATAGAGCGACACCCTATGCTCCTCCCCACCCCGCACCAACCCCCCCCAGTTCCTTGACTCTCTCAGTGCCATAGCTAGGGGTTCAATCGCCAGTACGAAGAGCAGGGGTGACAGGGGACACCCCTGCCTCATCCCTCGATGCAACGAAAAGTACTCAGACCTCCTCTTGTTCATGGCCACCACGCCATCGGGACCTCGTACAACAGCTCTAACCCACCTGACAAAACCCCTCCTCAAATCCGAACCTCTTCAGCACCTCCCACAAGTACCCCCACTCTACCCCTACCGAAAGCCTTCTCAGCGTCCATCGCCACCACTATCTCCGCCTCCCCCTCCCTCGCCGGCATCGTAATAACGTTCAGGAGCCTCCGCACATTCGCGTTCAACTGCCTCCCCTTCACGAACCACATCTGGTCTTCGTGGATCACCCGCGGCACACAATCCTCAATTCTCGTGGCTAAGACCTTCGCCAGCACCTTGGCATCTACGTTTAACAACGAAATCGGCCTGTAAGACCCCACACTGCAGTGGGTTCCTTGTCCCGCTTCAGGATCAAGGAGATCAGTGCCCGAGACATCGTCGGGGGCAAAGCCCCCCCCCCTCCCTTGCCTCATTGAAGGTCCTAACTAGCAAAGGGCCCAACAGGTCCACATATTTTTTTGTAGAATTCGACCGGGGAAACCGTCCGGCCCCGGTGCCTTCCCCGCCTGCATGCTCCCTATCCCTTTGGCCCGCTCCCTCCAGCCCAATCGGGGCCCCCAATCCTGCTACCAGTCCCTCCTCCACCTTTGGAAACCTCAATTGGTCCAGGAAGCGGCCCATCCCGCCCTTCTCCAGTGGGGGCTCGGACCAATACAGTTCCTCATAAAAGTCCCTGAAGACCCCATTGATGCAAACCCCACTCCGCACCACATTCCCTCCCCTATCCTTAACTCCCCCAATCTCCCTAGCTGCGTCCCGCTTCCGAAGCTGATGCGCCAGCATCCGACTTGCCTTTTCCCCATACTCATAAATCGCCCCCTGGGCCTTCCTCCACTGCGCCTCCGCCTTCCTGGTGGTCAACAGGTCGAATTCGGCCAGGAGGCTACGCGTCTCCCTCAACAGTCCTCCTCAGGCACCTCCGCATACCTCCTGTCTACCCTCACCATCTCCCCCACCAGCCTCTCCTCTCCCTCTGCTCTCTCCTCTCCTTGTGGGCCCTGATGGAGATCAGCTCTCCCCTAACCACCGCCTTCAGAGCCTCCCATACCATCCCCACTCGGACCTCCTCGTTATCATTGGCCTCCAGGTATCTCTCTATGCTTCCTCAGACCCGCTCACTAACCTCCTCGTCCGCCAACAGCCCCACCTCCAAGCGCCACAACGGGCGCTGGTCCCTCTCCTCCCCCAGCTCTAGGTCTACCCAATGCGGTGCGTGATCCGAAATGGCTATCGCCGATTACTCGGTATCCTCTACTCTCGCTATCAGCGCCCTACTCATAATAAAAAAGTCGATCCGGGAATAAGCCTTATGAACTTGTGAGAAGAATGAAAATTCCCTAGCCCCCGGCCTTGCAAATCTCCAAGGGCCCACCCCTCCCATCTGGTCCATAAACCCCCTCAGCACTTTAGCCGCCGCCGGCCTCCTACCCGTCCTAGACCTGGAGCGATCCAGTGCCGGATCCAACACCGTGTTAAAGTCCCCCCCCCATTATCAGGCCCCCCACTTCCAAGTCCGGGATCCGACCCAACATGCGCCGCATGAAACCCGCATCGTCCCAGTTCGGGGCGTACACGTTGACCAGCACCACCCTCTCCCCTTGCAGCTTACCACTTACCATTACATACCTGCCGCCATTGTCTGTCACAATGCTCGACGCCTCGAACGACACCCTCTTTCCCACCAAGATCGCAACCCCCCGATTTTTGGCATCCAGCCCCGAATGAAACACCTGACCTACCCACCCTTTCCTCAATCTTACCTGGTCTGCCACCTTCAGGCGGGGAGCTGCTATGCTCCCCCCATTGCACTCCCGCAAGTCAGCTGACTCCTGCTGACCCCGGCTTTTCCTGCCTCTCCTTCGACTCCTCCCATTGTGGGACATACCCTCCTCCTCCATTACCCATCAGCAGGCTCTCCGCCTCCCCCTTCCATCCCAAGCGCGGGAAACAACCCTCGCTTCCCCGCCCCCTCCAGCCTTTAGCGCGGGAAAAAGCCCGCGCTTTCCACCTGCCCGGCCCCGCTACCTCTGACGCAGCTCCTTTTACAGGCCCAGTCCACTCACCCCCGACTCGGGCCCCCCTCCCCGCAGAGCCCCATCCCCCCTACCGGCCATCCACCCCTATTCCATTTACTTACCCCCCCTCCAAGAGCCCATCCGACAGACCCAACCAAAACCGTGCCCAACCCACCCTAACCGCCCTCACCGAACCAAAAAGAAACAAGAGCAAAGAACCCCCCCTCAAAATGTAACACCCCAACAGCAATCCCCGACCACCCATCCTGACCCTCAGTTTGTGTCCAGCTTCTCGGCCTGAACAAAGGCCCACGCCTCCTCCGGGGACTCAAAATAATGGTGCCGGTCCTTGTAGGTGACCCACAGACACGTCGGCTGCAGCATGCCAAACTTCACCCCCTTCCTGTGCAGCACCGCCTTCACCCGGTTGTACCCGGCCCTGTTCTTCGCCAGCTCCGCGCTCCAGTCCTGATATATTCGAACCTCTGCGTTCTCCCACCTGCTGCTCCTCTCTTTCTTGGCCCACCTGAGCACGCACTCCCGATCAGCGAACCGATGAAACCGCACCAGCACCGCCCGCGGAGGCTCGTTAGTCTTGGGCCTCCTTGCCAGCACCCTATGGGCCCCTTCCAGCTCCAAGGGCCCCTGAAAGGACCCCGCTCCCATCAGCGAGTTTAACATGGTGACCACATAGGCCCCCACGTCCGACCCCTCCAGCCCCTCCGGGAGGCCCAGAATCCGCAAATTCTTCTACCTCGACCGATTCTCCATCTCCTCGAACCGTTCCTGCCATTTCTTGTGGAGCGCCTCGTGCGCCTCCATCTTTACCGCCAGGCCTAAGATCTCGTCCTCGGAGATCTTTTGTCGGACCTCGAGGATCGCCACCCCCTGGGCCGTCTGGGTCTCCAGCAGTTTGTCGATAGAAGCCTTCATCGGCTCCAGCAGGTCCGCTTTGATCTCTCTGAGGCAGCACTGGATAACCTCCTGCTGCTCCTGCGCCCACTGCATCCACGCTGCCTGGTCCCCGCCCACCGCCATCTTGCTCTTCTTCCCTCGCACTCTCTTTGGGTTCACCGCCACTTTTTTAGTCGCTTCGCTCCTGGTCCAAGCCATACGCTGTCAGGGGAATATTGCAATCTTCTTCCCACACAGGGAAATGTCGAAAAAATGCCGTTGGGGGCCTTGAAAAGAGCCCAAAAGTCCATTCCAAGCGTGAGCTGCCGCACGTGCGACTTAGCTCTGCATAGCCACAACCGGAAGTCGGTCAGGTGTCTTTAATGCGTCGGTGCAGACTCGATGGACCGAGGGACTTCTTCTGCACTGTATTATTTTGTGATTCTGTGATAACCTAATATGCACAACCTAATATAGTTGGAAGCGGACAAGAACAATCAGTGGCAGCACTGTGATAAGCTTCTCATTCAAGTTCATCTCACCCAACTGGATGGCAAGATTGCACAGTGGTTAGCACTGTTGCTTCACAGCGCCAGGGTCCCAGGTTCGATCCCTGGCTTGAGTCACTGCCTGTGCGGAGTCTGCACGTTCTCCCCGTGTGTGAGTGGGTTTCCTCCGGGTGCTCCGGTTTGCTCCCACAAGTCCTGAAAGATGTGCTGTTCGGTAATTTGGACATTCTAAATTCTCCCTCGGTGTACCCGAACAGGCGCCGGAATGTGGCGACTAGGGGCTTTTCACAGCAACTTCATTGCAGTGTTTTAAAAAATAAATTTAGACTACCCAATTCATTTTTCCAATTAGGAGGCAATTTAGTGTGTCCAATCCACCTACCCTGCACATCTTTGCGTTGTGGGGGCGAAACCCAAGCAAACACGGGGAGAATGTGCAAACTCCACACGGACAGTGACCCACAGCCGGGATCGAACCTGGGACTTCGGTGCCGTGAGACTGCACTGCTAACCCCTGTGGCACCGTGCTGCCCCTTCATTGCGGTGTTAATGTAAATGTACTTGGGACAATAAAGATTATTATTATTATTAACTGGGGCTATTCCAACATTTTATTATGAAGGTCCCTTTTTGGGCTCCGTATAGGTAATTCGGCAATGTCTTTGAGCAGTGTTAGGTCAGTGTGATCTCTAGCCTATTAACTCAGTCAACTAACTGAGGCGCCTTTTTCAGAACAGAAGACTGAGGAGCTGTCCTGATAATGGTCTTTACAATTATCGAGGGGTTTAATAGGATAAATGTACGGGATTATTTCCACATGTAGGGCCGTCCAACACTAGCAGCCATAATTACATAATTCAGGAGGAATTCCTTTACCCGGTTAGTGTTTAGAATGTGATACTCACTACTGCGAGGGGTAGCTGAGGTGAATAACAGAGCCCGGTGGGTTCTCAAACACTTTGGGTGGGATTCTCGCGCAGGCACCGTCATGGTGACTGGAGAATACCCGCCCGAGATCAACGGACTTTTCCATTGTCCACGTCTCTCCCGCGGCGGGGTGGAAGAATCCAGCCATTTGGGTTGAAGGACACCTTTTCAAATGGATTAGCAAGCGTGGAGCCTCCCCCGGTTAAACTAAAATACTCTATAATGAACATAATATGAAAGTGTAGCAGGTAAGGAGTGTTTATTGTCGTGTGTACCGTGGTACAGTGAAAAGTATTGTTCTGCGTACAGTCCAGGCAGATCGTTCCATACATGAAAAAATATGGGACATGCATAAATACACAATGAAAATACATAGACACAGGCATCGGCTGAGCATACAGAGTGTAGTACTACTCAGTAGGCAAGATGTGCGGAGAGATCCGTTCAGTCCATAAGAGGGTCATTCAGGAGTCTGGTAACAGCGGGGAAGAAGCTGTTTTTGAATCTGTTAGTCCGTGTTCTCAGACTTTTTTTTCCCTCCTGCCCGATGGAAGGGATTGGAAGAAAGAATGACCCGAGTGGGAGGGATCTTTGATTATGCTGTCCGCTTTCCCCAGGCAGCAGGAGCTGTAGACAGAGTCAATGAATGGGAGGCGGGTTTGTGTGATGGACTGGGCTGTGTTCACGACTCTCTGTAGTTTCTTGCGGTCCTGGGCCGAGCAGTTGCCATACCAGGCTGTGATGCAGCCCGATAGGATGCTTTCTATGGTGCATCTGTAAAAATTGGTAAGAGTCAATGTGGACATGCCGAATTTCCTTAGTTTCCTGAGGAAGTATAGTTTTAACACATCATGAGATAAAATAGCTACTTACTTACTGGTATCAGTCAGTTAGGTGTGCTTGTTTTTCACCACAGAGTCTGCTATCCCAGAGTGAACAGGATGCTTAGAGCCTTGGGGGGGAGGGGGGGGGGTGCAGAACATGATGAGTGTATGAGGGTAATGTCAGGAAAAGCAAGAGCAATGGGGAACCTCACGTGGTGAGAGCAGAAACACACAAAGAGCAGGAGCACAGAGAGAGCAGGAGCACAGAGAGAGCAGGAGCACAGAGAGAGCAGGAGCACAGAGAGAGCTGGAGCACAGAGAGAGCAGGAGCACAGAGAGAGCAGGAGCACAGAGAGAGCAAGAGCACAGAGCGAGCAGATACACAGAGAGAGCAGGACAGAGAGAGCAGGAGCACAGAGAGAGCAAGAGCACAGAGCGAGCAGATACACAGAGAGAGCAGGACAGAGAGAGCAGGAGCACAGAGAGAGCAGAAACACACAAAGAGTAGGAGCACAGAGAGAGCAGGAGCACAGAGAGAGAGCAGGAGCCGAGAGAGAGCAGGTACAGAGAGAGAGCAGGAGCACAGAGAGAGCAGGAGCACAGAGAGAGCAGGAGCACAGAGAGAGCAGGTACAGAGAGAGAGCAGGAGCAGAGAGAGAGCAGGAGCACAGAGAGAGCAGAAACACACAAAGAGCAGAAACACACAAAGAGTAGGAGCACAGAGAGAGCAGGAGCAGAGAGAGAGCAGGAGCACAGAGAGAGCAGGGGCAGAGAGAGCAGGAGCAGAGAGAGAGCAGGAGCACAGAGAGAGCAGGAGCAGAGAGAGAGCAGAAACACACAAAGAGTAGGAGCACAGAGAGAGCAGGAGCAGAGAGAGAGCAGGAGCACAGAGAGAGCAGGAGCAGAGAGAGCAGGACCAGAGAGAGAGCAGAAACACACGAAGAGCAGGAGCACAGAGAGAGCAGGAGCATAGAGAGAGCAGGAGCACAGAGAGAGCAGGAGCAGAGAGAGAGCAGAAACACACAAAGAATAGGAGCACAGAGGGAGCAGGAGCACAGAGAGAGCAGAAACACACAAAGAGTAGGAGCACAGAGAGAGCAGGAGCACAGAGAGAGCAGAAACACACAAAGAGTGGGAGCACAGAGAGAGCAGTAGCACAGAGAGAGCAGGAGCAGAGAGAGCAGAAACACACAAAGAGCAGGAGCACAGAGAAAGCAGGAGCACATAGAGAGCAGGAACACAGAGAGAGCAGGAGCACAGAGAGAGCAGAAACACAGAAAGAGCAGGAGCACAGAGAGAGCAGGAACACAGAGAGAGCAGGAGCACAGAGAAAGCAGAAACACACAAAGAGCAGAAACACACAGCGAGCAGGAGCACAGAGAGAGCAGTTGCACTGAGAGAGCAGGAGTACAGAGAGAGCAGGAGCACAGAGAGAGCAGAAACACACTAAGAGTAGGAGCACAAAGAGAGCAGGAGCTCAGAGAGAGCAGAAACACACAAAGAGTAGGAGCACAAAGAGAGCAGGAGCACAGAGAGAGCAGAACACACAAAGAGTAGGAGCACAGAGAGAGCAGGAGCAGAGAGAGCAGGAGCAGAGAGAGAGCAGAAATACACAAAGAGCAGGAGCACAGAGAGAGCAGGAACACAGAGAGAGCAGGAGCACAGAGAGAGCAGAAACACACAAAGAGCAGGAGCACAGAGAGAGCAGATACACAGAGAGAACAGGAGCACAGAGAGAGCAGGAGCACAGAGAGAGCAGGAACACAGAGAGAGCAGGAGCACAGAGCGAGCAGGAGCACAAAGAGAGCAGGTACTCAGAGAGAGCAGGAGCACAGAGCGAGCAGGTACACAGAGAGAGCAGGAGCACAGAAAGAGCATGAGCACAGAGGGAGCAGGAGCACAGAGAGAGTAGGAACACAGAGAGAGCAGGAGCACAGAGAGAGCAGAAACACACAAAGAGCAGGAGCACAGAGAGAGCAGGAGCACAGAGAGAGCAGGAACACAGAGAGAGCAGGAGCACAGAGAGAGCAGAAACACACAAAGAGTAGGAGCACAGAGAGAGCAGGAGCACATAGAGAGCAGGAACACAGAGAGAGCAGGAGCACAGAGAGAGCAGAAACACACAAAGATTAGGAGCACAAAGAGAGCAGGAGCATCAGAGAGAGCAGAACACACAAAGAGTAGGAGCACAGAGAGAGCAGGAGCAGGGAGAGCAGGAGCAGAGAGAGAGCAGAAATACACAAAGAGCAGGAGCACAGAGAGAGCAGGAACACAGAGAGAGCAGGAGCACAGAGAGAACAGAAACACACACAGAGCAGGAGCACAGAGAGAGCAGATATACAGAGAGAGCAGGAGCACTGTGAGAGCAGGAGCACGAGAGAGCAGGAGCACAGAGAGAGCAGGAACACAGAGAGAGCGGGCGCACAGAGAGAGCAGGAGCACAGAGAGAGTAGGTACACAGAGAGAGCGGGCGCACAGAGAGAGCAGGAGCACAGAGAAAGCAGGAGCACAGAGAGAGCAGGAGCATGTGGGGTGCAGAACATACCTAGGCTGCCGTTCACTCAGCTATAATTGACCATGGCCCTGAGAGGTTTCTGTCGACCTTGCTATCCTGCAGACCCCAAATTGAGAACCAAAAGCTTGATTATTTTTAAGTGGAAACTGGCTAAACACGTGAGAGGGAAAGGAATCGAAGGATATGCTGATAGGGTGAGATACAGAGGGATAGGAAGCCCATGTGGATCTTTAATGCCAACATTGACCAGTTGGGCTGAATGCCCTGTCATGGTGCTGCAATTTTTGTGACACTCTTTGAAGGTAAGTCCATTTGTTAACACCATCTAGAACGACAAGGGAAGGAGATGCATGTGAACACCACCATCTCTTTTGAATGGCACTGTGGGTGCTCCTACACCACATGGACGGCACTAATTCAAGAAGGTGACTCACCACCACCATCTCAAGAGCAGTTAGAGATGGGGCAATAAATGCTAGCCTCGCTGGTGACACCCAGATCCTGAGTAGGACTAATGAAAACATTCAGAACATTAACAGTTCGTTGGGGTGTAAACCATTGACGATATTTTCATAGAATAGCTACCGTACAGAAGGAGGCCATTCGGCCCATCGAGTTTGCATAACCCTCCAAAAGACCACTCTACTAGGTCCACTCCCTTGACCTATCCCTGTAACCTAACCAACACTTCCTTGGACACTAAGGGGCAATTTTGCACAGACAATCCACCTGACCTGCATATGCTTTGACTGTGGGCACCTGGAGGAATCCCACAAATGCACGGGGAGAACACGTGAACTCCACACAGACAGTCACCCAGGCCAGAATTGAACCTGGGTCTCTGTCGCTGTAAGGCAGCAGTGCTAAACCATTGTGCCAACGCGCTGGTGATTGTGTGTTCTGGTAATGATGCTCAGTGAAGGATATTTGGGATATAGAAAGAGGTTGCGGGTGTTAACTGGAAATCGGACCTTGGGGAGAATGTAGACTTCCTCCCCATTGTCGGGGAGGGCAGAGGACACAGTTTAAACAGAATAGCTCCATTATCCCAACCTCGAATTATAACGTAGCTGGCTTTGGCAGCGGATGTTGTGCCGCCTCCCCCCCCCCTCCCCCCAAATGCCCCCCTTTTCACCCAGGGGGTATAATAAAGCCAGCTGGCGATTTTAATCGTGGGCCTTAGTGGATAGCTGGTGGCAGAGAGACCCTCCAGGTGAGTGAAACAATTTCCACTGTGGAGCCAGTGGGAGGCTCACCTGTCTCAGATTTCCCGCCATCACAATCCCACCCATGTTCTTCATGCAAGACCTCTCCTCACCGGCAGCTGCCTTGTGCCCGACCTCTTACCCACAATGTGGGAAGCAAGCTGATGGCTTTACATCCAGTCTAGGGAGTTAAAATAACCTAGGCCCAAAATCTAGACCAACCGACGGGTTTGGCACCTGTACTCCGCTCAGGATTAGAATTGGTACCAGAGTAGTCAGGAATGATCTGTTGTAAGCACTTCCAAGGTCGATCTTTCACCCCTGTGCTTGCTGACCTACATTCAACTCCTCCCTATTTCTGTAATTTCCTACAAACCTCCGGGATCTCTCAGCTCCTCCAATTCTGTCCTCTTGAGCATTTCTGATCTCAATCGCTCCATCATTGGCCTCCAGTTGTCTAGTTCCTAAGTTCTGAAATTCCAACTATGAATTATACTGTAAGTGGCAAAACCCTTAGGAGCATTAACATATAGAGGGATCTGGGCGTGCAGGTCCACAGTTCCCTAAAATGGCAACACAGGTGGCCAAGGTGATTAAGAAGGTATATGGCATGCTTGCCTTCATCAGCCGGGGCATTGAGTACAGGGGTTGGGAAATCATGTTGCAGCTATATCAGTGTTCTTCAAACTTTTTTTCCGGGGACCCATTTTTACCAATTGGCCAACCTTCGGGACCCACGCCGGCCGACCTTCGTGACCCACGCCCGCCGACCTTCGCGACCCACGCCGGCCGACCTGTGCGACCCACCGTTTTCTCTTACCTTGTTTGCTGCTGACAAAAATGGAGGAAATGGTTTGGGGTCCCTTTGGCCCTCGTACACGCTCCTCCAATGGAACCTGTTGGATGAAGCTGAAGCCTTCCGGTGTCGGAAAGTATGGAGTCTCCATCTGTCCAAAGTTCTGCATTTTTTTCCTGTAAAATTTTATCAAATAAAACCCCCCCGAACTTGTAAAAAATAATAAAAATAAAATGAATAAAATAAATGAAAAAAGTAAAAATTAAATGAATAAAATAAATGAATAAAATGAATAAACCCCCGCTGAACTTGTAAAACAAAAAGCTGCGACCGTTTGAAAAAAAGCGGCCGCACTGTGCATGCGCGCCCGATCGTCGGTGATCGGGCACGCATGCGCAGTGCGGCTGCATATTTTTACACGTTTGCGGCCATTTTGAAGGCCGCTTGCAGCCGGCGTTATTAACAGCCGGCTGCTGCGGCTGTTGCGCGCAGATTTGCGCGATCGGGAGCGCAGCGACGGACGGCTCCGCGACCCTCCCGACTCCCGCCCACGACCCACCCGCGGGTCGCGCCCCCGGGTTTGACAATGCCAGAGCTATATAAAACCTTGGTTAGGCCATATTCGGAGTATTGCGTGCAGTACTGGTCACCACATTATCAGAAGGATGTGAAAGATTTGGAGAGAGTGCATAGAAGGTTTGCAAGGATGTTGCCTGGTCTCGAGGGTGCTGGCTATGAGGAGATCATTGAATAAACTAGGATTGCTTTCACTGGAAAGACGGAGGCTGAGGGGAGACCTGATAGAGGTCTACAAAATTATGAGAGGCATAGACAGAGGCTATTTCCAAGGGTGGAAGTGTCAATTACAAGGGGGCAGTAGTTCAAGGTGAGAGGGGTGATGTGACCATCAATTCACACGTGACGATGAGTAGAAGTGAACAGTGGTTTTAATCAGCCAGAACTGTGCCTGCCTGCGACTGCTCTGTACTGAGTGCCGCCTACAGGCTGCAGATCTATATACCTCCCCCAAGGGGGCGGAGCCATAGGCAGAGCCATAGGCGGAGCCCACAAGGGCATCAACATAATACAATACAATGTCATGCAATACAATGGTGAATGATAGCAGTAATACGTTCACCACATTCACCCCCTGTTAAAAATTGAAGTCCAGCGGGGGTGACGTGGGCTGATAGCTCGAGTCTGTCCGGCGCCTTGATCGTTCGCTGTGATCGCCTGAGCTCTGGTTTCGCTGCGGGCATGGGTGTTGAACTCGTCGCTGCGGGCACGGGTGTTGGGCTCGTTGACTCTGGGAGCGTGTCGTCTTGAGCTTCATCACTGTAGGTCGGCGATGGGGGGAGTGGGGGTGTAGGCCATGTAGGGGCGGGGGCGGTGTTCGGTGTAGGGTGGGGGGGATAGGTGGTGGTCGCAGGTGAACCGGCGGGTGCCAGGTCCAGGAGGGAGACTGTATCTTGTCGGCCGGCGCGGTGCGCCACGTAGGCATACTGAGGGTTGGCGTGAAGGAGCTGGACCCTCTCGGCCAGGGGGTTGGACTTATGGCTCCACATGTGCTTTCGGAGGAGGACAGGCCCCGGTGTTGTCAGCCAGGATAGAAGCGAGACCCCGGAGGTGGATTTCCTGGGGAAAACAAATAGGCGGCCATGGGGGGTCTCGTTCGTGGCTGTGCAGAGGAGTGACCGAATGGAGTGGAGCGCGTCGGGGAGGACCTCCTGCCAGCGGGAAACTGGGAGACTTCTAGACAGTAGGGCCAGAAGGACGGCCTTCCATACCGTCGCGTTTTCCCTCTCCACCTGTCCGTTTCCCCGGGGATTGTAACTGGTAGTCTTGCTCGAGGTGATGCCCTTACCGAGCAGGTACTGACGCAGTTCATCGCTCATAAACGAGGAGCCCCGGTCACTGTGGACGTAAGTGGGGAAACCGAACAGGGTGAAGATACTATGCAGGGCCTTAATGACAGTGGCCGCGGTCATGTCGGGACATGGGACGGCGAAGGGGAAACGGGAGTACTCGTCAACGATGTTGAGAAAGTACACATTGTGGTCAGTGGAGGGGAGGGGCCCTTTCAAATCGACGCTGAGACGTTGAAAGGGGCGGGAAGCCTTCACCAGGTGGGCCTTGTCTGGCCGATAGAAGTGCGGCTTGCACTCAGCGCAGACTTGGCAGTCCCTGGTGATGGCCCTGACCTCCTCGGTGGAGTAGGGCAGGTTGCGGGCCTTGATGAAGTGGAGAAGCCGGGTGACCCCCAGGTGACAGAGGTCATTGTGGATGGCCCGCAGTCGGTCATCTTGCACGCTGGCGCATGTGCCGCGGGACCGGGCGTCTGGGGGCTCGTTGAGCTTCCCCGGACGATACGCAATATCGTAATTATAGGTGGAGAGTTCGATTCTCCACCTCAGGAATTTGTCATTCTTGATCTTGCCCCGCTGTGTGTTGTTGAACATAAAGGCTACCGACCGTTGGTCGGTGACGAGGGTGAACCTCCTACCGGCCAGGTTGTGTCTCCAATGCCGCACAGCTTCCACAATGGCTTGAGCTTCTTTTTCGACTGAGGAGTGTCGAATCTTGGAGCTGTTGAGGGTATGGGGAAAAAAAGCCACGGGCCTGCCTGCCTGGAAGGGGATGGACTCGTCCACCGAGTGCATTGCCGCTTTGGTGATGTCTGCCTTGATGCGGCTGAAGGCCAGGCGGGCCTCAGTCGTCAGGGGTAAGATGGTGGCTTTGATAAGTGGGCGGGGCTTTGTCCGCATAGTTGGGGACCCACTGGGCATAATAGGAAAAGAACCCGAGGCATCTCTTCAGGGCCTTGGGGCAGTGGGGAAGGGGGTGTTGCAGGAGGGGGCGCATGGAGTGGGGGTCGGGCCCCAGGACTCCATTTTCCACGACATAGCCGAGGATGGCTGGTCGGGTTGTGCGGAAAACACATTTCTCCTTGTTGTAGGTGAGATTCAGGGCTTGGGCGGTTTGGAGAAACTTCTGAAGGTTGGTGTCGTGATCCTGCTGATCATGGCCGCAGATGGTGACGTTATCCAAGTACGGGAACGTGGCCCGCAGCCCGTACTGGTCAACCATTCGGTCCATCGTTCTTTGGAACACCAAGACCCCATTGGTGACGCCGAAGGGGACCCTGAGGAAGTGGAAGAGGCGACCGTCTGCCTCAAAGGCAGTGTCGTGGCGATCTTCCGGGCGGATCGGGAGCTGATGGTATGCGGACTTCAGGTCTACCGTGGAGAAAACCCGGTAGTGTGCAATCTGATTAACCATGTCCGCTATGTGGGGAAGGGGGTACGCATTGAGTTGCGTGTAATGATTTATGGTCTGGCTGTAGTCTACAACCATCCGGTTCTTTTCCCCGGTCCTGACGACCACCACTTGGGCTCACCAGGGGCTATTACTCGCCTCGATGATCCCCTCCCTCAAGCGCCGCTGAACCTCCGACTTGATAAAAGTCCTGTCCTGGGCACTGTACCGCCTGCTCCTGGCGGCGATGGGTTTACAGTCGGAGGTGAGGTTCGCGAAGAGCGAGGGAGGGGCCACCTTAAGGGTCGCGAGGCTACATACGGTGAGAGGGGGTAGGGGTCCGCCAAACTTCAGGGTCAGGCTTCTGAGGTTGCACTGGAAATCCAGTCCTAACAAGAGGGGAGCGCAGAGATGGGGAAGGACATAGAGTTTAAAATCGGCGTACTCGGCGCCCTGTATCGCGAGGCTCGCGACACAGTACCCCCGGATCTGCACTGAATGTGATGCGGAAGCGAGGGAGATTGTTTGGGATGCGGGGGAAATCCGGAGAGTAACAGCCGTGTCTCGATGTATGAAGCTCTCCGTGCTCCTGGAGTCAAACAGACAGGGCGTTTCGTGCCCATTGACCCGGATGGTCATCATCGAGTTCCTGAGGTGCTTGGGCCGTGACTGATCGAGGGTGACAGCGCCGAACTGCGGGTAGCCGACGTGGTCGGAGGTGGTGGGATGGCCCCAAGGTGGCAGCCCCCGTCGGTCGCACGTGTCGGGTGGCGTTGAAGATGGCGGCCAAGGTGGCGGCCCCCATGAGTAGCACGTGTCAGGCGGAGTTAAAGATGGCGGCCCCCACGGATAGCACGAAGCGGATGACGCGTCGGAAGGGGGCGGTATCGGCAGGCACGCAGCCATGCTGCGGGGTCTGCGGGCCTGTGAGTCTGTGAGTCGGGCCTGCGATTTAGGAGCTTTGAGTTGGGCCAAGCAGACTTCGGCTGCAGTCCAGGCCGGGCAAAATTGCCTGAGGTGCTGGTTCTGGCCGCAAAAATAGCGGGGCGGTGCCCCGGATTGGGCGGGCAGCCGCGCGGCACAGGCCTGGAACACCCTCGGGTCGGGTGACCACGAGGGACTCACGTGGTCGGAGGGGAAAGCATTTAGGCTCTTGAAAGCTACTTCTAAGGAGGTGAATAGTTTTACCGTCTCTTCTAGGTCGAGGGCGCCCTTTTCGAGCAGGCGCTGTCTGACATAGTTGGACCGGACTCCAGCCGCATAGGTGTCCAGGATGGCGAGTTCCATGTGTTGTGAGGCCGTGACGGCCTTGTAGTTGCAGTTTCGAGCAAGTACCCTCAGGTCGCGTAGATACTCCTCCAGCGATTCCCCGGGGCGTTGACGACGCGTGGTGAGGAGATGCCGCGCGAACACTTGGTTCACCGGCCTCGCGTAATGCCTTTTCAGGATCGCAACTGCGTCTGCGTACGTGGTCGCTTCCTCGATTAATACGGAGATTCGGTGGCTCACCCAGGCGTGGAGGAGACTCAGCTTCTGTGCCTCGGTGACGGCGGGCGAGGAGGAGGCGGCGAGGTAGGCCTCAAAGCAGCGGAGCCAGTGCGAAAAGATTCCTTTGGCTTCAGCTGCCTGAGGGCCGAGTTCCAGTAGATCAAGTTTGAGGGCTGCTTCCATAGCGATATCTTAGCTGATTAAATTGATGTGACCATCAATTCACACGAGACGATGAGTAGAAGCGAACAGTGGTTTTAATCAGCTAGAACTGTGCCTGCCTGCGACTGCTCTGTACTGAGTGCCGCCTACAGGCTGCAGATCTATATACCTCCCCCGAGTGGGCGGAGCCATAGGCGGAGCCCACAAGGGCATCAACATAATACAATACAGTGTAATGCAATACAATGGTGAATGGTAGCAGTAATACGTTCACCACAAGGGGGAAAGTTTAAGGGAAGATATGAGGGGTAAATCTTTCACCCAGAGAGTGAAATGGTGCCTGGATCGCGCTGCCAGAGGATGTGGTGGAAGCAGGCACATTAGCAACATTTGAGAGGCATCTGGACGGGTACATAAATAGGGAGGAAATAGAGGGGTACAGACTGAGTAAGGACAGGAGGTTTTTTTTAGTTAGGACATCATGGTCGGCACAGGTTTGGAGGGCCGAAGGGCCTGTTCCTGTGTTGTACTTTTCTTTTTCTTTAAACGTCTTTGCCTCCCTGCTCCATTAAGGTGCTCCTTTGAACCCACCCCTTTGGCCAGGTTTTTATGCAAACAATCAGTAATCATAATCAATAGAAGGGAGTGAGGAGAGGAGACTTTGGATCCATATCAATACAAAAGTGGCTGTGTGACTCAGGAGAGAGGCTCTTAGTCTGGATACACGAGGTCAAACTTTCTTCCTTAGCATGTTGGACGCTGAAGGGTAATCTCTGATCCAACCTGTCGTCCATGCGACGCCAGCCCATTTCCTGCCTCATTGTATTTCTCATGTACTTTCCATGACTTCAAGACATTCCAAAGCATTTTACAGCCAATGAACTTCATGGGAAGTGTCAAATTGTGCACAGCAATAAATATCAATGTGGGCATGACCAGAGCATCTGACTTTCAACTTGTTGAGTGAGGGGATAAATATTGTCTGATACACTGGGGGAAACTCACCTTCTCTTCTTTGTCCAAAGCCAGGGGGGCAACTTTCATGATCCAGGCACGAGGGCCTGGGCGAGGGCATTGGTTTAACATCTCATCTGAAAGATGGCGGGCTGGATTCTCCGCAGCCACGTGCCGAAATCGGGTTCGGCGCGGGGGCGGAGAATCCAATTTCACGACGAAAATCAGGCCCGGCGGTTCTCCGGGACCCGAGAATCGCCGTGATCGCGGAGTACTCCGCGCGACTGGGGGCCCATTGCCAGAGGCCAGCCCAGCGATCCTCCGCTCCCGACCTGCCGAGTTCCCGACAGCGCGGAACTAACCTGGTTTTGCCGGTCGGGATGCTGGTGTGGCGGCTGCGGACTCAGTCTGCGGCCGCCCAGGCGGGGGCGCGGGGGGGGGGGGATCGGACACCGGGCGGGGCCTTATAGCCGGCCGGGGGTCAGATCCGGGCAGTCGGATGCTCGGGCGCCCGGCCGATCGAGGGGGTCTAGTTTTTATGTGTGGCTCTGCGGTCCGAGCCCGCCATGGCGCTCGGGCGCCGCCGATGGAGGCCGCCGCTGTCCGCATGTGCGGACTCAAAACCAGAAGTGCGGGGGCCCTCATCCACAGCTAAAGATGCGTCAATCATTGTGGGCCCCTGCTAGGGCAGCACGATCGTGCAGTGGGTTAGCCCTGCTGCCTCACGGCACCGAGGTCCCAGGTTCAATCCCGGCTCTGAGTCACTGTCTGTGTGGAGTTTGCACATTCTCCCTGTGTTTGCGTGGGTTTTGCCCCCACAACCTAAAGATATGCAAGGTTGAACACGCTAAATTGCCCCTTAATTGGAAAAAATGAATTGGGTATGCTAAATTTATTATAAAATAAAATAAAAATTCTGGGTCCCTGCAGGGTTGCGAATTAGCTTCATTTATTCCCAGAACCTCCAGAGTACTGTACTCACAATGTCAGCCTGGATCTTACCCTCAAGTATGTCCCTGGAAGAGGACTTGAACCCACAACCTTCTGGCCCAAAGGTGAGAGCGCCCTGAGCCACACAAGCAATTGCTGACAACTCTTTTCTTTCCTCTCCCAAGGTGAAGTTGACTTTTGCCAGAATCCATTTCCCTGAGCCTCGGGAATGGGAGCTGAGTGCCCCCTGCAGGTGGTACCTCTGAACTACCGGCCGACTGGAGCAGATCCTCTGTGGTGAGGCTGGAGGTAATTTGAAAAACACGCATTCTGGACATGGATTTCAAATTTTTGTTAACTCGTATTTCAGAATAAAGATTAAATACTTCACCCCGTGTGGGAATCTGATGTTATAGGACACACCTGATTCTCTTCACTTCTACGAGCAAATACATTCTGCCACATTTGCACTTATACTATGAAGTCAAAAATGTATTGTCATGGATCCAGTTTCATAATCAATTAATAAGTCGTACACATAACTCAGGAGAATATAGAAAAGTAAATTTTTTTGACTGAAGCCTCAACTGCAATAGAGGAACAGGAGTAGACCATCCAATCCTTCGAGCCCGTTTTGCCATTCAATTGAAGACACAACTTGCAATTAAGCAGCGCTTTCTGTGACCTCAGGATGTTCCAAAGAGCTTTACGGACAATAAATTATTTTTGAAGTGCAGTGGCTGTTGTAATGTAGGAAGCGTGGCAGCACTTTGCACACAGCAAGATCCCACTGGTTTAGCACACTGGGCTAAATCGCTGGCTTTGAAAGCAGACCAAGGCAGGCCAGCAGCACGGGTTCAATTCCCGTACCAGCCTCCCCGAACAGGCGCCAGAATGTGGCGACTAGGGGCTTTTCACAGTAACTTCGTTTGAAGCCTACTTGTGACAATAAGCGAATTTAATTTCACAGACAACAGTGAGACCAGTCACCAAGTTCTAGGGCTCCTGCCCTCGAGGATGACAGCTGGCAACGTAGTTGTGCATATGTCTATAACATCATGGTCGAATAGCCTATGCAAGTCTCAACCATGAGCTATGAGGTTTCTTTTTACACGTTGCCTTACAGTTCTGGAATGAATGTAGGCCAGGTGCCTTGCCCATTGGTCAAGTCTTGGGGGTGCGTGTCCAGTTTGTGCATCTCCACTCTCACCTCCCATCGGCACCGATGAGTCCCAATAGCCCAGCCTTCTCTGTTGAGGTAGGTTTTAATGGATCGGTGGGGTGGGGAGTAGATCTGTGCAAGTTTGGGGTGGGTGGGTGTTACTGTCCAGGGTCCTTGACAATTCATGATCCATTTCTGGGTTCCAGAGCCCGTTCCCCAGCCCAGGCCCACAGGCTATGAAATTTTGGAAAGGCAGTGCGGGTTTGGTCCCACTTGCTCCATCGGCATTGACAGTGATGGATTAGTCCTGGCCTTGTGCAGGCAGCTGTACTGGAGACACATTTCCATTATTTGGAATCCACAGATGCTGTGAAGATGAGTTCAGCTGATAAAAGCATGGCAACGCAATAACCTGCCCTCATTGCCTCACTTGAAGCATCTTAATGTATGGTTCACTAGCTGCGTTTGTAATAGAATCACACGGAACAGAAGGAGACACATTTGGCCCATTGTGTGTGCACCGGCTCTTTGAGAGGCCTATCCAATTTGTCTCACTTCCCTGCTCTTTCCCTGGAGCCTTGCAAATCCCAACCCCCTCCCCCCCCCCCACCTCAAGTATTTATCCAATTGATATTTGAAAACAGCTGTTGATTCCGTTTCCACCACCTTTTCATGCAGAGCATTTCAGATCATTACAACTCACTGCCTAACAATCTTATTTAAAATTTTTATTTTAAAATACCCAATTGTTTTCCAATTAAGGGGCAATTTAGCGAGGCCAATCCACCTACCCTGCACACCTTTGGGTTGTGGGGGCGAAACCCACGCAGACACGGGGGGAATGTGCAAACTCCACATGGACAGTGACCCAGAGCCGGGATCGAACCTGGGACCCTGGCGCCGTGAGGCAGCAGTGCTAACCACTGTGCCACCGTGCTGCCCTACTGCCTAGCAATCTTACTTATTTATCTCCACATTGTTTTTCATGCCAATTAGTCAGAGGTGCCTTCTTTCAGATGGAATGTTAAACCGATGTTCTATGTTCTATGTTCTATGAAGCCACATCTCCCCTATCAGAGGGACATAAAAGGTTCCATGGTAATTCTCTGAAGACGTGCAGGGGGGCAGTTCTTCCCGGTGTTCTGGCCAACATCAATCCTATAACCAAAAGCCGAGATCTTGATCTTATTCCTGTTTGTGGGAAGTTACCATCAAAATAGATTGTTGCCTATACCTCTGAACTCACAAAAGGGGCCCACATGTCAAAAGTAACGACTGAACTGTGAAGCACTTTGGGATGTTATGAGAGTATGAAAGATGTTCTAGAAATACAGGCCTTTGTTTACTTGTGGTTTGATCTAAATCACAGAGCATTGGTTCGTAAAACATCTGGATTTTGTATTCTGGATTTGATTCACGTTTCTGTAGAAGGTTAGGGAGTCTTTGAATAAGTTATTGCTGGGTTTAAATTTAATCCAACAAATGTCCACCAGAGGGCAGTACTGAAACATATTCTTACAAAGGCGGTTCAAATGTGATGGAGTTGACAGCGGCAGTAATTATTTCTCACCGATTTGCTCCATCTGTACTGAGTATAAATCCATTAATTACCTTTCAGGGTCTCACAAAACTCAGACTTGTACTTGCGTACAAATCCAGGCTGACTCTCCTAGAGCAGAGCTGAGTGAGTGTCCTTTGGATTGATTTAGACTGGCGGCATGGTGGTGGCCTGGGTGCCTGGTTGGCATTTTTTGCGCACACGCGATCGGGCCGGGGGTGCCCTGCGTGGGTGTTGGAGGGATGCGGAGGGGCCAGGGGCTGCGAGCACCGGGAAACACACAGCTAAACGCGCTCGCTGTGGCGCTTTGCTCCCAATTGGTTGAATCAAGTCCTTAGTCACTTTTTTGGGGCCCTGGGGAGTTTCTCACGGTTTAGTCCAGACTTAGAAATATTTCCATCACTGGGGAGCTGAACCCGCTCGGGGCTAGACCGACTCCTTAGAGATCCGGCCTCCATTTGGAAAAAAAGCCCTGATCTCTAAGTGGGCTTGAGGGACCCCACAACCCACACCCATGGACAATGTCACCCCACATGAGCATTACCCTATGCACCCCCCCCCCAGGTAAGGACTCCCTGCAATGGGGTCCCTAGGGGCCCTCCTCTTCAGGCCCCCTACACCCCATTCCAGGCCCCCCCATTCTAGGACCCGCGCTCTCCGCCCACCCCAACCTTCCAGAGGCTCCTACCGTGCACCCCCACACCTTCATAACCCCCTCCACCCTCCTTTCATGGTGATGGCCCCCCCCCCTCAGGCCCTGACCTTTGGCAGTGCCATGCTGGCACCTGGGAACCCTGACACTGCCACCGTGGTAGTGCTCCTGTCGGCTTTGCAGCGCCACCCAGGAACTTTGGCAGTGCTACGGTGGCAATGCCATGGTGCCCACCCTGCCCTGTCCACCATCCAATAGCCTGGGAGAGCCCCCCCCCCCCCCCCCCCCCCCCCCCCCCCCGGGGTACCATTCCTGGTCCATGTTTGTGTGGACCAGTACTGGACAACACCCGGCTGGGGCCTCTCTGGGGAGGCCAGTAGATCCCAGGTGAACTCGCTGGGTGAAGTTGGCTTAAAACCAACCTAAGCCAGCCAGGCTTGGTCATGCCCATTATGGGCTGGCTCCTGATCTTGACAAGAGGCTTCACCCAGCATCTAATGGCTGCATTGCCCTCCTGTTCGAGCGTGATGCGGCCGGTAGGAGTTGGAGTAAGCCATTCGGCCCATCGAGTCTGCTCCACCATTCAACATGATCTTGGTTGATCCACTATCTGCACATCGTTCTACCGTGCTCTCTCCATCTCCCTTGATGCCTTCAGTGACTCGAAATCCCTCTATTTCTTTCTTAACTACATTCAGTGAGTTGGTCGCCACGGCTTTCTGTGGTGGAGAATTCCACAGGCTCACCACCGTCTGAATGAAGAAGTTTCTCCTCATCTTGTATCCTGAGACTGTGACCCCTTGTTTTAGACCTCTCCCCTCCCCCACCCAGAGGAAACAATATCCAGCCCTGTCAGAGGTTTATTTATTTCAATGAGATTGCCTCTCATTCTTCTACATTCCAGGGAATACAGGCCTAGTGGACTCAACCTCTTCTCGTACAACAAGCTTGCCATTCCAGGCAGAGGTCTGGTCAACCTTCACTGCACTCCCTCTTTTCTGAGGTAAGGAGGCCAAAACTAAAAGGCACAAATCTAAAGGAGGTGCAGGAGCAGAGAGGGGCTTGGGGTATATAATTATTGAAGGCGTCAAGGCAGGTTGAGGAATGGTTAAGAAGCCATACCAGGCTTCATAAGCACAGACATAGAGAACAAAAGAAAGGAAGTTTAGGACTGGGAATGCACAGCCGGAGAGGGTGGTGAAGGCAGATTCAATTGTGGCTTTCAAAAGGATAAGCCCCGAATGAGAAAGAAATGTAACCCCACCAGCAAAGGGCAGAGGAATGGGATTAACTAAATTGATCTTGCAAAGAGCCAGCGTAATTCGATGGGCCAAATGGTCTCCTTCTATGTTATAACCATTTATGATTCTAAATAAATGGACATCTCTTTCTCCTTTTGGTATAAGACTAAAAAGTGATTGCTGGTGGACAAATCAGCTACAGAGGGCATCATAGACAATTTGAGGCTTTCCTCTTGAGTCCCATGTGAGGAAGGCGCTCCCACCGTGTAGTCAGGTTTTGGAGTTCCAGGCCTTTGATCCAGCAGCTGTGAAGAAATGGCCCATATATATCCAAATTGGGGTGAGGTGTGTGACCAGGAGACATTGGATGGTGGTATATCGTGAGGAGGAACATGTCGAATGACCAACAGCAGGAGCATGGCGACTAGGAGGTCGGATATTATGGCAATATTTTATGGACACAACGGGGTCTCACTCGTTGCCTGGAAAGTCAGCGAGAGCCCTGTGTGAGAAGGTCAGCCAGATTATCTGCCAAGCAGGCACGTAGCTAGACAATGGTAGGCCCTCCGTAGGACCAAGCACTCCAAAGGTGGGAAAGAGCTGTCAGCCAACCAGAGGCTGGCAGCTGTACATAGCTCGGCAGTGCCGCCGGGAGTGGTGGTGGCTACTGCTGGTAATGCACCCACTCATGAATTTGTATCACCAAGGGACCTGGCCTAAAGGAGGCTGGAGGGGTGTTGTATGGTAGGGTTTGGTTGGGGAGTTGCGGGGGAGGCTAGTTGACAGGAAGGGCAGAGGGTGGTTCTTAGCACTGAGTGCCTTTGTACCAGGGAACCGTCCTGGAAGCCCACAAACAACCCGGACAGGGTTTGCTTTTCGGGCTTCCCCTACCTGGGGCTGGATAAATACCAATGGTGACGGGATGAGGCCCTTAAGGGGACATTAATTGGCCAGTGTCGGCGTTGGCGGCGGGGGGGGGGGGGGGGGGGGGCTGTCAAATAGCCTTCCTTCCCACAGGCTCAATCAAGGCAGATGCCCGGTGGGCACCGCATGGGCTGGAGTGCTTTATCGACCCTTTTAACCGCCCTTTTGATTTGATGTTTGTCAAGTTTCCGTTGATCTTTGGTTCCCTTGGGCAGTGCCTGAGTTTGTTTAATTGATTCTAATTAGTTGATTGGCCTCAAAAGAGCTCAATCAAGGCAGAGGCAGGAAGCAGTGGGACCCCCCAACCACCACCTTCCAATTAAATGACCCCCCATCACTAAACCCGCCATGGCGGTAGGGAGACCATTAGCTTCCACCCGTTGTGCTGAAGCCTCCAGAAATGCGTCCCACCTGAGTCGGTGACCCCACCCTATTAGACATTTTTTTGTAATGCAGAACAAGGCCAGCAGCGCGGGTTCAATTCCCGTACCAGCCTCCCCGAACAGGCGGCGGAATGTGGCGACTAGGGGCTTTTCACAGTAACTTCATACTTGTGACAATAAAAGATTATTATTGTTATTGATTTCACCCGGAGCTGAATGCAGGCGCTGTAAGTTTCCTGGCTGGCCCAGGAGATTGCGATGACGGCTGAAACAATTCTTTTTGTGTTCATTTTGGTTCGATTTGTGGAGCAGGCAGTTTTGTGGCATGCAATCGGAAGAAACAGCCAGGACCCACTTGGTCTGTGAGTTACCGTGAAAGCTGCTGGTTTCGTTGTTAATTAAAAACCAAAGTAGTTTTTTTTCAGGAACGGGAACCTGCCAGCTGCACATGGTCCCTCCTGAGTCTGAAGAGGCTGACTTTAACAACCCAGGCTGCCTCGCTGCCACGGTAACTAAGGATGGACAATAAATAAAAGCTCTTCACTTATCCTAATTTTAGAATGTGTATGCCATGTAAATTTTGAAAATCCAGCTTCAGCTCTTCCATCTCGAGGGGGAGGCTTTCATCACAATAACAACCACTTGCGTTGATATGGCGACTTTAACTCAGGCTAGGCTTGACCCTGACCCATAAGGAGGTATTAGGGCAGGTGACCGAAAGCTTGGTCAGAGGGATAGGCTTTAAGAACCGTCTTGATGGAGGATGTAGATGGGCTTTAGAGTGGTTTCACAGGTCGGCGCAACATCGAGGGCCGAAGGGCCTGTACTGCGCTGTAATGTTCTATGTTCTATGGATAGAGGTGGGAGGTGTAGGGAGGGAATTCCACAGTTTCCAGTCTGGGTAAGTGAAGGCGTGGCTGCCAAAGGTAGAGTGTGTTGTGTTGGGTGCTCTGGATCCGTGGAACACATACAGGCCACCAACACTTAAAATAGCGCAACACTGTTTTATTAAGTTACAAACTGTTGAACAACTTCCGGGTGCGGCGATGACCAGCTAAGTCGCACGTTTCGGCAGCTCCCGGTGGAACGGACTTTTGGGCTCTTAATAGGAGCCCCAACGGCAATTTTAACGGCTAAAAACACTGTGCGGTAAACCAGAAGGGAATCCCCCCTGGACACGGATGGAAAAAGGAGAGGAAAGTGGCCGGATTGCGGTGGATCCTTTAGAGCAGCGGCAAGGAAGGCAAGCAAAAACCAAGATGGCGTCGGAAGGTGGCAGTTTAATATGGGGCCCTGAACAACACGAGTTCTTGAAGCGCTGCGTGGAAGAGCTTAAAAAGGAGATGAAGAAGGAGCTGTTGGCCCCGATATTACAGGCGATCGAAGGGCTAAAAGATGAGCAAAAGACCCAGGAGCAGGAGCTTCGGGTCGTGAAGGCAAAGGCTGCCGAGAACGAGGACGATATACAGGGCCTGGTGGTGAAGATGGAGATGCACGAGACTCACCATAAAAGTTGTGTGGAAAGGCTGGAGGTGCTGGAGAATAATGCGAGGAGGAAGAATTTAAGGATTCTTGGTCTTCCCGAGGGTGCAGAGGGGGCGGACGTCGGGGCATATGTGAGCATGATGCTGCACTCGTTAATGGGACCGGAGGCCCCGACGGGTCCGTTGGAGGTGGAGGGAGCCTATCGAGTTATGGCGCGAAGACCGAGGGCTGGAGAAATTCCCCGAGCCATAGTGGTGAGATTTCTCCGATATAAGGACAGAGAGATGGTCCTCAGATGGGCAAAGAAAACTCGGAGCAGTAGGTGGGAGAACGCGGTGATCCGCGTATATCAAGACTGGAGTGCGGAGGTGGCGAGAAGGAGGGCGAGCTTTAATCGGGCCAAGGCGGTGTTGCATAAAAGGAAGGTCAAATTTGGAATGCTGCAGCCGGCAAGACTGTGGGTCACATATCAAGGGAAACACCACTACTTTGAAACGGCGGATGAGGCATGGACATTTATTGTCGAAGAGAAATTGGAATAAGTGGGTTATAAAAAAGAACGTTTGAGACAAAGTGGTGGGGCGAATATGGGGGGCGAAGAGGGGGGAAAAGGGGAGAGAGATGATTTTTAAGTTGTTAATCCTGCGACCCTGTAACTTTTCTCTCTTCCCCATGTTATGGGGGAGGGAGGGGGGGAGGTGGAGGAGCTGGGGGCGTTGGCCATTGGGGGCGGGGCCAAAAGGGAAGCATGGGCTTTGTTCCCGCGCTATGATAATTATGGCGGGAACAGTGAAGCAGGAAGGAGGGGGCGTCGCACAGTGCGAGCCGAGGTCAAGGGGGGAAGCCGAGGTCGGCCAGAGTTTGCTGACTTCTGGGAGCAACATGGGGGGTGCAATTACGCTAGTGAGGGATCTAGCGGGGGGTGGGTGGGGGGGGGGGTTAACTGGGTTGCTGCTGCTGGGGAGAAGGGGGAGCTGGTATGGGGTGGGGTGGGCGGGGCGGGGGGGCGCCGCCTGGGGGGGGGACAGCTACGTGGGAACCGGGTGAGGAGCTGGATTAAAAAAGGGGATGGCTAGTCGACAAGGGGGGGGTAAAGAGCCCCCCAACCCGGCTGATCACGTGGAATGTGAGAGGGCTGAACGGGCCGATAAAGAGGGCACGGGTACTCGCACGCCTAAAGAAACTTAAGGCAGATGTGGTTATGCTGCAGGAGACGCATTTGAAACTGATAGACCAGGTCAGACTACGCAAAGGATGGGTGGGGCAGGTGTTTCATTTGGGGCTAGATGCAAAAAACAGGGGGGTGGCTATACTAGTGGAGAAGCGGGTAATGTTTGAGGCAAAGACCATAGTGGCGGATAGTGGGGGCAGATACGTGATGGTGAGTGGCAAATTACAAGGGGAGGCGGTGGTCTTAGTGAACGTATATGCCCCGAACTGGGATGATGCCAACTTTATGAGGCGCTTGCTAGGACGTATCCCGGACCTAGAGGCGGGGAAGCTGGTAATGGGTGGAGATTTTAACACGGTGCTGGAACCAGGGCTGGACAGATCGAGGTCCAGGACCGGAAGGAGGCCGGCAGCAGCTAGGGTGCTTAAGGACTTTATGGAGCAGATGGGAGGAGTAGACCCCTGGAGATTTAGTAGACCTAGGAGCAAGGAGTTTTCGTTTTTCTCCTATGTCCACAAAGTTTATTCACGGATAGACTTTTTTGTTTTGGGAAGGGCGCTGATCCCGAAGGTGACGGGGACGGAATATACGGCTATAGCTATTTCGGATCACGCTCCACATTGGGTGGACTTGGAGATAGGGGAGGAAAAAGAACAGCGTCCACCCTGGAGAATGGACATGGGACTATTGGCGGACGAGGGGGTGTGCTTAAGGGTGAGGGGGTGTATTGAAAGGTACTTGGAACTCAATGATAATGGGGAGGTCCAGGTGGGAGTGGTCTGGGAGGCGCTGAAGGCAGTGGTTAGAGGGGAGCTGATATCAATCAGGGCACATAAAGGAAAGCAGGAGGGTAGGGAACGGGAGCGGTTGCTGAAAGAACTTCTGAGGGTGGACAGGCAATATGCGGAGGCACCGGAGGAGGGACTGTACAGGGAAAGGCAAAGGCTACATGTAGAATTTGATTTGCTGACTACGGGTAATGCGGAGGCACAGTGGAGGAAGGCACAGGGTGTACAGTACGAATATGGGGAGAAGTCGAGCAGGTTGCTGGCCCACCAACTGAGGAAAAGGGGAGCAGCGAGGGAGATAGGTGGAGTGAGAGATGAGGAGGGAGAGATGGAGCGGGGAGCGGAGAGGGTGAATGGAGTGTTCAAGGCATTCTATGAAAGATTATATGAAGCTCAGCCCCCGGATGGGAAGGAGAGAATGATGTGTTTTCTGGACCAGCTGGAATTTCCTAAGGTGGAGGAGCAGGAGAGGGTGGGACTGGGAGCACAGATTGAAATGGAGGAAGTAGTGAAAGGAATTCGGAGCATGCAGGCGGGGAAGGCCCCGGGACCAGACGGATTCCCAGTTGAATTTTATAGGAAATATGTGGACTTGCTGGCCCCGCTACTGATGAGAACCTTTAATGAGGCGAGGGAAAGGGGGCAGCTGCCCCCGACTATGTCAGAGGCAACGATATCGCTCCTCCTAAAGAAGGAAAAAGACCCGCTGCAATGCGGGTCCTATAGGCCTATTTCCCTCCTGAACGTGGACGCTAAGATTCTGGCCAAAGTAATGGCAATGAGGATAGAGGATTGTGTCCCGGGGGTGGTCCATGAGGACCAAACTGGGTTTGTGAAGGGGAGACAGCTGAATACGAATATACGGAGGCTGCTAGGGGTAATGATGATGCCCCCACCAGAGGGGGAAGCGGAGATAGTGGTGGCGATGGATGCCGAGAAAGCATTTGATAGAGTGGAGTGGGATTATTTGTGGGAGGTGCTGAGGAGATTTGGCTTTGGAGATGGGTATATAAGATGGGTACAGCTGCTGTATAGGGCCCCGATGGCGAGCGTGGTCACGAATGGACGGGGGTCTGAATATTTTCGGCTCCATAGAGGGACGAGGCAGGGATGTCCTCTGTCCCCATTATTGTTTGCACTGGCGATTGAGCCCCTGGCAATAGCATTGAGGGGTTCCAGGAAGTGGAGGGGAGTACTCAGGGGAGGAGAAGAACACCGGGTATCTCTGTATGCGGACGATTTGTTGCTATATGTGGCGGACCCGGCGGAGGGGATGCCAGAGATTATGCGGATACTTGGGGAGTTTGGAGATTTCTCAGGGTATAAATTGAACATGGGGAAAAGTGAGTTGTTTGTGGTGCATCCAGGGGAGCAGAGCAGAGAAATAGAGGACTTACCGTTGAGGAAGGTAACAAGGGACTTTCGGTACTTGGGGATCCAGATAGCCAAGAATTGGGGTACATTGCATAGGCTAAATTTAACGCGGTTGGTGGAACAGATGGAGGAGGACTTTAAGAGATGGGACATGGTGTCCCTGTCACTGGCAGGGAGGGTGCAAGCGGTTAAAATGGTGGTCCTCCCGAGATTCCTTTTTGTGTTTCAGTGCCTCCCGGTGGTGGTCACGAAGGCTTTTTTCAAAAGAATTGAGAAGAGTATTATGAGTTTTGTGTGGGCCGGGAAGACCCCGAGAGTGAGGAGGGGATTTTTGCAGCGTAGTAGGGACAGGGGGGGGGCTGGCACTACCGAGCCTAAGTGAGTACTACTGGGCCGCCAATATCTCAATGGTGTGTAAGTGGATGGGAGAAGAGGAGGGAGCGGCGTGGAAGAGATTGGAGAGGGCGTCCTGCAGGGGGACTAGCCTACAAGCTATGGTGACGACGCCGTTGCCGTTCTCACCGAAGAAATACACCACAAGCCCGGTGGTAGTGACTACACTGAAAATCAGGGGGCAGTGGAGACGGCACAGGGGAAAGACGGGAGCCTCGGTGTGGTCCCCGATAAGAAATAACCATAGGTTTGTTCCGGGGAGAATGGATGGGGGATTTGGAGCATGGCAAAGAGCAGGGGTAACACAATTGAGAGATCTGTTCGTAGATGGGACGTTTGCGAGTCTGGGAGCGCTGACGGAAAAATATGGGTTGCCCCAAGGGAATGCATTTCGGTATATGCAACTGAGGGCTTTTGCGAGGCAACAGGTGAGGGAATTCCCTCAGCTCCCGACGCAGGAGATGCAGAACAGAGTGATCTCAGAGACATGGGTGGGGGGCGGTAAGATGTCAGACATATATAGGGAAATGAGGGACGAGGGGGAGATCATGGTAGATGAGCTGAAAGGGAAATGGGAAGAAGAGCTGGGGGAGGAGATTGAGGAGGGGCTGTGGGCTGATGCCCTAAGTAGGGTAAACTCATCGTCCTCGTATGCCAGGCTAAGCCTGATACAATTTAAGGTGTTACACAGGGCGCATATGACTGGAGCACGGCTCAGTAAATTTTTTGGAGTAGAGGATAAGTGTGCGAGATGCTCAAGAAGCCCAGCGAATCATACCCACATGTTCTGGTCATGCCCGGCACTACAGGGGTTTTGGGTGGGGGTGGCAAAGGTGCTTTCGAAGGTGGTGGGGGTCCAGGTCGAACCAAGCTTGGGGTTGGCTATATTCGGGGTTGCAGAAGAGCCGGGAGTGCAGGAGGCGAGAGTGGCTGATGTTTTGGCCTTTGCGTCCCTAGTAGCCCGGCGCAGGATATTGTTAATGTGGAAGGAAGCCAAGCCCCCGGGTGTGGAGACCTGGATAAAGGGCATGGCAGGGTTTATAAAGTTGGAACGGATTAAGTTCGTTCTAAGGGGGTCGGCTCAAGGGTTCACCAGGCGGTGGCAACCGTTCGGCGAATACCTCACAGAAAGATAGAGGGAATGGAAAAGAAGAAGACAGCAGCAGCAACCCGGGGGGGGGGGGGGGGGGGGGAGGAATCAGAAGGACTCTCAGGGATGTTATTGTATATGTATAGGTAGTTGGTATATGTAATTGTATATTGGATTGTTGGATTGTATTTTTGGAGAGTATTTATCTTGGACAAGGCAGTTGCCATTTAGTTTTATTCTTGATTTTGTTCATATATTATTTATTTACTTGTTTAAAACTGGCCATTGTTATTTATATTGTTTTATTGCTGTGTAAAGGAAACGCTATGTGCTGTTATGTTTGGCCAAAAAAATCTTGAATAAAATATATTTAAAAAAAAATAAACTGTTGAACATACTTTCACTGTGGGTTAACACGATGTTAGATTAAACTAAAGACCTATGCCTGTCCTAATCAGTCTATGCACTCAGCACATGGTGAAGATCTGTGCTGTAAGCTGTAAGGTCTGCCCTTCTAAGAGGCTGCATCCCGAATGTGTGGGAATTCTGATGCCCCCTGTCTTTATAGTGCGTGTGCTCTAACTGGTGATTGGCTGCGGTGTTGTGTGTGTTGATTGGTCTTGCTGTGTGTCCATCAGTGTGTGTGTATCTGCACCATGATATACTGGTGTATATTATAGTACGAAGACTTACAACACCAGGTTAAAGTCCAACAGGTTTGTTTCGATGTCACTAGCTTTCGGAGCGCTGCTCCTTCCTCAGGTGAATGAAGAGGTATGTTCCAGAAACACATATATAGACAAATTCAAAGATGCCAAACAATGCTTGGAATGCGACCATTAGCAGGTGATTAAATCTTTACAGATCCAGAGATGGGGTAACCCCAGGTTAAAGAGGTGTGAATTGCATCAATCCAGGACAGTTGGAAGGATTTCGCAGGCCAGGTGGTGGGGGATGAATGTAATGTGACATGAATCCCAGGTCCCGGTTGAGGCCGCACTCATGTGTGCAGAACTTGGCTATAAGTTTCTGCTCGGCGATTCTGCGTTGTCGCGCGTCCTGAAGGCCGCCTTGTAGAACGCTTACCCGGAGATCAGAGGCTGAATGCCCTTGACTGCTGAAGTGTTCCCCGACTGGAAGGGAACATTCCTGCCTGGTGATTGTTGCGCGATGTCCGTTCATTCGTTGTCGCAGCGTCTGCATGGTCTCGCCAATGTACCATGCTTCGGGACATCCTTTCCTGCAGCGTATGAGGTAGACAACGTTGGCCGAGTCGCACGAGTACGTACCGCGTACCTGGTGGGTGGTGTTTTCACGTGTAATAGTGGTATCCATGTCGATGATCTGGCACGTCTTGCAGAGATTGCTATGGCAGGGTTGTGTGGTGTCGTGGTCACTGTTCTGAAGACTGGGTAGTTTGCTGCAAACAATGGTTCGTTTGAGGTTGCGCGGTTGTTTGAAGGCAAGTAGTGGGGGTGTGGGGATGACCTTGGCAAGATGTTCATCGTCATCAATGACGTGTTGAAGGCTGTGAAGAAGATGTCGTAGTTTCTCCGCTCCGGGGAAGTACTGGACGACGAAGGGTATTCTGTCGGTTGTGTCCCATGTTTGTCTTCTGAGGAGATCGGTGCGGTTTTTCGCTGTGGCGCGTTGGAACTGTCGATCGATGAGTCGAGTGCCATATCCCGTTCGTACGAGGGCATCTTTCAACGTCTGTAGATGTCTGTTACGCTCCTCCTCGTCTGAGCAGATCCTGTGTATACGGAGCGCTTGTCCATAGGGGATGGCTTCTTTAATGTGTTCAGGGTGGAAGCTGGAGAAGTGGAGCATCGTGAGGTTATCCGTGGGTTTGCGGTAAAGCGAAGTGCTGAGGTGACCGTCCTTGATGGAGACAAGTGTGTCCAAGAATGCAACTGATTTTGGAGAGTAGTCCATGGTGAGTCTGATGGTTGGATGGAACTTATTAATGTCATCGTGTAGTCGTTTCAGTGATTCTTCGCCGTGGATCCAAAGGAAAAAAATGTAATCGATGTATCTGGTGTATAATGTCGGTTGAAGGTCCTGTGCAGTGAGTAGGTCTTGTTCAAACTTGTGCATGAAGATGTTGGCGTATTGGGGTGCGACTTTGGTTCCCATGGCTGTTCCGTGCGTCTGGATGAAGAACTTGTTGTCGAAGGTGAAGACGTTGTGATCCAGAATGAAGCGGATGAGTTGCAGAATTGCGTCTGGAGATTGGCAGTTGTCGGTGTTGAGTACTGAGGCTGTTGCAGCAATACAGTACAGAACACTACAGACAGTTACCCGCAGATCCGACCAAGGAACACATCCGCCAACTTAACAGACTGATCAAGACCTTGGATCCAGATCTTCAGAGCACCCTACGTGCTCTCATCCCACGTATTCCCCGCATTGGAGATCTCTACTGCCTCCCAAAAATACATAAGGCCAACACACCAGGCCGCCCTATCGTTTCAGGCAATGGGACCTTGTGTGAGAACCTCTCTGGCTACATCGAGGGCATCTTGAAACTCATCGTACAAGGTACGCCCAGCTTCTGTCGCGACACAACGGACTTCCTACAGAAACTCAGCACCCATGGACCAGTTGAACCAGGAACATTCCTCGTCACAATGGACGTCTCGGCACTCTACACCAGCATCCCCCATGACGACGGCATTGCTGCAACAGCCTCAGTACTCAACACCGACAACTGCCAATCTCCAGACGCAATTCTGCAACTCATCCGCTTCATTCTGGATCACAACGTCTTCACCTTCGACAACAAGTTCTTCATCCAGACGCACGGAACAGCCATGGGAACCAAATTCGAACCCCAATACGCCAACATCTTCATGCACAAGTTTGAACAAGACCTACTCACTGCACAGGACCTTCAACCGACGTTATACACCAGATACATCGATGACATTTTTTCCTTTGGACCCACGGTGAAGAATCACTGAAACGACTACACGATGACATTAATAAGTTCCATCCAACCATCAGACTCACCATGGACTACTCTCCAAAATCAGTTGCATTCTTGGACACACTCGTCTCCATCAAGGATGGTCACCTCAGCACTTCGCTTTACCGCAAACCCACGGCTAACCTCATGATGCTCCACTTCTCCAGCTTCCACCCTGAACACATTAAAGAAGCCATCCCCTATGGACAAGCGCTCCGTATACACAGGATCTGCTCAGACGAGGAGGAGCGTAACAGACATCTACAGACGTTGAAAGATGCCCTCGTACGAACGGGATATGGCACTCGACTCATCGATCGACAGTTCCAATGCGCCACAGCGAAAAACCGCACCGACCTCCTCAGAAGACAAACATGGGACACAACCGACAGAATACCCTTCGTCGTCCAGTACTTCCCCGGAGCGGAGAAACTACGACATCTTCTTCACAGCCTTCAACACGTCATTGATGACGATGAACATCTTGCCAAGGTCATCCCCACACCCCCACTACTTGCCTTCAAACAACCGCGCAACCTCAAACGAACCATTGTTTGCAGCAAACTACCCAGTCTTCAGAACAGTGACCACGACACCACACAACCCTGTCATGGCAATCTCTGCAAGACGTGCCAGATCATCGACATGGATACCACTATTACACGTGAGAACACCACCCACCAGGTACGCACGTACTTGTGCGACTCGGCCAACGTTGCCTACCTCATACGCTGCAGGAAAGGATGTCCCGAAGCATGGTACATTGGCGAGACCATGCAGATGCTGCGACAACGAATGAACGGACATCGCGCAACAATCACCAGGCAGGAATGTTCCCTTCCAGTCGGAGAACACTTCAGCAGTCAAGGGCATTCAGCCTCTGATCTCCGGGTAAGCGTTCTACAAGGCGGCCTTCAGGACGCGCGACAACGCAGAATCGCCGAGCAGAAACTTATAGCCAAGTTCCGCACACATGAGTGCGGCCTCAACCGGGACCTGGGATTCATGTCACATTACATTCATCCCCCACCATCTGGCCTGCGAAATCCTACCAACTGTCCTGGCTTGATGCAATTCACACCTCTTTAACCTGAGGTTACCCCATCTCTGGATCTGTAAAGATTTAATCACCTGCTAATGGTCGCATTCCAAGCATTGTTTGGCATCTTTAAATTTGTCTATATATGTGTTTCTGGAACATACCTCTTCATTCACCTGAGGAAGGAGCAGCGCTCCGAAAGCTAGTGACATCGAAACAAACCTGTTGGACTTTAACCTGGTGTTGTAAGATTTCGTACTGTGCTCACCCCATTCCAACACCGGCATCTCCACATCATGGTGTATATTATGACATCCCCTCTTTTATAAAAAAATGCATGTGTGTGGCAATAAATAATGTGTGGTGAGAATGTTCCTGACTACGTGTGGGGTGTGAAGACATATTTACAGGACTACGAGAACTAAGCTATTTACATGGGAAGGTGCCTGGTGCAGAGAAGCAGTATGCAACAAGAATAACGAGATCAACACTATATACAAACCAGGGAAACGATCAAACAAAGCAACAAAACAATTCAGAGAGTCCATAAGTTCACAAAGTTCATACATTTAGTCTCTGAGGTGGGCGACTAATTCTGGTTGACCGCCTCAAGGGTGGGTCGAGAGCGGGCTGGACTGCGTCAAAGTCAGGGGGATGCAGAGTGACAGGGAGCTCTGCATAGTCCGTGGCAGGGTCAGCAGGAGGGCGAGGCAACACTAGAGGATCATGTGGCGAGCGTGGAACAAGACGAAGGGCGCGTCGATGGCGGCGCAGAATAGAGCCATCCGGTAGACGAACCAGGAACGAGCGGGCGGCCACCTGCAGAAGGACAACAGCGGTTGCAGATCAGCCACCATCCGGAAGATGGGCGCGGACAGTGTCATCTGGAGCCAGAGCAGGGAGATCAGCTGCACGGGAGTCATGAGCCGCCTTGTACTGTGCACGAGACAGCTGCATCCGGTGAAGGACTGGAGCGTGGTCAAGGTCTGGGACATGAATGGACGGCACCGTCGTCCTCAGGGTGCAACTCATGAGTAACTGGGCTGGCGACAGGCTGTGGACAGTGGGGCGGAGCGATAGGCCAGCAAGGCAAGGTAGAAATCAGACCCAGCATCGGCAGCCTTGCACAGGAGCCGTTTGAAGATATGTACTCCTTTCTCTGCTTTGCCGTTGGATTGGGGGTACAGGGGACTGGACGTCACATGGGCAAAATTGTACCGCCTGGCAAAGTTGGACCATTCTTGGCTGGCGAAGCAGGGGCCATTGTCCGACATAACCGTGAACGGGATGCCGTGTCGAGCAAAGGTTTCTTTACATGCACGAATGATTGCAGACGAGGTGAGGTCATGCAACCGTATCACCTCTGGGTAATTTGAAATGTAGTCCACGATCAGGACATAGTCTCTACCCAGCGTGTGGAATAGGTCGATGCCCACCTTGGTCCATGGTGACGTGACCAACTCATGGGGCTGCAGGGTCTCACGTGGTTGGGCCGGCTGGAAGCGCTGGCAAGTGGGGCATTTGAGCACTGTGTTGGCGATGTCCTCATTAATGCCGGGCCAGTACACTGCCTCTCGGGCCCGTCGGCGGCACTTTTCCACGCCAAGGTGGCCCTCGTATAGTTGTTCCAGGACAAGCTGGCGCATGCTATGCGGGATGACAATGCGGTCCAGTTTTAGAAGAACCCCGTCTACTACCGCCAGATCATCTCTGACATTATAGAACTGAGGGCATTGGCCCTTGAGCCACCCGTCCGTTAGGTGATGCATGACACGCTGTAGCAAAGGGTCAGCCGCCGCCTCGCGGCGAATTTGGACGGGGCGTTCATCCGAGGCAGGTAGATTGGAGGCCGCGAATGCCACATGGGCGTCAACCTGGCAGAGAAATCCCGCTGGGTCACATGGAGTGTTGATTGCCCTGGCCAAAAGAGCATTTGGCCCTGTTGAGGCAGAAGCCATGCTCATGTATACGTCTGAATACGTGCTGGAGCTCCTGCGGGGTGGTGAACCAAATGATTATGTCGTCGACATAGACGCGAACACCCTCAATGCCTTCCATCATTTGTTCCATAAACCTATGGAACACCTCTGATGCAGATATGATCGCAAACGGCATCCTGTTGTAACAATATCTGCCAAAGGGGGTATTAAATGTACACAGTTTCCTGCTGGATTTATCGAGCTGGATTTGCCAGAATCCTTTTGAGGCGTTGAGTTTGGTGAAGAGCTTGGCGCGAGCCATCTCACACGTGAGCTCTTCGCGCTTGGGAATCGGATAGTGCTCCCTCATGATATTGCGATTCAGATCCTTGGGATCAATGCAAATTCTCAATTCGCCGGAAGGCTTTTTTACACATACCATGAAACTGACCCAGTCGATTGGTTCCGTGACTTTGGAAATCACTCCTTGGTTCTGGAGGTCCTGCAGCTGCTGCTTGAGGCGGTCCTTAAGGGTGCTGGGACCCTGCGAGGCGTGGCGTTCGGTTTTAATAAAATCTTGCAGGTGTACGGGAGCGTGCCCATGCCCTCGAAGACGTCGTGGTACTGGTTGATAATGGCGTCGAGCTGTGCCCTGAAATCGGTGTCCTGAAAGGCAGATGCGTCAGCAGGAGAGAGAGAGTGAACTCTCTGAACTAGGTTCAACAGCTTGCATGCCTGCGCGCCAAGCAGGGAGGCTTTCGAGGAGCCCACGATTTCAAAGGGAAGGATGGCTTTGCGTGACCTGTGCATCACTTCAAGTTGGCACGAGCCGCTGGCAGCAATGGCATTGTCATTATAATCTAATAGCTGGCAGGCTGATGGGAGGATGGCTGGTTTGACACGAAGGCTTTGGATGTCAAACTGCACAATGAGATTGGCGGAGGCACCAGTGTCCAGGCGGAATCGTATTTGGGACCGGTTGACCATAAGGGTGGCACACCACTCATCGTCTGGATCGATGCTGTATCCCGATAGAGGCTGGATTCTTTGCTTCGGGGACACCCTGTTTTGTGTGACGATACCGATTCGAAAAGGCGCCTTCAGGTCCTCGGTGTCAATATCGGGTTGCAGGTCCGAATTGGACTCAGTGACCGTGGGTTGAATGGCCCGGACATTCCTGCGAGGCTGGCTGAAGTGATATGAGTTGGCAGGCTGAGCTGCTCTGCATAAAGCAGCATAGTGGCCAAGTTTGCCACACCGCAGGCATTGTCGGGATTTGGCAGGGCATTGCCGCTTTAAGTGGGCGGAGCCACAGTTGCCGCACGTTGTAGCGTTAGTACGTTCGCTGCGCCACCGCGCATGCGCGGTGAGGTCGTACGTGGTGCACGCCTGCGCAGTACCTTCGTCGATGTCCCCTCGTTCGGTGCGCACAAGCATGGGAGTCTGCGAAAAGCGCGCGAAATGGCCGCTCTCATCCAGGCTGAGGCCCTGGAGCTGCTCGATTGCTTGGACCCATTCTGCCTCGTGGGGACCTTGCCGCGCCGTTTCAGCTGCTTGGGTGTGGGAATACCGACTAGTGGCGTGTTCGTGTAGCTCGCAGGTCTCGATGGCGGTCGCTCGGGTGAGCTGCTTTACTTTGAGGAGCTGCTGGCGTAGGGGGTCCGACTGATCACCGAAAACAATCTGGTTGCGTATCATGGAGTCAGAGGTGGACCCGTAATTACAGGACTGCGCAAGGATGCGGAGGTGGGTGAGAAAGGGCTGGAAAGGTTCATCCTTACCCTGCAAATGCTGTTGAAATACATAGCGGTCGAAACTTTCATTCACCTCGACTGTCAAACTTGAGGAGGACCGTCTTGAATTTTGATTTATCTTCACCATCAGCAAAGGTGAGAGAATTGAAAATGTGGATGGCATGTTCTCCGGCCGTGGATAGGACGAGAGCGATCTTCCGGGTGTCTGAGGCAGCTTCCCGGTCTGTGGCTTCCAGGTAGAGCTGGAAGCGTTGTTTGAATATCTTCCAGTTGTCCCCTAGGTTACTGGTATATGGAGCGGCGGCGGGCGGACGCTGTCCATTTTGCAGGATGGCTGTATGCTGGTGGAAGGCAGATCACTTGCAGGTAGGTCTAAGAAGTTCTAACATTCCTCAACACCTGGTATCATGTTGTGTTGGGTGCTCTGGATCCGTGGAATACAGACAGGCCACCAACACTTAAAATAGCACAACACTATTTTATTAAGTTAGAAACTGTTGAACATACTTTCACTGTGGGTTAACACGATGTTAGGTTAAACTAAAGACCTATGCCTGTCCTAACCAGTCTATGCACTCAGCACATGGTGAAGATCTGTGCTGTAAGCTGTAAGCTCTGTCCTTCTAAGAGGCTGCATCCCGAATGAGAGGGAAAACTGATGCCCCCTGTCTTTATAGTGAGTGTGCTCTAACTGGTGATTGGCTGCGGTGTTGTGTGTGTTGATTGGTCTTGCTGTGAGTCCATCAGTGTGTGTGTGTCTGCACCATGATATACTGGTATATATTATGACAGAGTGATTGAAATCTGGGATGTGAAAGATGTCAGAATGGGAGGAGTGCAGAGATCACTGAGGGTTGTTGAGTTGGAGGAGATTACAGAGTTAGGGAGGGATGATGCCCCAGAATGTTAAGTTATGCTTCAGTTGTACAGGGTGCAAGGGAGACCACATTTGGAGTACTGTGTACGGTGTTGGTCACCTTGTAATAATAATCTTTATTGTCACAAGTAGGCTTACATTAACACTGCAATGAAGTACTGTGAAAAGCCCCTAGTCGCCACATTCCAGCGCCTGTTTGGGTACACAGAGGGAGAAGACAGAATGTCCAAATTACCTAACAGTTTCAGGAAAGATGTAAATGCGTTGGCAGGAGATTAGAGAAGGTTTACCAGACACCGGTCAGGAATAGATGTGTTGTCTTATGGGGAAAGGTTGGACAGGCTGGGCTTGTGTCCGCTGGAATTCAGAAGAGTAAGAGGCGACTTGAGTGTTGACAGGCTGGATGTGGAGAAGATGTTTCCTCTTGTGGGAAGATCTAGGGGTCACTGTTTAAAAATAAGGGGTCGCCCATTTAAAGTGAAGATGAGGTCAAATCTTTTCTCTCAGAGGGTGGTGACTCTCTCCCTGAAAAGGTGCTGGAAGCAGAGTCTTTCAATATTTTTTTTAAAAATATGTTTTTATTGCTTTTGCATTTGTACAACATTGCTGAAATAAATTTAAATATGCAACAAATTGTCCAAAGAAATACACAGTATTGAACAGAATGAAAAGGGGGATGTTGTCCTGTCTAGTCACCTGGGCAACATATATACAAATGGCCCTCGGCCCCCTGTCGGTCTGCATTCTTTCACTATTTACATGTGGCCCCCGTGGTATTTGAACATACCAGGGCTTGTTCGGGATCCCACGGGTGCATCTCTCATTGTTCCTGTGGCCGCCCCTCCTGGGTTCTCCCCCCTTTGGCCCCTCTGCCCTGCTTCCCCTGTGCTCTGGGGGGTGTTTCTCCCCCTCCCTTCTCTGACCCTTCCCTACATCCCCCACCCCCTCTCCCACTCCCCCTTTCCCTTCTCTTCATCTCTGTCTGATTCGGTCCCCTCGCCCCTCAGTCCCTTATTGGTTGCAGGTCACGAACAGGTCCTCGAACAGGTTGGTAAATTGCTTCCATGTGTTGTAGAAGCCCTCGTCCGATCCTCGGATGGTGAAATTTATTTTTTCCAATTAGAGGAATTCTGCCAAGTCGGAGAGCCAGCCTGCGGCCTTGGGTGACGCTGCTGATCTCCGGCGGGCGATCAGGGAGGCAAAGGCCCGTCTCCCCGTAAAGAGTTTTGGCTGTTTTGATACCTCAAAGACTGCTACTAGTGTGCATGGCTCCACCCTCACCCCCACAACCTTGGAGATGGCCTCGAAAAAGGCAGTCCAGTACCCGACAAGTATGGGACAGGACCAAAACATGTGGGTGTTGTTGACCAAGCCTCACTGGCATCATTCACATTTGACCTCCATCTCCGGAGAGGACTCTCTCGTGCCTGTTCTTTAAAAAAAAAATTTAGTGTACCCAATTCATTCTGTTGCTCTTTCTAGCTGTATTCTATTTGCTCTGTTTCGGTCACCTTTGCTCATGAGTCGCCAGGTATCTTTATGATACCGCCACGTGGTTCAAGTTTAGGTTATGATTAATAACACAGCACACCGCTTAGTAAGGATTAAAACAACGGTCATTTATTATATACAACAAGCAATATTAATACCCTAATACTACTTTCTATACAACAAACCTATCACTACTCGCCAATACTTAACTTAGGAAGAGCCCACCAGGTCAGGGAAACGAATGGCTTGTCCAATCAAATCTGGCCCGCAGGATTCAAAAGGCTGCTACAGGTCGGTGGCTAGGTGTCTCGACCGGATAGCGATCATTGGATTCACACTTACAGTGGCCGGTGGCTGGTCTTGTGAAGGTCTCGAGCAGGCGAAGATGAGAGAGAGAGAGATCTGAACTTGGACCTTCACTTTTATAGGGCCCAGGGGCTTCCCGCCTCCCGGGGCGGCCCTTGACCCTGAGTCCCAAGTGATTGGATTCTGTCCCCAGTCTCTGGGGTCGATGTGTCCAATGGTGAGGCGATTCCTCGATCGGGGGGTGGTCGTTCACCTGTCTTTGTTTCGGCCACTGCAGGCGCCGACAGGTCTGGCCCGGTATTCAATTGCTAATATGTTGCAATTGTTCCCGGGGATAGCCGATTTAACTGTGGATGTCTGAGTAGATTAGGTGTAAACAGTCCTGAATGAAGCTGCGGATACCTGGGTTGATGGGCTGTTGATAGCCCTGAGTATCGATCTGGGCTACGTTCCCAGAGCTGAATAAGCAAACCTGTCTGCAGCTGCCTGCTTGTGTCTTTTTGGCTGCTTTTCCCAACAGTCTTTCGGGTTAGCCATTTTAAACTGGGTTTTGGCCAGATTAATCGGAACGCAGCCATTTTACATGGCTACAATTCTTTCCAATTAAGCGGCAATTTAACGTGGCCAATTCACCTACCCTGCACATCTTTGGGTTGTGGGGGCGAAACCCACGCAAACACGGGGAGAATGTGCAAACTCCACACGGACAGTGACCCAGAGCCGGGATCGAACCTGGGACCTCGGCGGCGTGATGCAGCAGTGCTAACCACAGTGCCACCATGCTGCCCTCGTGCATGTTCTTGTCAAGTGCCCCCTGTGCACGACCTTTAGCCGCATTCGGCTCAGCCCTACGCGTGAGGAGGTGAAGTCTGTGGTGCTTCGATCCAGAATCCTCACCCTATCTCCATGACCAGCTCCTCCTCCCACTTTTCCCATGTCTTGTCCAGCACTGACCGTACCTCCTCTAGCAGTCATCCCAACATGTCGATGCAGCTACCGTCCCCTAATTCGCCCGTGCACAGATGTCTCTCCATGAAGGCGTGTCCTGGTAGCTGGGGGCAATTTGCTGTCTCCTTGTGGAGGAAGTTCCTTAGTTGGATAGATCGCAACTCATTCTCTTTTGGGAGCTGTAGTTTGTCAGTTCCCGCAGGATCGCTATCCTGCGCCTATGTATAGGCCCCTACCGTCACTGGCCCCTCGTGCTGTCTCCCCCTTTTAAAGGAGGCGTCCAATGTCGCCGGGTGAATTTATGGTTCTTGCAGATGGGAGCCATGGTAGAGCGGATATTGCTACTAGTCCTTAGTGTTGTCTGAGTTGATTCCACACTCTGAGCGTGGCTCCCACCACTGGGTTCTTGAGTACTTGGCTGGGGGGGGATGAGAGTGAGGCCATGGCCAATGCCCAGAGGGACGTTCCTGTATAGGACCTCTCCTCCATTTTTAACCACTCCGCTCCTGGTTCCTTGACCCATCCCCGTACTCTCTCTGCGGTGGGTGCCCAGTGTTAGAGTTGGTAGTTTGGAAGGGACAGCCCCCCACGATTCTCCTTCATTGTAGGACACTCTTGTGGATTCTAGGGTTCCGTGTTCCTCCCCAAACAAAAACGGCATGATTGTTTTGTCTAACTGAGGGAAGAAGGCTTTGAGGATCAAAATTGGGAGGGATCTGAACTGGAAGAGGAACCTGGGAAGATATTCATCTTGATCACCTGCACTCTCCCCGTCAGTGAGAATGGGAGTGAGTCCCACCTCTGCAGGTCCCTCTTTACCTCTTCCATCAGGCTCGACAAGTTCTATTTGTGGATATCCGTGTCCAGTCGTGGACTATTTGGATCGCCAAGTATCGGAATTTGGTTCGGGCCAGTTTGAACGGCAACGTCCCCCAGCTCTGGGTCGACACCCCCCCCCCCCGGCCCTCCCCCACAGGTTCGCGGGGAATATTTTGCTCAGGTTGAGTTTGTACCTGAGAAGATTCCAAACTCCCTTAAGAGATCCATTATTCCTCCCATGCTGACCAGGGGATTCTAGACGTAGAGGAGTAGGTTATCCGCAGAGTCAGACTCTGTGCTCTCTGTTTCCTCTCGGGATGCCTCTCCACCCTTTTGCTGATCAGAGCGCAATGGCCAGTGGCTCAATTGCCAGTGGGAAAAGCAGCCAGTGGCTCAATTGCCAGGGCAAATAACTGCCTCATGCTTCTGTACAGCCGGAAGTATTCAGAGCTGGTGATGTTTGTTCATACGCTCGCCACGGGAGTGCTGTACATTACTTTCATCCAAGAGGCGACCCCTGTCCCAAAGGCAAACCATTCTGGTACCTCTATGAGGTACCTCCATTCGACTCTGTCCAAGACCTTCACTGCGTCTAGGTAGATGATCACCTCTGGTGCCCCCTCTCTGGGTGGGGGTCATGATCATGTTTAGCAGGCGTCTGATGTTCGCTGTTCGCTGTCTGCCCTTGACGAATCCAGTCTGATCTTCTGCGACTGCCTTTGGCACACAACTCTCCAGTCGCCCCACCCAGGACATCGCCAGGTGTCAGTGTTTAGGAGTGAGATGGGTCTGTATGACCCACACTCTTTGTCTTTCTTAGGGATCAGTGATATTGAGGCCTGGGCCAGCGTTGGCAGCTGGGCCCCTCTCGATATTGAATCGTTAAACATCTCCCGCAAGTGCAGGACCAATGGTGCCACAATATTTCATAGATGCCCACCGGGAATCTGTCTGGACCCGGTGCCTGCGCTGACTGGGTGCTCTGGTTTCTTCCCACAAGTCCCAAAAGACGTGCTGTTAGGTGAATTGGAGATTCTGAATTCTCCCTCTGTGTACCTGAACAGGCGCCGGAATGTGGCGACTAGGGGTTTTTCACAGTAACTTCATTGCAGTGTTAATGTAAGCCTACATGTGACAATAAACATTATAATTAAAAAATTAACCACGATTGCCAATGTTTAGATACATGCAGGTTCGAGATTTTGCCAGGAAAGAGTTACAGAGCTTTCCGGTGGAGCTGGTCTCCACATTGCTAGAGGAGGTGCTGACGACAGGGCGACTGGAGAAAGGGGTAGTGTCAGCGGTTTATGGGGCTATTTTGGAAGGGGAGAAGGCACCACTAGAAAGGATCAAATCAAAGTGGGAGGAAGAGTTGGGAGAGGGTATGGAGGAGGGGTCCTGGTGTGAGGTGCTCCGGAGGGTGAACGCCTCCACCTCGTGCGCGAGGTTGGGGCTGATACAGCTGAAGGTGGTATATAGAGCGCACCTCACGAGGGCGAGGATGAGCCGGCTCTTTGAGGGGGTAGAAGATGTGTGTGAACGTTGCGGGGGGGGGGCCCTGCAAACCACGTTCAAATGTTTTGGTCCTGTCCAAAGCTGGAGGATTACTAGAAGGAGGTTTTTAGGGTAATTTCTAAAGTGGTGCACGTGAAACTGGACCCGGGCCCTCGGGAGGCCATATTCGGGGTGTCGGACCAACCAGGGTTTGAAACGGGTGCGGAGGCAGATGTTGTAGCCTTCGCCTGTGCCCTGGCGTGGTGGGGGGACCTGTTGGAATTCTTGACTCTTGAGAAGGTTAAGTTTGAACTGAGGGAAGGATGGAGGTTGATGTGTTGGGTGTTCTGGATCACATACAGGTCACCAACACTTGAAGTAGTGCAACACTATTTTATTACAAGGTTAACTATTTAAACATACTTGAACTGTGGGTGAATACGATACCAGCTTTAACTAAATACCTTTGCCTTATCCTAACCAGTTGAGGCACTCAGCACATGGTGAATGTCTGTGTTGTAGGCTGTGAGCTCTGTGCTCCTAGCTAGCTGCTACTCGGATGAGCGGGAACTCTGATGTCCCCTGTCTTTATAGTGCGTGTGCTTTCACTAGTGATTGGCTACGGTGTTGTGTATGTTGATTGGTCCCACTGTGTGTACATCAGTGTGTGTCTGCACCATGATATACTGGTGTATATCATGACATCCCCCCTTTTATAAAAAAAATGTGCCTGCGTGACAATAAATAGTGTGTGGTGAATGTTCCTGACTACGTGTGTGCGAAATATTTACAGGACTATGTACATAAAACTAAGCTATTTACATGGGAAGGTGCCTGGTGCAGAAAAAAACAGTGTGTCACACAAATAACAAGATGAACACTATATACAAACCACTTGAACGATTAAACAGAAGAACATTACAGACCAGACACTCCATTAGTGCAAAGTTCACAAATCAAGTCTCTGAGGTGGGCGACGAATTCTGGTTGACCGCCTCAAGGGTGGGTCAGGAGCCACCAGCTGAGGAGCGGGCTGGACTGCTTCAGAGTGAGGAGGATGCAGAGTAACCGGAATCTCTGCATAGTCCAGGTCAGGGACAACAGGAGGGCGTGGCACTGGCAGAAGGATCACGTAGCGAGCGCATGCCGATTACGGCGCAGAATGGAATCATTCGGTAGACGAACCAGGATCGAGCGGGGAGCCACCTGCCGAAGATCCACAGCAGTTGCAGACCAGCCACCATCTGGAAGATGGATGCAGATGTTGTCATCTGGAGCCAGAGCAGGGAGATCAGCTGCACGGGCGTCATGAGCCGCCTTGTGCTGTGCACGAAACAGTTGCATTCGTTGAAGGACCGGAACGTGGTTGAGGTCTGGGACGTGAATGGACGGCACCGTCGTCCTCAGGGCGCGACCCATGAGCAGCTGGGCTGGCAACAGGCCAGTGGACAGTGGGGCCGAGCGATAGGCCAACAGGGCGAGGTAGAAGTCGGATCCTGCATCGGCAGCCTTGCAGAGGAGCCGTTTGACTATGTGGACGCCCTTCTCCGCTTTGCCATTGGATTGGGGGTACAGGGGACTGGATGTCACATGCACAAAGTTGTACCTCCTGGCAAAGTTGGACCATTCCTGGCTTGCGAAGCAGGGGCCATTGTCCGACATCACAGTGAGTGGGATGCCATGACGAGCAAAGGTGTCCTTACAGGCAGGGATGACTGCAGACGATGTGATGTCGTGCCAACGTACCACCTCCGGGCAGTTTGAAAAATAGTCTACAATCAGAATATAGTCCCTGCCCAGCGGGTGGAACAGGTCGATGCTGACCTTGGACCAAGGGGACGTGACCAACTCATGGGGCTGTAGGGTCTCACATGGTTGGGCCGGCTGGAACCGCTGACAGGTGGGGCAGTTGAGCACTGTGTTGGCGATGTCGTCATTGATGCCGGGCCAGTACACTGCCTCTCAGGCCCGTCGGCGGCACTTCTCCACGCCAAGATGGCCCTCGTGTAGCTTTTCCAAGACAAGCTGGCGCATGCTGTGCGGGATAGCAATGCGGTCCAGCTTCAGGACACCATCGACTACTGCCAGATTGTCTCTGATGTTATAGAACTGCGGGCATTGGCCCTTGAGCCACCCGTCTGTTAGGTGGTGCATGACACGCTGTAGCAGGGGGTCAGCCGCAGTCTCGTGGCGAATTTGGACAAGGCTTTCATCCGTGGCCGGTAGATTGGAGGCCACGAAGGCCACATGGGCGTCAACCTGGTAGACAAATCCCACTGGGTCACACGGAGTGTTGACTGCCCTGGAGAGAGCGTCGGCTATGATCAGGTCTTTGCCCGGGGTGTACACGAGCTGAAAGTCGTTTCGCCGGAGTTTGAGCAGAATGCGCTGGAGGCGAGGCGTCATGTCGTTCAACTCCTTTTGTATTATATTGACCAGCGGGCGATGGTCGGTCTCGACGGTGAATTGGGGAAGGCCGTACACATACTCATGAAATTTGCCGACACCGGTCAACAGGCCCAGGCACTCCTTTTCTATCTGCGCGTAGCGCTGTTCCGTGGGGGTCATGGCGCGTGGCGCATATGCAATGGTGGCCCATGATGAGGCCTCATCGCGTTGCAGGAGCACTGCCCCAATGCCAGATTGGCTGGCATCGGTGGAAAATTTTGTCTCTTTCGCTGGGTCAAAAAAGGCCAATACCGGGGCCATTGGATTGGGGGTACAGGGGACTGGATGTCACATGCACAAAGTTGTACCTCCTGGCAAAGTTGGACCATTCCTGGCTTGCGAAGCAGGGGCCATTGTCCGACATCACAGTGAGTGGGATGCCGTGACGAGCAAAGGTGTCCTTACAGGCATGGATGACTGCAGACGATGTGATGTCGTGCCAACGTACCACCTCCGGGTAGTTTGGTTTTAAGTTCTGTCCATTCGCTCTCGTGGGCAGGAAGCCATTGGAAGTCTGTCGTCTTCCTGACTAGGTTCCTGTTAGCTGTGGTATGAGAGGCGATGTTAGGGATGAACTTCCCTAGGAGGTTGACCATGCCCAGAAATCGGAGGACTGCCTTCTTGTCCTCTGGCTTTTTCATAGCTGTGATGGCAGCCACCTTGTCCGCATCCGGCCGCACACCCAACTGGGAGATGTGGTCCCCTAGGAACTTGAGTTCCGTCTGGCCGAAGGAGCATTTGGCTCTGTTGAGGCGTAGGCCCTGCTCCCGTATGCGTTTGAACACGTGCTGGAGGCGACTGATATGCTCCTGCGGGGTGATGGACCAAATGTTTATGTCGTCAACATAGACGCGAACACCTTCAATGCCTTCCATCATTTGTTCCATGATCCTGTGGAATATTTCTGATGCCGATATGGTCCCAAACGGCATCCTGTTGTAACAATATCTGCCAAAAGGGGTGTTAAAGGTACACAGTTTCCTGCTGGATCTGTCTAGTTTAATTTGCCAGAATACTATCGAGGCGTCAAGTTTGGTGAAGAGCTTGGCCCGAGCCATCTCGCATGTGATCTCTTCGCGCTTGGGGATTGGGTAATGCTCCCTCATTATGTTGCGATTCAGATCCTTTGGATCAATGCAGATTCTGAGCTCGCTGGAAGGCTTCTTTACGCACACCATTGAACTGACCCAGTTGGTTGGTTCCGTAACTCTGGAGATCACTCCTTGGTCTTGGAGGTCCTGCAGCTGCTGCTTGAGGCGGTCCTTGAGGGGTGCTGGGACTCTGCGAGGTGCATGCTCCACAGGCGTGGCGTTCTGTTTGAGTATGATCTTGTACGTATATGGGAGCGTGCCCATGCCTTCGAAGATGTCGCGGTGCTGGTCGATGATGGCGTTGCGTTGCGCCCTGAAGTCAGCATCCTGGAAGGCAGACGTGTCATCAGGAGAGAGAGAGTGAACTCTTTGAACGAGGTTCAGCAATTTGCACGCCTGTGCACCAAGCAGAGAGTCCTTCGAGGAGCCCACGATCTCAAAAGGAAGGATGGCTTTTCGTGACTTGTGCGTCACTTCGAGTTGGCATGAGCCGGTAGCAGGAATGATGTTGCCATTGTAGTCCAATAGCTGGCAGGCCGATGGGAGAATGGTTGGTTTGACACAAAGGCTTTGGAAAGCAGACCACGCCATGAGATTGGCGGAGGCACCAGTGTCCAGGCGGAATCGTATTTGGGACCGGTTGACCGTCAGGGTGGCACACCACTCATCGTCTGGATCGATGCTGTATACCGACAGCGGCTGGTGTCTTTGCTTCGGGGACAGCCTGTTTTTCGTTATGACACCGACTCGAAAAGGCGCCTTCGGGTCCTCGGTGTCACTGCTGTGTGGGAGGTCGGAATCGGAATCGGTGACCGTGGGTTGAATTGCCCAAACATTCCTGTGAGGCTGGCTGAAGCGATATGAATTGGAAGGCTGAGCTGCTCGACAGCAGGCAGCATAGTGGCCAAGTCTTCCACATCATAGGCATTGTCGAGGTTTTGCGGGGCATTGCCGCTTTAAATGGGCGGAGCCACAGTTGCCGCACGTCGTGACGTCAGCGCATTTGCTGCGCCACTGCGCTTGCGCGGTGCGGTCCTGTGTGGTGCGCGCCTGCGTATTACGTTCCTCCATGCCGCCGTCCCCTCGTTTGGTGCGTACAAGCGCGGGAGTCTGCGAAAAGCGCGTGAAATGGCCGCCCTCATCCAGGCTGAGGCCCTGGAGCTGTTCAATCACTTGGACCCGTTCCACCTCGTGGGGACCTTGCCGCGCCGTTTCAGCCGCTTGTATATGGGAGTACCGACTGGTGGCATTTTCATGTAGGACACAGATGTCGATGGCGGTCGCTAGGGTGAGTTGCTTTACTTTGAGGAGCTGCTGACGTAGGGGGTCCGACTGAACACCGAAAACGATCTGGTCGCGTATCATGGAATCGGAGGTGGGCCCGTAGCTGCAAGATTGCGCAAGGATGCAGAGGTGCATTAAAAAGGATTGGAAAGGTTTGTCCTTACCCTGCAAACGCTGCTGGAACATGTAGCGTTCAAAACTTTCATTCACCTCTACGCTGCAGTGAGTGTCAAATTTGAGGAGAACCGTCTTGAACTTCGTCTTGTCTTCGTCATCTGCAAAGGTGAGAGAGTTGAAAATATGGATGGCATGGTCCCCGGCCGTGGAGAGGAGAAGAGCAATCTTTCTGGTGTCCGAGGCACCCTCCCTATCCGTGGCTTTGAGGTAGAGCTGGAAGCGCTGTTTGAAAATCTTCCAGTTGGCCCCGAGGTTGCCAGCGATGCAGAGCGGCGGCGGCGGGCTGATGTTGTCCATGTTGCAGGATGACGGAATGCTGGTGGAAGGCAGATCACTTGCAGGTAGGTCTAAGAAGTGCTAGTATGCAACCACACCTGGTATCATGATGTGTTGGGTGTTCTGGATCACATACAGTTCACCAACACTTGAAGTGGTGCAACACTATTTTATTAAAAGGTTAACTATTTAAACATACTTGAACTGTGGGTAAATACGATACCAGCTTTAACTAAAGACCTTTGCCTTGTCCTAACCAGTTGATACACTCAGCACATGGTGAATGTCTGTGTTGCAGGTTGTAAGCTCTGTGCTCCTAGCTCGCTGCTACTCGAATGAGCGGGAACTCTGATGTCCCCTGTCTTTATAGTGCTTGTACTCTCACTGGTGATTGGCTGCGGTGTTGTGTATGTTGATTGGTCCCACTGTGTGTCCATCAGTGTGTGTCTGCACCATGATATACTGGTGTATATTATGACAGAGGAGTTCTACAATTCATGGGCGTTATTCATTCTGCATTTTCAAGAATTGGATAACACCGGACATTAGTTGGGGGTGGGGTGGCGCGATTGGGAGGGTTTGGGGGAGGGGGACTGTATGTGTTACTGGTGACTATGGGTGATTCTTGATTCCTTTTTGTTATTTGTTTATGTTAACATGCGGGCAGTTGTTTGGGGGTTGGTGGGAGGATGGGATTGTTGTTGGTTGATATGGGGATTGACATTATATTCATTACTGCTCATTGTTTATTGTTGGTGGGTGCAAATTTGGGAGAAAATGTGAAAAAAGAGCAGAATAAAAATATTTTAAAAAAACGTTAACCACGATTGCCAATTCTCAGCAGTCTGCAGGGGTTATGAGTGATCATTGGGGCAGGGACAAGGGTTGCCACCGGAATGGGTAAACATGATCCAGGGGTTGTCATGGTGGTGCCGCGAGGGGTTGCCTCCCCAGTTGCCCCGCCTACAACACCCCCCACCCTCCCATGGTGGCCCACCCCTGCGGAGGATACCCCCATCCCCAGCTGAGGGTCCCCCACCTCCTGCCAAGCACTGGGGCGGCAAGCCCAGTGCCCCCGGGCTCTTTGCCTGTGAGCAGAGAAGGCTACTCACCTCCTCGGCTCCCCGCAGAAGTTTATAAAAAGGAGTATGAATCGACGCCAGCGTCCACACTTTCTGGGGAGGTCGATGAATGACGGGCCATTGGATATGGGGTTAATTGCATGGAAATAGGGCTTAAGTGGTGATAATTGGTTTCTCGCCACGCTCTGGCAGGATCCCAGTTTCGCCTACCAGAGCATTCCGGTTCACCGCAATCTGTTTGGTGCTTGGACGCGGTTCTCGTTTTCTGCCTCTCCTGCTATTCACCGGCCTCGTTTCGCAACAAGGCCAGAGAATCACGCCCACTGTTAGATGCATAAAGTTATATTAAATGCAGAGGATGTTTTAAAAATGCAAAAGGATCCCATGGACTGGGTTAAATACAATCTGATGGCACTAAAATCTTTTCTTTTATTTACGGGACGTGAGTGTTGCTGGTTAGGCCAGCATTATTGCCCATTCCTAGTTGCCCTTGAGAATTGCTGGTGAGCTGCCTTCTGGAACCATTGCAGTCCCTGAGGATTGTAGCATTGTTATAAATTTAATAAAGCCATATTCAATGCAGAGGGTTACATTAAACTTTATTGGGCAATATTAAATACAACTGGGATGTATTAACTGATATTTATTAAATGCATGAATTTAATACTACAATATTTCTTCTATAATACATTTGTCTGTTTATTTCGTGAGTAATTAGAATAAAGTATTAAGAATCTTCATTTGAAGGTTAAGGACGTTAAGCCAACTCCATGGTAACAAGATTTACCAGTAAGGACACTGAGCCAGTTCATGTCATAGGCATGGAGAGCTTCAGTCACTGTGAAATTGGCGATAGAGACCCTGGATGAGGGTTGTTAGGTTTGTGCTGGGCAGGACAATAAACTTGGCTCACATGCTTAATTATAAATAAGCATTTGAGAGCTCAACACTGATACTCTATATGGGCAGATTATCAATTCCAGATCACTACCTTGTTTGGAGTCAGTGGTAGGAGATTTAGTAGGTGGTGATTACACGTGAAGAATTCAGTTGCTATTGGGTTTCATCGCTGTATTTCTCATTGCAAAGGAAGTAATAGATCAAATATTGAATGATCAATATGCAGAGGGTTCTTTCTGTTCAAGCTATATAGGACCGGGACCTCACGCTACGCACTTGACCTTGCCAAAATTTATAATATTGGGATATTGAAATCATATTAGAAATTAGGTTCATAAATATCAGCTCATTGAAAACTCTGCTGCTCGCATCCTAGCTCATGTCAAGTCCTGCACACCCATCACCCGTGCTGTCCGGCCTACATTGCCTCGCAGCCTGCCATTGCTTCCATTTTTAAATTCGAACCCTTACATCCAAATCCTTCCTTGGCCTCCCCCTTGCCTATCTTTGTGACCTCTTCCAACCCTCCAAGATCCCCGCACTCCTCCAATTCTGACCTCTGTGCATCCCCCAATTTTATTTTTTTCCACTGTTGGCAATCTTGTCTTCAGCTGCTTGGGCCCTCCAGAATGATTTCTCTGCATCTGTACCTCTGTCCTAGCCTTTGAGACTCTCAGCCTACTGTGAGAGTCAGCTGTGGAGCAGTTCATTGTGGGTTTAAGTCTCACCCCACGTCTTGAGGGCAAAAGTGAAGTCTGGTGCTCCAGAACAGTACTGAGGTGGAGCTGCAAAGTTGGAGGTGTCATCTTTCAGATGAGATGCTGAGGCCCGATTTGCCCTTTCAGGTAGAAGGTTGCAGTGCCTGAACCACATGGACTGCAGCTCACCACCACCTTCTCAAGGTGGTGAGAAGGTGGGATGGGCAATGAAAATGCTGGCCAGGCCAGCGCAACTCACGTTCCTTGAAAGAATTTTAAAAGTAAAGCATTGTACGATGTTATTTCAGAGAACATTAGGAGAGTTATCCTTGGTGACCTGGCCAATAGTTATCCCCTAATCAATATTACAAAACAGATTATCGGGTCGTTATCACGCTGCTGTTTGTGGGAGCTGCTGTGTGCAAATGAGTTGCTGTATTTCCTACATTACAACACTTATTGCATTTCAGACATACTTCATTGAATATCCTGCAGTTGTAAAAATTGCTACAAAAATGCAAGTTTTTTTTCTTACTAAAACTTACCTTTCTTTGCGCAAATATTCCCTTCTGTGACTCAGATTCAAATTTTGTATGATAATGCTCTTCCAAAGTGACTTGCTATGTTTTACTGTCTTGAGTGAACTTTATAAATACAGGATTTTAGCCATTCCACTTTTTAAAGAAAGACATTTATACAGCAGCTTTCATGATATCAGGACTTCTAAGAGCTTTAAAGCCAATGAAGTGCTTTTGCAATTGGAGGAAGCACCGCAGGCAACTTACATACAGCAAGATTCCACAAACAGCAATGTGATTTTTAAAAAGGTATTCATTTACAGGAGGTGGGCATCGTTGGTTAGGCCAACATTTATTGCCCATCACTAGCTGCCCTTCAGAAGGTGATGGTGAGCTGCCTTGTGAACCGCTGCAGCCCCTCAAGTGTAGGTACACCCTCAGTGCTGTTAGGGAGGGAGTTCCAGGATTTTGCCCCAGCGACGGTGAAGGAACGGTGATTATATTTCCAAGTCAGGGTGATGAGTGACTTGGAGGGGAACCTCCAGGTGGTGGGGTTCCCAGATATCTGCTGCTTCTAGATGGTAGCGGTCATGGGTTTGGAAGCTGCTGTCTAGGGAACCTTGGCGAGTTACTGCAGTGCATCTCGTTGATGGCACACACGGCTGCCACTGTTCATCGGTGGTAGATGGTTTGAATGTTTGTGGAAGGGGAAGTAATTAAGCGGGCTGCTTTGTCCTGGATGGTGTTGAGCTTCTTGAGTGATGTTGGAGCTGCACTCATCCAGGCAAGTGGAGAGTATTCCATTACATTCCTGATTTGGTGGACAGGCTTTGGGGGTCAGGAGGTGAGTTACTCGCCGCAGGATTCCTGGTCTTTGACTTGCTCTGGCCGTCACAGTATTAATGTGACTAGTCCAATTCAGTTTCTGGTCAATGGTAACCCTCAGGATGTTGATTGTGGGGGATTCAGTGATAGCAATGCCATTGAGTGTCAAGGGGCAGTGATTAGATCCTCTCTTGTAGGAGATGGTCATTGCCTGGCACTTGTGTGACGCACATGTAACTGCTACTTGTCAGCCCAAGCCTGGATATTTCCCAAGTCTTACTGCATTCAGACATATCATTATCCGAGCAGCCGCGAATGGTGCTGAACATTGTGCAGTCATCCGCAAACATCCACACCTCTGACCTTATGATGGAAGGGAGGTCATTGGGTTGGATTTGACCTGTTTCTTGTGGGCAGGACACACCTGGGCAATTTTCCACAATGCCAGGTAGATGCTAGTGTTGTAGCTGGACTGGAACAGCCTGGCTAGGGGTGCGGCAAGTTCTGGAGCACAAGTCTTCAATACTATAGCCGGAATATTGTCAGCGTCCATAGCCTTTGCAGGATCCAGTGCCTTCAGCAGTTTCTTGATATGACATGGAGTGAATCGTATTGTCTGGAGACTGACATCTGTGATTCTGGGGACCTGCTGGAGGAGACCGAGATGGATCAACCACTCAGCACTTCTGGCTGAAGATTGTAGCAAATGCCTCAGCCTCGTCCTTTGCACATATGTGCTGGGCGCTTCCATCATTGAGGATAGGGGTATTCGTGGAGCCTCTTTCTCCAATGAGTTGTTTAATTGTCCACCACCATACACAGCTGGATGCGGCAGGAGTGCAAAGCTTAAATTTGATGCGTTCATTGTGGAATTGCTTCGCTCTATTGCTTCCTGTTTATGCGGTTTGGCACACAAGTAGTCCTGTGTTGCAGCTTCACCAGATTGAGACCTCATTTTTAGGTATGCTTGGTGTCGCTCTTGGCATGCCCTCCTGCACTCTTCATTGATCCAGGGTTGATCCCCTGGCTTGGTGGTAATGGTAGAGTGGGGGATATGCCGGGCCATGGGGTTGCAGATTGTGGTTGAGTTCAATTCTGCTGCTGCTCATGGCCCACAGCGTCTCATGGATGCCCGGTCTTGAGTTGCTAGATAATGATCAGTTAATCTCTTTTGCTAATGCTTGTAGGAGATTAAATATTGTGCTGGGATGCAAAACAGGTGTCTTAATATTTTTCTTTATTTTCCATTTCATTTTCCCACTTTTCCTTAACAGCTACATAATGCCAAAACGCCGATCCAATTGTTCTTTCTCTTTTCCTCATCCAGGATTCTGGACTCAAGTTTGAACATGCTGCTGTTAATGTTCCCTGGAAACATTTCCAACTCAAAGTAACCACTGAACAAGATTTGAGGACCTTGCCTCAAGCCTTCGGACTGATGCGTTGTGTCAACTCCACTCATGATGTGCCAGTACAGGGCAGCACGGTGGCCCAGTGGGTTAGCCCTGCTGCCTCACAGCGCCGAGGTTCCAGGTTCGATCCCGGCTCTGGGTCACTGTCCGTGTGGAGTTTGCACATTCTCCCCGTGTCTGCGTGGGTTTCGCCCTCACAACCCAAAGATGTGCAGGTTAGGTGGATTGGCCATGCTAAATTGCCCCTTAATTGGAAAAAATTAATTGGGTACATTAAATTTATTTAAAAAAAAAAAAAAATTTCAATGAAGTGCCAGTACAAAGGTTCAAGCGATGCACATCCTTGTTTCCAGACACCTTTCTTTTAAAACAAATACCTAATATCCATTATTGCTGTGTTCCTGTGTTTTATTAACGGCCTGGCCAAATTTGACGTAAATCCATTTCCCAAATTTCTGTATCTGCTCATTCAACGCCCATTCAGAAAACAGAAAACCTCCACCAACCTCCACCTCTTCTCCCCCCATTCCCGGCCCCCCGCACTTCAAAACTTAGATTGATAGAATTTTGTTGGATAAAAGTATTAAGGGATATGGAACCAAGGTGGGTAGATAGAATCATAGAATCCGTAAGGTGCACAAGGAGGCCATTCGGCCAATCGAGGCAGCACCGACGCTCTGAAAGAGCACCCCATCCTATCCCTACAACCCCACCTAAACCTTTGGACACTAAGGGGCAATTTATCATGGCCAATCCACCTAACCGGCACATCTTTGAACTGTGGGAGGAAACTGGAGCAGCCGGAGGAAACCCACACAGACACGGGAGAAAGTGCAGACTCCACCCAGTCACCCAAGGCTGGAATTAATGGAGATGGAGTTACGGTACCGATCAGCCACAATGTAACTGGATGGCAGAACACACTAAAGGGGCTGAACGGCCTCCTTTGTTTCTATATTCTTTTACTAGTCATGTCAGCTATATTCTGGGGCATTGATACATATGAGGCAGGAAAGCCTCAGGTTTAATCCTGGCCTGTTGCGAATTATTTTTTCTCAGCTGCTGATGGGGTTCATTGTAGGCGGTGGTTACAGCTGGCAGTAACATCTGTGGACTGGAGAGGTCAGTCTTCCTGCTATAAACTCTTGCTGGAAGTGTGCATGTGGTTGTGAGGTGTGATGAGGATCATCTCTGATGCCTCACAGTTGAAGAGCAATTAATGAATTATTTGACGAGACGCCACTTCCGCTAGCTTGAATTCTCCCTCCAAAAATGTAATAAGCTGACATTTGGTTCCTACTTCTGAACCGTTCATGCAAGAAATAACTAAATGAAAGTGTCTTCTTCCTCATTTTAGTTTACTCTACCTTGACCATATGACCCATTATCTTGTGTGACACTACCTATTGCATGGTCCATTCTCTTACTGCCTTTTGCTTCTGTGGTCAAAGCTCAAAAATGGTGTCGCTCGCATCCAGAGCTGGCATTGCGCACTTCCAGGTTAGTTATGAAATATTACGCTTAAGCCAGCAGACAATCCATGAGCAATAACTCAAATTGTCAGATAGTTTAGAAATACATGTGAGTTTATGGAAATAAATAATTTGCATTTACTGCATTCTTAAAGTGGCCTGCAGGGCTTGACATCCAATGAATTACTCTTTGATGCTCAGTTGCTGTAGTTTATATTTTGTGATTTCCAAAGTTTATTTAGGGCTCCTACTGTGGTAAACCACTGTGTTCCTATATTAAGGGTTGTACGGTAGAACCTGCACTACAGGCTCACCTGGGCCCCTGCATGCTAGCTCCGCCCAGGAGCCGGGTTATAAATATGCGTGGCCTTCAGCTAGCAGCCATTTCGTCAGCTGCTGTAGGAGGCCACACTTCAGATACTAATAAAGCCTCAGTTTGAATTCAACTTCGTCTCCAGCCAAATTGATCGTGCCTCACTTACTATCTGCATCTTGTTTTTTTCCTAAATACCAGAGAATATTCTATATTATGTGCCAGAGAGTGAAAAAAAAAATCAAAAACCTCAGTATATGGAGAGAAGGGCGTGGAGTCAACTGAACCTCAGTACTTTGCACAGAGTTGGCAAAAGTCTGGGACAGGTCACTAAATTCTTGAGTCTCTTTCAGGGGTTAACATGAACCAGAGGTGATTCTTGGGAACATTGCCAATTAGACATCGAACCTTCATTTACTAATGCTGGCAAAAGTTGAGGGAAGAAACTAAACTGTCAGAATGCCAATTGGATCAGCACTAGGGTATGACGGAGGCAAGAAAGCTTTCGCAAACATGGTGAGCAATAGTTAATCAGATTCAGTATCACCGTCTCCAAGTTATATATCAGTCTAATTTAACTTGCTAATGTGTTTGAACATAGGACCTGAAAGTTATAGGAAGGGGGGTGGGGAACTTTCAAACTCATACCCTTCCCCACCCTTATTTTTGGAAGCACTAACCACTTATTGATCGCAATGTCTAATGAAGGTTCGATCTTATTGCAGTCTTTGGAATGTACAATAAATCAGGACGGAGAAAGACACATTAAATGCACTGGGCTGGCCCCCATGCTAGTCGTCAGTGAATATTTCTGTTTACATCGTGTTACAGTAACCATGGCGATTAAAAATTAATTACTTTATTTCAACTTCTCATCATTCAAACCATTGGGAGCATATGCTTTTTAAAATTTAAATTATGCTTCCATATCTTACCAAATGTGACAGTAAAAGGAGACACAGCATTCTAATCCATCCAAAGGACTCAAGTAAACGAGTCAAAGAAATTACTTTCAATAGTGATCTTTATTAATTTGGGAATTTGGCGATTTGAGGCTCTTTCCACAATTAGTATATCAAACAATAAATATCAATTAGACTGCACAGAAAATGCTCTGTTAAAAAGTTCCAACAAAGGAAACTACATTTAGACATTTATTCATGTCATTCAACTGTATCAAAATGTATAAATAAAAACGTGCTTGCTATGTGTGATGATAGTAAAGATGTCTGAATGGCTCAGCATTGAGAGAATGGCCTTCTGTTTTCACTCCTTTATGCTTTGACCATGCACTTGAATTCTGAAACATAAACAAAGAGTTTCAGAATGAATGCTTTTGAATACTAAAGTGACATTTTCAAAATAACTTTACATGTACAAAGTTTGCCTTTGTTCCAAAACATCAGCTTAATATGAAACATTGCCTTTTCACTTGTTGTTTTATGTCCTCTGATTGCACTCCACATTCATTTCCTGGTGTCGTGTTGGGTTCACCCAGATTTGACTGCTGGTCTGAGTTGAGTTTTACCTTAGCTCAATTAAGGGTGGGGAGGTTCATCAGTGGCATTATAATGTCACTCAGGCTCTCCCCCCTCTCCCCACCCCCTTCTCCCCTTGCCCCTCATTTTCCAGGATAGGGAGCAGATACATAGTCAGCTTGGGCTCCTGTGCTCAACCCTATTTGGTGATCTTTACTGGCAAGTGCAGGAAGGATAGAATCAATATTTTTCTACATGCTCAAGCAAAGCATCAATTTTGAAGAATGCAAGATTCTGAAGGGGCTTGACAAGGTAGATATTGATAGATCTTCTCTAGCTGGGAAATCTAGAAACATGGGGACACAGCCTCAGGATAAGGGGTTGAGATTTTAGGACTGAGATAAGGACACATTTCTTTACTCAGAGAGTTATGCATCTTTGTGATTGTCAATCCATAGAGCAGGCTCGAGGGGCTGAATGGTGTACTTTTGTTCCTATTTCTTATATTCTTCTGTTATTAACACTCAAATGTCTAGTTGGCAGCCAAAGAGTACTGAGATACAGGCCATAGAACAAATGTCAGTGGCTTCAGGGCAGGAAGATTACAAAGGTGGAAAAGAAATAGATTCACAAAAGCTATGATAAAGTAGAAGTGAACTTACTACTCCACACTATTATAGACCACTCAACATTATCTTTGCTCATGACTAACATTCTGCAGAAAAGTAAGTTTTGTCAAAGTGCAGAACCCACCGTCAACTCCGATCTTGCCATCATGGTCACTATCTCCAGCATCAAGGAATTCCTTGGTCTCAGCATCATTCAGTGCCCTTGCAGTGGCAGAAAAATTCTGCAGGAAGAGTCTAAAAGCAAGAAAAGCAACCAAGTAAATAATCTACAACAGTGACTCCATATGAAAAGTAATCCATGTGTACCCTGAGATTGATGTGCTACATCGATGCAAGCATCATATTGTTGCACATTGATTAGAAATATGATATTAGATAGGCCTCAATCAAGGTGGCATTCAAAATTAGTGTTTTAAATATTCATACATCTGTTCACTTAGAATCCATGCAAAGTCCTTTGTATTGTGCACATTTCTTGCAACCTTATTAATAATATATCCCCATTGTGAGCAATGCCACAGGACATCTGCTAGCTATGTAGAGAAATTGAGATGTATCAATCACGTTTGAGTGTCATTTTGTCACACACAGTGCTTAAAATATTACCAAACAAAAGACAACCAATCCTATCCAATCAACAGGAGATTATGCCCAGCAATAGAGTATATATTTACAATTGACCTCACATATTCTTAATAGCAATTAGCCTCTGAATGACCAAATACTAGTGTGAACTGATTTTTAAAGAATATATCCTTCTGAGTTGAAAGAATTCTCAGATAGTCTCCATTACAGCTCACTTTTTACCAGCTTTATCGATCTCATTGGGCCTGTGCGCGAGTTTAGGCACACTGGGCAATTCTACATTGTCCCAGACGGAACTTTTGGGTGCAGCCAGCAGTATAACTTGCTGCACAGTCTCCCACCGCCCTGCAGCAGGTAAGAGATGATGAACGATCATTTGGGTTTCAATTCTCATTTTCATTTCTGGAAGTGGTATTGACTTGTGACCAACTAATTCCCCAAATTTAGAGATTACATATACAGGGGTTTTACATATCTGGTCTGATTGAAGCTTTCAAACTATTAACTGGAACAAATAAGGTTGAGAGCGAGAGAAACGAAAATTCTCCGGTTGTTGTGATTCAATGTTCCCGTCGGCAGCACAGCCCCACCAATGGGTTTCGCAGCGGCATGGGGTGGTTATAATAGGAAATCCCACTGCCAGCCACCAGGACGATAGAATCCCACCGCCAGGAAACGGCACGGGCCGAGAAACACTGGAAGACCGGAAAATCCTGCTTTATTGAATTGGGCCTAGTCTATAAATTAAGACTGAGGCTGGAAACACTCCCACACAAGAAGGGTGGTAAAAGTTTGGAACTCTCTTCTGCAAACAGCAGTTTATGTTAATTCCATAAATTGTTGAGTTTAAATCTAATATTGATAGACTGTTGTTAACCTAATATATTCAGGGGTTCTGGGGCAAAGTGTGTCAGGTCCCCAACAAGCGGGGTGGGGGGGCACCTCTGTTATGTTCTCTCTCCTATTGTCAATATGCATTAATGTTAGAAAGTAGTTGCGGGCAGCACAGTGGCGCAGTGGTTAGCACTTCTGCCTCACAGCGCCGAGGTCCCAGGTTCGATTCTGGGTCACTGCCCGTGTGGAGTTGGCACATTCTCCCAGTGTCTGCGTGGGTCTCACCCCCACGACCCAAAGATGTGCAGGGTAGGTGGATTGGCCACGCTAAATTGCCTCTTAATTGGAAAAAATGAATTGGGTACTCTAAACATTTTTTTTAAAGAAAGTAGTTTAGGAGGAGAGAAAACAAAAAACAAATCTGATGAGGGCACCTCTTTTTCAGTAATAAATATACTAAAGAATGAAGACTGGGTTGGGGGGAGGGGCGTAATTTATCAGAGCAAAGATAAAGCCATAAATTTTCAGAAAGGGGTGTCATTCGCCTCTCTGCTCCAAGGCATTCCAATATTCTGATAGCAGTGTCAAGACCCGGGGCAAGGCATCCATTACTATATATATTTATAATACCAGGTGCACAGATATGATGAGATCAGCAATGAGTATTCAACATGCAATCTATCAATAGACACTGTGCAGCAAAGTAAAAGTGGGTTCCTACTTCAGTTCATCCACTTCAATGAACCCACTCCGATCCTGGTCGAGGATGTTGAAAACTGTTGCGATTTCGGCATCTGTTTTCTTGCTCAGGCCGCTGAGTGCGAAGAATTTCTTGTGATTGAATGTCCCTGCGATGGGGAGGGTGGAAGAGGAGAGAGAAACATTGCAAGAGAAAGAGATGATCAAAGAACCTCCTGTACAATGAAACCGCCCCCCCCTTGCTAAACAAGAAAAAAAAACCTCACCACCCGAGGTAATATTTGAATGGGATCTACCTCACCCCTCCCCTCAACCTCACACAATCAGGCTCATTCCCGCCGACTAATGAATCCGTTAACGTTTTGCCAATGGTCCATCCCCTTTAACTTCCTCAGACCTGGATTCATTTCGCCTCCAGTTTTCTAAAGGTTAGGAATAGCCATGTGCATGGGGAGGCGGGTTGCAGTTTGGGAATGAGGATCCCTGCATGGGAAGTGTCCCTTGTCGGTATCATTAATATCCTTTTCTGTATTATTAATATCCTTGTCTGTACCATTCACGTACCAGCTTACCCGAACAGGCGCTGGAATGTGGCGACTAGGGGCTTTTCACAGTAACTTCATACTTGTGACAATAAAAGGTGATTATTATTATTATATAAAACTGCTTTAAATTTCTCAGAACAACACATCTGACCCCAACAATGAAACATTGGAACAGCCCACTGGTGTCAGCCAAGCTACTGCTTAAGAAAATAATGAAATACTTCACCAGCGCAGTCAGCCAGGGCTTTGTCGATGTCACCAGGGTTGAGTACGGTGCTCATAGACATGGTGATACTGGAAAATAACAATGAAAAGGGTCAGTCACTCTCTGGTGGCTCCTGTGCATTCCCTAGCGGCACAATAACCTTTGCTTAACTCCTGTCTACACCTCCTGATCAAGTGTCCCGTTATTTTTATACATAGGAGTGAGATTACAGCAGCATCGTATCTCCTCCACTTGCATGCGCCGTTTCTTGGCCAATGGAGCCTTGTTTGTCCCCCTTTTCTCGGGATGGGCGAGCAGGAAGGATGTCGAAGGAGTGCCTCTCAGCGCCGACTTTCTCTGGAGGATGGGTGGTCAACGTTTAAACTCCCAATGGTAGCAGCCGCCAACTTGCAAAAAGCTTCCCCACCCCCACCCCAAGTGTCCACAGTTAAATAGACAGTCCACAGCTGAAGAAGCTCCGAAGACCCAAGCAGGGCTTTTCTTATGGGTGGCTGGTTGCTTGCTTGGTGGGTTGGATGGTCTGGAAGCCTTGATTCCACCTTGGGAAGACCTGGAGGAAGATTGAGAGGAGGCTGATACAACTCACCTGTTCTGTAGGTCTTCTCCCCTTTGCAAAGGCGAATCAGGAGGTGAAGAGAGCAAATGCAGCGCACAGCTCTGATCTGAGCTGCTCTTTATATACACTTCAATTTGCCAGGCGTTTGCAGAATTCAAATTTCAGCGTCATCACGGCTCCTTGAACACGGAGCAGGGATCAGTGTCAAATGAACTTACCAGCTAATCACTTTCTTCAGCCTATTTTTATCTGAACAGAATGTATATTTAATAATGATCAATAACATCAGAGCTCCAGCTCTACTCCGTACACAGAGCTTTGTAACTGGTTGTTGCAAGAAATTAAATATTTTAAAAAGGGATAAATAAAAGATGATGATGGAGAGGGGGAAAATAAAAACAAGTCTTATGCTTTTTTTTGGGGGGGGGGGGGTAAACAATTGGAATTTCCCTGAAATGCAAATTTGTTGCACCATTCAAACTTTGTGTGAGAGAAACAGGAAAATTTAAGGCCCAGATGGATGCCATTCGGCCTGTCGCCTCCGTGCATTGGGGGACATGTCCCTTCCTCCACATCCTGCTTTGTAAATGGGATTAGAGTGTAATTGAGTTGGATTAGTCAACAGTTGTATTGCTGCAGGGTCGTGGGTTCAATTCAACTTGAAATATAGAATGACACAGCACAACAAGAAGAGGTCATTTGGCCTATGATACTTGTTGGGGGAACTATTGATTTAGTCTTCTCTCTGCACCCCTGCATTTTCCTCTTCAAGTATTTATGTAATTTCCTTTTGCGGGTTACCATGGGACCTGCTTCCATCCCCCACCAGTCAATGCATCCCAATAATTAGCTGCAAAAGAACCTTTCATCTCACCTCTGGTCATTTTTGTTAATGACCATAATTCTGTGCCCATGGCTACTGACCCTTCTGTCACTGGCACCGGTTTCTCCTGATTTACTCTTATCAAAGTCCTTTGTGATTTCAAACACCTCTATTAAATCTCCCCCTAACTGTCCGGACGTTGAGGTTACTGAGACTTTTGAAACCAATTCAGCTCAGTTCTTGGTTTTCACATTTTCAACTGATCTCCAGTCTTGACCTTTAAGAATAGATAGTTCCAGATCGCCACTGCCCTTTCTGTGTGGGAGTGCTTCCTGTCATCACCCCTGAATGTCTTCATTCCAATTTTAACATTATGCTCCTCCTGGCTCCATCCACCTAAACAGTCTCCCTCTATATCTCCCCTGGAGGTCTTGGGGTCCTGTGGGTAATTTCCCTATCTCTGAGAAGCAAGCTCTGGGTTTGAGTCATAGATTATCATAGAATTTACAGTGCAGAAGGAGGCCATTTGGCCCATCGAGTCTGCACCAGCTCTTGGAAAGAGCACCCAACACCTCCGCCCTATCTCCATAACCCAGTAACCCCACCCAACACTAAGGGCAATTTTGGACACTAAGGGCAATTTATCATGGCCTATCCACCTAACCTGCGCATCTTTGGACTGTGGGGCGAAACCGGAGCACCCGGAGGAAACCCACGCACACACGGGGAGGATGTGCAGGCTCCGCACAGACAGTGACCCAAGCCGGAATCGAATCTGGGACCCCAGAGCTGTGAAGCAATTGTGCTATCCACAATGCTACTGTGCTGCCCTGAGTCCCACCCCATTCATAAATCCTTCCCAAACACATGACATGTCATTCCCAGTCAGCCATGCGATGGAAGGTTGGAGCCCCTACCATCACTATCCATAGCTCCTGACTACAACATGTATGAAAACATGCATGTTGCCAGAGCAGCTCAGACTCGCTGCATGATCGATAGCACACTAACGCGACCCTATTGAAATCTGATAATTATCTTAAATACCTCAGTAAGGTCACCCATAAGCTTTAGGGACGCCAGCAGTCTGCAAAGGTATATCAACAGTGAATGGGCACGAAAACTAGCAGATGGAGTATTATGTGGGGAAAGTTGAACTTGTCCACTTTGGGAGGAAGAATAGAAAAGCAGCATACTATTGAAATGGAGAGAGATTGCAGAACTCTGAGCTACAGAGAGATCTGGGTGTCTTGGTACATGAATCGCAAAAGATTAGTATGCAGATACAGTAAGTAATTAGGAAGACAATGTTGTTATTTGTTGCAAGGCAAATGGAATATACAAGTGGGGGTGTTTTGCCACAGTTGTACAGGGCGTTGGTGAGCCCACATCTGGAGTACTGTGTACAGTTTTAGTCTCCTTACTTAAGAAAGGATACCGAAAGAAATCTCAGAACACCAGGTTAAAGTCCAACAGGTTTATTTGAAATCACAAGCTTTCAGAGAGCTGTACCTTTGCCTGATGAAGGAGCACCCCAGTCCAGCACCGGCATCTCCATATTAAGAAAGGATATAATTCCGACACCGAACTGGACGCGACAAGGAGGTAATGGAAGGAAAACTTGGGGTTCGAAATATGGTGGGGAGTCTGGAGCGGAGCACTGTATAAGGTCAACTCCGCCTCCATGTGCGTAAGACTCAGCCTTACGCAACTAAAAGTGGTACATAGAGCCGACTTAACAAGAACCCGAATGAGTAGGTTCTTCCCGGAGGTGGAGGATAGATGCGCACGGTGCCAAGAAGGCCCTGCCAACCACGGCCACATGTTCTGGTCTTGCCCCTGACTTGCTGGACTCTGGGCAGCCTTCTTCGAGGCAATGTCCAAAGTGGTGGGGATGAGGGTGGAGCCGTGCCCGAAAGTGGCGGTCTTCGGGGTATCAGATCAGCCAGATCTCTTCATGGGGAGGAGGCCGGAAGCCCTTCCCTTTGCCTCCCTGATCGTCCGCCGTAGAATCCTGCTCGGCTGGCGGTCAGCAGCACCACCTAAAGCTGCAGACTGGTTGTCCGACCTATCGGTATTTCTCCAAATGGAGAAAATCAAATTCGTCATCCGTGGGTCGGAAGATGGCTTCATCAAAACATTGGCCCATCAAGTCTGCACCTGGCCTTGTAAAGAGCACCCTACCCAAGCCCACACTTTCACCCTATTCCCGTAACCCAACCTAATCTTTTTGGACACTAAGGGCAATTTAGCATGGCCAATCCACCTAACCTGCAAATCTTTGGACTGTGGGAGGAAACTGGAACACCCAGAGGAAACCCACGCAAACATGGGCAGACTCCACGCGACCCAAGCGGGAATCAAATCTGGGACCTTGGAGCTGTGAAGCACCTGTGCTAACCACTGTGCTATCATGCCGTCCACTCTTACTACATGCTACTGGTGTATGTTAGAAGGATTACAAGTTGATACCTGCTTGGCTGGGTTATGAATCTACCATCCTTGGACTTCAAGTCGTGGAGTAAGTCTTGAATCTGGCACCTCTGGCTCAGAGGCAGGATGCTACCCACTGCATCACAAGACCACTAATTGTTAAGATTGTTAGGCAAAGGTATTAAAAGATTAAAAGTTGGGGAGGTGAGTATAGTATCTCGATCAAGAATGATCTAATTGGATGGCGGAATTAATATCAAGGGGCTGCATGACCCACCCCTATTCCTATATTCTGTGCTTTCACTAATTTAATAAATATTTATTTTCCAGTCAAATAAGTTTAGTTGCAAACTCCTACATATGGCTAAACAGAATAACTGTCCCAGTATCTTGTTACTAGCACAAATGTCTCTTGCATTATTTGATCCACAAGGGTATAAAGATAAATTTGAGAATGTATGTATCCTTGTTACTGATAGCAACCACTAATAACCTTGTAATGATTGTTGGCAATTCATATAGCAATGCTGCTTGCTGTTACCCTGATCCAGACACTGATCAGCGTTCAGCATCTTTTTGTATTATTTTTCTTCTCTTAATAGAGCGTGCAATAACATTACTATTGTCAGCTCTGGTTTAATGGAGATCACTCTCACGTCTGACTCAAAAGATCACAGGTCTTTCGACAATTTGAGCAGAAGCCCTTTTGTTCATTTAACTTGTCCGTCCGATATACATCCTCCAGTAATGTACTAAGTTAAATTGATCCCTTGAGACTACAGAAATATATCTACTTTTCTTATGAAAGCCTGTATAAGCTCTTGTTTAACCACCTACACAGCCAATTTGTCTCATATATTTTTGCACATTGAAACAAGTTGCCCAATTAATTTTGTTTCCTTTCATTGCCATCTGGTTTGGGAACTCAACCAATGACAGGAAACTGTGTCTACTCCCAGATTATCAACCCCCTTGTCACAATCTTAGTGATTCAAGTCAACACACCCTAGAGGCTTTTGTGTCCGATTTTAACTTTTGGCTGGTCGGAGCTGTTTGGTGGGGAACGTCTGCTTTTCACCCATTGCCCAACTGTTGTTGCTGCCTTGATCCACTCTGCCAGATTAATGTCCTTGTAGTGAAGTGGAAAATTTACCCCATAGTCCATCATTCCTTAATGTGGAGATGCTGCCGCTGGACTGGGGTGGGCATAGTAAGAAGTCTTACAACACCAGGTTAAAGGCCAACAGGAAGGAGCTACGCTCCGAAAGTTAGAGCTTCCAAACAAACCTGTTGGACTTTAACCTGGTGTTGTAAGACATCATTCCTTAATGAGAGCTTCACCTCAATGTGGTAGAATGTGATACCACACCAGGAAAGGGACGGGCTTGTAGTGTCAGCTGCGGCTCAGGTGATAGCACAAATCATTTCTGATCGAGGATATCATAGGTGCAAATCCTACACGTGACACTTCAGTTTGGAGGACCTTTGGATGAAATGGCCCCATCTACCAGCTTATGCACAGCAATATCCCATGAACACTAATGAGACATGACTAGAGATGATTGATCGAGGGATGAATATGAATCAGGCCACCCGAAAGAAGTCCCTTACTCTGCTTTGAAAATTGCCGTAGGATCTTTTACATCCATTTGGGAGTGAAGATGTCGATTTAATATCTCATAATAAATGTTCCTGGATAGAAAATGTTGGTGGCATAAATATAACTGTCAATGGCTGTAGGTGTGAAACTGACTTGAATAATTTTGTGATTAACAGCGTTTTAGCATAGCCGGTGAGTTGATGAATGTGGTGTTGGAACAGGTTTGATAAGAGAGAAACTGTGGAGCATACTGTTGCTGGAACTGTATAATGAACTCACAGTTAATCCACATTGTTGTTATCCTTACAATCTTCCCAACAGGGAGAGGGAACGAGAAACACCAGTGATGCCCGACAAATAAGAGGCCAGCTGTCCCCAAAGAGGCAGCTGTGGTCATCATTTGCAGGGATACAACAGAGGATGCTGGCAATGTCAAAGCTGGCAGATGGGGATTCGAGCTTCGCGGATTCGAGACTTTTCGGCGGGAATTCAGCTGTTGGAGTGGGCGGAGCTACAGAGTCGAGCGGTGAGTATTTAAACTAGCTGCTTCGCGGATTCAGCTGTTGGCGGGGGCGGAGCTACAGAGTCGAGCGGTGAGTATTTAAATTAGCTGCTTCGCTGCTTAAACAGCAGCCACAGGGTCTTTGGGGATAAATTTGAAGAGTGACATCACAGCAAAGCAGTGACCTGATCGGCTGGTAAGGAAAGTGCTCCAATTAGCAGTAGCTGGGAGAAATTAAACTCTTTGTGTGTTGGTAAGCATTGTGATTGGTAAATAAAATCTTTATTCCTTTCACTTATTCATTATTTGATATTATATTTGTAATCAGTGAAGGTAAAGTGTAAAAATGGCAGGAGATCCCAGACCCGTGTTATGCTCCTCGTGCTCAATGTGGGAGTTCAGGGAAGCGGCCGATGCCCCTGACTCCTTCATGTGCGGGAAATGTATCCAGTTGCAGCTCCTGTTAGACCGCATGACGGCTCTGGAGCTGCAGATGGACCCACTTTGGAGCGTCCGCGATGCTGAGGAAGTCGTGGATAGCACGTTCAGTGAGTTGGTCACACCGCAGATTAGGATTGGTGAGGGAGACAGGGAATGGGTGACCAAAAGGCAGAGAAAGAGCAGGAAGGCAGTGCAGGTGTCCCCTGCGGTCATCTCCCTCCAAAACAGGTATACCGTTTTGGATACTGTTGGGGGAGATGACTCACCAGGGGAAGGCAGTAGTAGCCAGGCTCGTGGCATCGTGGCTGGCTCTACTGCACAGAAAGGCAGGAAAAAGACTGGCAGGGCTATAGTCATTGGGGATTCAATCGTAAGGGAAGAGGACAGGCATTCCTGTGGTTGAACACAAAATTCCCGAATGATATGTTGCCTCCCGGGTGCACGGTTCAGGGATGTCTCAGATCGGCTGCAGGACATACTGAAGGGGGAGGGCGAACAGCCAGTTGTCGTGGAGCATATAGGCACCAACGATATAGGTAAAAAACGGGATGAGGTCCTACAATCGGAATTTAGGGAGTTAGGAGATAAGTTAAAAAGTAGGACCTCAAAGGTAGTAATCTCAGGATTGCTACCATTGCCACGAGACAGTCAGAGTAGAAATTCAAGAATAGTCAGAATTAATACGTGGCTTGAGAGATGGTGCAGGAGGGAGGGGTTCAGATTTTTGGGACATTGGAACCGGTTCTGGGGCAGTGGGACCATTACAAATCGGATGGTCTACACCTGGGCAGGACTGGAACCAATGTCTGAGGGGTGCTTTTTCTAACACTGTTGGGGAGGTTTTAAACTAATGTGGCAGGGGGATGGGAACCAGATTAGGAAGTTAGAGGTCAGTAAAGAAGCAGCAACTAAAGCCAGTAAGATACTAGATAATAAACTCATTGTGATTAAGGGAAAGAGTAGACAGGGAAGAGATGATGAACGCAAAGGGACAGGTGGTCTGAGGTGCATTTGTTTTAATGCGAGAAGTGTAGCAGGTAAGGCAGATGAACTTAGGGCTTGAATTAGTACCTGGGAATATGATGTTATTGCTATTACTGAGACTTGGTTGAGGGGAGGGCAAGATTGGCAACTAAATATCCCAGGGTATAGATGCTTCAGAAGGGATAGAGAGGGAGGTAAAAGGGGTGGAGGAGTTGCATTACTGGTCAGAGATGATATCACAGCTGTGATTAAGGAGGGCACTATGGAGGATTCGAGCACTGAGGCAATATGGGTAGAGCTAAGAAATAGGAAGGGTGCAGTAACATTGTTGGGACTTTACTACAGGCCTCCCAAAAGCGAGCGTGAAGTAGGGGTACAAATATGTAGACAGATTATAGAAAAATGTAGGAGCAATAGGGTGATTGTGATGGGAGATTTTAACTTCCCCAACATTGAATGGGACTCATGTAGTGTTGGAGGTGTAGATGGAGCAGAATTGTTAAGGAGCATCCAGGAGATTTTTTAGAGCAGTATGTAAATAGTCCAACTCGGGAAGGGGCCATACTGGACCTGGTATTGGGGAATGATCCCGGCCAGGTGGTTGAAGTTTCAGTCAGTGATTACTTTGGGAATAGCGATCATAATTCCGTAAGTTTTAGAATACTCATGGACAAAGACGAGAGTGGTCCTAAAGGAAGAGTGCTAAATTGGTGAAAGGCCAAGTATAACAAAATTCGGCAGGAGCTAGGGAATGTGGATTGGGAGCAGCTGTTTAAGGGTAAATCCACATTTGAAATGTGGGAGTCTTTTAAGGAAAGGTTGATGTGCAGGACAGACATGTCCCTGTGAAAATGAGGGATAGAAATGGCAAGATTAGGGAACCATGGGTGATGGTGGAATTGTGAGACTAGCTAAGATGAAAAAGGAAACATACATAAGATCTAGGCGACTTAAAACTGATGAAGCTTTGGAGGAATATCGGGAAAGTAGGACAAATCTCAAACACGCAATAAAGAGGGCTAAAAGGGGTCATGAAATATCTTTGGCTAACAGGGTTAAGGAAAATCCCAAAGCCTTTTATTCGTATAAAAGGAGCAAGAGGGTAACTAGAGAAAGAATTGGCCCACTCAAAGACAAAAGAGGGAATTTATGCGTGGAGTCAGAGGAAATGGGTGAGATTCTTAATGAGTACTTTGCATCGGTATTCACCAAGGAGAGGGACATGACGGATGTTGAGGTTAGGGATGGATGTTTAAATACTCTAGGTCAAGTCGGCATAAGGAAGGGGGAAGTTTTGGGTATTCTAAAAGGCATTAAGGTGGACAAGTCCCCAGGTCCGGATGGGATCTGTCCCAGGTTACTGAGGGAAGCGAGGGACAAAATAACTGGGGCCTTAACAGATATCTTTGCAGGGAATAATCCAGGGAATTATAGACCTGTGATCTTGACATCAGTGGTAGGCAAACTGTTGGAGAAGATACTGAGGGATAGGATCTATTCACATTTGGAAGAAAATAGACTTATCAGTGATAGGCAGCATGGTTTTGTGCAGGGAAGGTCATGTCTTACAAACCTAATAGAATTCTTTGAGGAAGTGACAATGTTAATTGATGAGGGAAGGGCTGTAGGTGTCATATACATGGACTTCAGTAAGGCGTTTGATAAAGTTTCCCATGATAGGTTGATGGAAAAAGTGAAGTCGCATGGGGTTCAGGATGTACTAGCTAGATGGGTAAAGAACTGGCTGGACAACAGGAGCCAGAGAGTAGTGGTGGAAGGGAGTGTCTCAAAATGGAGAAGGGTGACTAGTGGTGTTCCACAGGGATCCGTGCTCGGACCACTGTTGTTTGTGATATACATAAATGATCTGGACGAAGGTATAGGTGGTCTGATTAGCAAGTTTGCAGATGATACTGAGATTGGTGGAGTTGCTGATAGCAAGGGGGACTGTCAGAGAATACATCAAAATATAGATAGATTGGAGAGTTGGGCAGAGAAATGGCAGATGGAGTTCAATCCAGGCAAATGCGAGGTGATGCATTTTGGAAGATCCAATTCAAGAGCGGACTATACGGTCAATGGAAGAGTCCTGGGGAAAATTGATGTACAGAGAGATCTGGGAGTTCAGGTCCATTGTACCCTGAAGGTGACAACACAGGTCGATAGAGTGGTCAAGAAGGACGGGGTTTTGAGTACAAGAGTCGACAGGTCATGTTACAGTTGTATAGGACTTTGGTTAGGCCACATTTGGAATATTGCGTGCAGTTCTGGTTGCCACATTACCAGAAGGATGTGGATGCTTTAGAGAGGGTGCAGAGGAGGTTCACCAGGATGTTGCCTGGTATGGAGAGTGCTAGCTATGAAGAAAGGTTGAGTAGATTAGGATTGTTTTCGTTGGAAAGACAGAGGTTGAGAGGAGACCTGATTGAGGTCTACAAAATTATGAGAGGTATGGACAGGATGGATAGCAACAAGCTTTTTCCAAGAGTGGGGGTGTCAATTACAAGGGGGTCACAATTTCAAGGTGAGAGGGGGAAAGTTTAAGGGAGATGTGCATGGAAAGTTCTTTACGCAGAGGGTGGTGGGTGCCTGGAACACTTTGCCAGCGGAGGTAGTAGAGGCAGGCACGATAGCATCATTTAAGATGCATCTAGACAGATATATGAACGGGCGGGAACAGAGGAAAGTAGATCCTTGGAAAATAGGTGACAGGTTTAGATAAAGGATCTGGATCGGTGCAGGCTGGGAGGGCCGAAGGGCCTGTTCCTGTGCTGTAATTTTCTTTGTTCTTTGTTCTTTGGGGGTCAAGCTGCTGATTTGTAGCATGTTCAGAAAGCGCAGTGTTGCCAAGAATTACCACAATGATCTGCTGATAGACGGTGATTGAGTGGCATTGCAGGTCCCCTGGGTTTACTGAGATAGAGGTGCATTTCCAGAGACAAAACCTTTTTTTATTTTCACTCCCGAGCTTGGGCCGATGCTTAGTATCATAAAAAGAAAGCAAAGTGCTGTGCTATTTGCCAAATCTATATATCTAAGTAAGTTAAGTTAAACATTCTGTAGCCAAGTAATATTTGTTCTATTGATTTTCTAATTCAGACTGATAATGACATTTAATAACCTCTTGTTTCAAATGCTTCCATAAGAAATAGGAGCTGGAGTACGTCTCAAACCTGCTCCATCATTCAGTAAGATCATGGCTGACCTTTTGCATTCATTCCACTTCCCCATCCTGTCCCCATATCCTTTGATTTTCTTATTGGTCAAAAACCAACAGTTCCAGTCTCGAATATATTCATCAACTGAGATTCCACAGTCCTCTGGGATAGATAATTCCACAAACGCATCCCTCCTTATCTCTGTAATCTTCTCCAGCCCTGAGAAATGGTCAGTTTAATACCAGTGGTGAGTAAGGTTCTATACAGAGACAATAATCCGAGAAAAAAATAGAACAGGCACGTGCCGAGATTTGAGCTCATTAAGGAAAGCCAGCATAGGCTTGTAAAATGCAGATCATGTTTGACTATCATAGAATTTACATAGAATTTACAGTGCAGAAGGAGGCCATTCGGCCCATCGAGTCTGCACCGGCTCTTGGAAAGAGCACCCTACCCAAGGTCAACACCTCCACCCTATCCCTATAACCCAGTAACCCCACCCAACACTAAGGGCAATTGTGGACAGTAAGGGCAATTTATCATGGCCAATCCACCTAACCTGCACATCTTTGGACTGTGGGAGGAAACCGGAGCACCCGGAGGAAACCCACGCAGACACGGGGAGGATGTGCAGACTCCGCACAGACAGTGACCCAAGCCGGAATCGAACCTGGGACCCTGGAGCTGTGACGCTATTGTGCTATCCACAATGCTACCGTGCTGCCCCCAAGATCATATAATTCCCCCCCAAGGACTAATATAATTGATCTTTTTGATGAAGTAACAGAAAAGGTTGATGAAGAGTTATGCAGAAGATGGGGACCCAGCGGAGTTGGAAAAGAGGAAGGAACTACAGGCGAGCTTTGACCGACTATCTACCAGGAAGGCGGTGCGCCAACTGAGATGAGCAAGGGGTGTAGTTTACGAACATGGAGATAAGGCTCCATATAGATAAGGATAGAGATAAGAGATAAGGATAAGGTATGTAAACTCCGGAGGGAGGCAGCGGTAAGGGAAATTGTTCAGGTGAGGGATAGGGCAGGGAAGTTGGTGGTGGCTCTGGATCTGATTAACAAGGTCTTTGAGGAATTTTGTGAGAGCTTGTACAGGTCAGAGCCACCTGGGGGAGACCGGGAGATGCAGGAATTTCTAGATGGGTTGGAGTACCCGAGGTTAGGGGAGGGGGACAGGGCTACATTAGAAGGAGCGATAGTGGAGCAGGAGATAAAGGATGCGATTGGGAGGATGCAGTCGGGGAAGGTGGCAGGGCCGGATGGGTTTCCGGTGGAATATTATAAAAAATTCAATGATTCAATGATGGTGGGGAAGTTTGAAGAGGCGATAGGGAAGGGGGTGTTGCCACAAACTTTGGGGCCGGCATCGATTTCCCTGCTGCTAAAAAAAGATAAGGATCTGACAGAGTGTGGGTCGTATAGGCCCATATCACTTCTGAATGTGGACGTAAAAGTATTGGCGAAGGTACTGGCGGGTAGGCTGGAGGATTGCCTCCCGAAGGTGATAGATGAAGATCAGACGGGGTTTGTGAGAGGGGGGACAGCTCTTTTCAAATGTTAGAAGGGTATTGAACGTCGTTGTGGCACCGGCGGAGGGGAAGGAAACAGAGGTGGTTGTGGCACTGGACGCTGAGAAGGCGTTTGACCAGGTAGAATGGGGGTACCTGATGGCAGTTCTGGAGCGGTTTGGGATTGGACCAAGATTTGTGAACTGGGTAAAGCTATTGTATAAGGAGCCGAGCGCGAGTGTCTGCGCAAACGCCATCAGCTCGAGATACTTTTCTCTCCACCGTGGGGCTAGGCAGGGATGTTCTATGTCCCCCCTGCTGTTTGCACTCGCGATTGAGCCGTTGGCCATCACATTAAGAGGTTCGGGGGTATGAAAAGGAATAGTGCGGGGGGGGATAGAGCATAGGGTGTCCTTATATGCCGATGACTTGCTGTTATACGTGTCGGAACCGAGTGTGTCGATAGGGGGAATATTGGAGCTGCTTCGAATGTTTGCGTCTTTCTCGGGGTACAAACTAAATCTAGACAAGAGTGAGTATTTTGTGGTGTCTCGGCCGTGGTTGGGGGCAGGGATGGGGGGACTGCCATTCCGTAGGGTAGGGACTCACTTTAGGTACACGGGGTGCAGGTTGCCCGGGAGTGGGGGGGCGGGGGGGGGGGGGGTGCTCCGCAGGTACAACATTTCTAGTTTGGTGGGGAGAGTGAAAGCTGATCTGGCAAGGTGGGATGGTCTCCCTCTGTCACTGGCGGGTCCGGTACAGGCGGTTAAAATGAACGTGTTACCGCGATTGCTGCTTATTTTTCAATGCCTGCCGATTTCCTGCCAAAGGCTTTTTTCAGAGAGATTGCGGGAAGGATTACTTCGTTCATACGGGAGAAAAGGTGGCCAGAGGTAGAAATGTGCTGCTACAGAGGGGAAGGCAGGCGGGGGTTTGGGTCTTCCGAACCTGATGTATTACTACTGGGCGTCGAATGTGGAGAAGGTGCAGAGCTAATGTGGAGAAGGTGCAGAGCTGGGTCAGAGGGGTTGATTCCCAGTGGGTCAGAATGGAGGAAAGTTTGTGCAGGGGCTCGGATTGAAAGTACTAGCAACAGCGCCGCTCCCGATAGCCCCGGGGAAATACTCAGGGAGTCCGGTCATAATAGCTTCATTGAGAATTTGGAGGCAGTTTCGCCAACACTTCTGGTTGGGACAGGATCAAGGGATTTTGGGGGAACCACAGATTTGAGCCAGGGAAGTGGGGATGGAAATTTTCGAAATGGGAGGAGAAGGGGATTAAGACACTGAAGGATTTGTTTCTCTAGGGTCGGTTTGCAGGATTGAAGGAGCTGGAAGCGAAGTATGGGCTGGGGCAGGCAACATGCAGGTTCGAGATTCTGCCAGAACAGAGATACAGAGCTTCCCGGTGGAGCCGGCCTCCACATTGCTGGAGGAGATGCTGACGACAGGGGGACTGGAGAAGGGGTAGTGTTGACGGTTTACGGAGCTATTTTGGAGGAGGAGAAGGCACCACTGGAAGGGATCAAAGCAAAGTGGGAGGAAGAGTTGGGAGAGGATATGGAGGGAGGAGTTCTGGTATGAGGTGCTCCGGAGAGTGAATGCCTCCACCTCGTGCGCAAGGTTGGGGCTGATACAGCTGAAGGTGGTATACAGAGCACACCTCGGCGAGGGGCGAGGATGAACCGATTCTTTGAAGGAGTAGAAGATGTGTGTGAATGTCGCCGGGGGGGTGGGGGGGGGGGGGGGGGGGGGGGGGGGGGGGGGGGGGGGGGGGGGGGGGGGGGGGGGGGGAGGGGCGGGCGCTAATCACGTTCATATGTTTTGGGCCTGTCCAAAGCTAGAGGATTACTAGAAGGAGGTTTTTAGGGTAATTTCTAAAGTGGTGCACGTGAAACTGGACCTGGGCCCCCCGGGGGGCCATATTCGGGGGTGTCGGACCAGCCATGGTCGGGAAAACGGGAGCGGAGGCAAATGTTGTAGCCTTCGCCTTGTTGATCGCCTGAAGGCGGATCCTGCTAGGTTGGAGAACAACCTCTCCACCCTGTGCCCCTGGCGTGGCGGGGGGACCTGTTGAATTCTTGACACTTGGAGAAGGTTAAGTTTGAACTGAGGGGAAGGATGGAGGGGTTCTACAATTCATGGGCATTATTCGTTATGCACTTTCAAGAACTGGATAACATCGAACATTAGTTGGGGCGGGTGGGTGGGAGGGTTGGGGGCAGGGGGGGGGGGCTGTGTGTGTTAATGGAGACAATGGGTGATCCCTAATTCCTTTTTGTCATTGTTTGTGTGAACATGCGGGCTAATGTTGGGGTTTGGTGGAAGGATGGGATCGTTGTTATTGATATGGGAATTGACATATTTGTTACTGATTATTGTTTATTGTTGGTGGGTGTAAATTTGGGGAGAAAATGTGAAAAAGGAGGAGTATAAAAAATATTTTTTTTAAAAAAAGGTTGATGAAGAGAATGTGGGTGGATATGCGGCATGGTAGCACAGTGATTCGCACTGTTGCTTCACAGCACCTGGGTTTGATTCCCACTTAGGTCACTGTCTGTGTGGAGTCTGCACGTTCTCACCATGTCTGCGTGGGTTTCCTTCGGGCGGGCCGGTTTCCTCCCACAAGTCCCGAAAGATGTGCTGTTAGGTGAATTGGGCATTCTGAATTCTCCCTCTGTGTACCCAAACAGGCGCTGGGGGTGTGGCATTGTGGATTTTCACAATAACTTCAATATGTAAGCCTACTTGTGACAATAATAAATATTATTATTATGATTATTATTACTCTATGGACTTTAAAAAAGCATTTGACAAAGCACTACATAAAAGACTGGTTAAAGGGGCAGCATGGTGACACAGTGGTTAGCACTTCTGCCTCACGGCGCTGAGGCCCCAGGTTCGATCCTGGCTCTGGTCACTGTCCGTGTGAGGAGTTTGCACATTCTCCCCGTGTCTGCGTGGGTTTTCGCCCCCACAACCCAAAGGGATCGGTGGATTGGCCACGTTAAATTGCCCCTTTAATTGGAAAAAATGAATTGGGTACTCTAAATTTTAAAAATATTAAATAAATAAAAGGTTGGTTAACAAAACTAAGGCTCAATGGAATAGAAGGGGTAGTGTCAGCTTGGATAAAATATTGATTTTAGAATAGAAAACAATGATTCGCGGATAATGGTAATTTTTTGGGACTTGAGGCAGTGGTGTTCCTCAAGATTCAGTGCTAGTACTGCTTCTTTTATTGATATATATAAATGACTTTGATATTGGAATATGGTGCAAAATGTCAGAATTTGCCAATGTTACCAATCTTGTAGGCGTGACGAGCAGTGAAGATTATACCAGTCAACTGCAACAGGACATAGATAGGCTAGCAGGATCACAGAATCCCTACAGTGCAGAAGAAAGCCATTCAACCCATTGAGTCTGCACTGACCCTCCCGAAAGAGCACCCTGTCTGGGCCCACGCACCCGCCCTATCGACATAACACCACTTAACCTTTTGGAAACTAAGGGGCAATTTAGCATGGCCAATCCCGCCTAACCTGCACATCTTTGGACTGTGTGAGGAAACCAGAGCACCCGGAGGAAATCCACTCAGACACGGGGAAAAAGTGGAAACTCCACACAGACAGTCACCCAAGGCCAGAATCAAACCTGGGTTCCTGGCGCTGTGAAAGCAGTAGTGCTAACCATTGTACCACAATGCCGCCCTGGTAGATGCAATGCGCAGATTCATACCACCAACCCTTCTCCCCACAGGAATGCAAAAGGTGGAAGTCACAAAAATACACAATTTGACCACAGCTTTTTAACTTGTCAGCCAGACACGCCTGTATGAATAATTGTTGAATTGAAATCCAAGCTTACCTCTTGTCAGAGTGACAGTAAAGATGGTCAGTATTGCAATGTGTGAGTCTTGAGGGGCGAGCAAACCTGGAAACCTGCTTGATGACCAACGAGAGATCATTGCACACAGGCCATTGAAGGACAGAATGAGCCAGTCCAGGAAACAAATACTCTAATCAACAAGAGTGCATACCGCTGCCATTCAGCGTTTTTCACAGAGTTTCATTCATTTTCAAAAATAAAAGTTAACTTCCTTACCTTCCTCTCACAAAATCAAAGAAGTTATTTCCATAAATTCATGGCGAGTGGAGTGCCCCAGTGAACCCAAGTCCAATATCAGTGGCTTTGTCCGGCAGAATTCCATTCTTTGTCCGACAGACTTCCTTTTTTAAAAAAATAAAGTGTTTTCTTAAAGTTTTTCCAATGAGCGTTTTTTACATAACAAAAAATAGAAAATACAGATAGTAATAAAAAATAACAATAAACATATCCCCAAAGCTTACAGTGAGAACTACTTACACAACAGAATGTTTTTTTAAACAAAACAAGGTGGGTTTTGTCTCCCATGCCCAACCCCACATTTTGTATCAACAGTACCCCCCCACCTGAACCCACGCCCCCCCCCCCCCCCCCCCCCCCCCCCCCCCCCCCCCCCCCCCCCCCCCCCCCCCCCACGGATGCTGCTGCTGCTGACACTTACTGCTCCCCTAGAAAGTCAAGGGAAAGGTTGCCACCGCTGGGAGAACCCCATCAAGGACCCTCTCAAGGCGAACTTTATTCGTTCCAGGCTGAGGAACCCTGCCATGTCGCTAATCCAGGTCTCCACACTCGGGGGGTTTTGAGTCCCTCCACATTAGCAAGATCCGTCTCCGGGCTACCAGGGAGGCAAAGGCCAGTACCTCGGCCTCTTTCGCTTCCTGCACTCCCGGATCCTCCCGACACCCCAAATATCGCTCCTGTTGGACTCACCTTCACCCGAGCGTCCAAAATCCTAGACATCACCCCTCGCAAAACCCCTGTCAGAATTCTTCAAGCGCTGGGCATTGCCCAAAACATATGGGCATGATTCGCCGGACTCCCTGCACACCTCGAGCACCTGTCCTCCACCCCAAAAAACACCTACTCATTCTTGTCGCCGTTATATGCGCCCGATGCACCACCTTAAACTGGATTAATCCGAGCCTGGCACATGATGAGGAGGAGTTCACCCTGCCAGGGCGTTGGCCCACAGGCCCTCATCCAGCTCCTCATCCAGCTCCTCCTCCCACTTGCCCTTCAACTCCTCCACTGAGGCTTCCTCCACTCCTGCAGCTCCTGATATATGTCCGACACCTTCCCCTCCCCCTACCCAGATGCCAGACACCACCCTGTCCTGGATCCTACGCGGGGGCAGCCACGGAAATATCCCCACCTATATTCTAAGAAAGTCCCAAACCTGGAGGTACCTGAACGCATTCCCCGGGGGCAGGGCTGAACCTCTCCTCCAGCGCCTGAATGCTAGGGAAAGTCCTGTCTATAAACAGGTCCCCCATCCTCCTAATACCTGCCCTATACCAGCCTTGGTACACCCCATTCAACCTACCCGGAGCAAATCTGTGGTTTATTCCGTATCGGGGGTCCACACCGAGGCCCGTCCTCTCCCCTGTGTCTCCTCCACTGCCCCCAGATCCTCAGTCCCCGACCGTCACCACCGGACTAATGGTGTATCGCGCCGGCAAGAACGGCAGCGGAGCTGTAACAAGTGCCCCTAGACTGGTGCCTCTACACACGCCGCCTTCCAACCGCCCCCCACGCCACGCCCCCTCCTCCATCATCCATTTCCTGACCATGGGCCACATGCCGCCCAGTAATAACTGCAGAGGTTCGGCAGAGTCAGTCCCTCCACCCCCCCCCCCCCACCCCCCGACTACGCTCCAAGAATACCCTTTTGACTCGTGAGGATTTATTCGCCCACACAAATCTCGTCACAATCCGATTCACCCGCTTAAAGAAGGACTTGGGGATGAAAATGGGGAGGCACTGAAATATGAAGAGGATCCTGGGGGAGAACCGTCATCTTCACAGTCTGCACCCGTCCCGCCAAGGAAAGCGGGAGCATATCCCACCTTTTAAACTCTCCCTCCATCTGCTCCACTAGCTGGGTTAAGTTGAGCCTCTGCAGGGCATCCCCAGTTCCTGGCCACTTGTATCCCCAAGTACCGAAAGCTCCTCTCCACTATCCTGAGCGGAGCTCCCTCAGTCTCTCCTCCTGGCCCCTACCGTGGACCACGAACAGCTCACTCTTCCCCATGTTCAACTTATACCCCGAGAACCTCCTGAAGTCCCCCAGGAACCGCATGACCTCCCCCATCCCCTCTAATGGGTCCAAAATATACAACAGCAGGTCGTCCGCATAGAGGGAGACCCGGTGCTCCTCCCCTCTGCGCACCAGTCCCCTCCAATCCCCCCGAAGTCCTGAGCGAAATGGCCAACGGCTCAATTGCCAGGGCAACAGCAACGGCGACAGGGGACACCCCTGTCTCGTCCCCCGGTGCAGCCTGAAATATTTCCGACCTTATTCCGACACTCGCTACAAGGGCCTGATACAGCAGCTTGACCCCACCCTATAAATCCCTCCCCAAATCCAAACCTAGCACCTCCCACAGATATTCCCACTCCACCCTGTCAAAGGCCTTCTCCGCGTCCATCGCAGCCACCACCTCCACTTCCCCCCTCCGAGTGCATCATGATAATATTCAGGAGCCTCCTCACATTCACGTTCAGCTGCCTGCCCTTAACAAAACCCGTCTGGTCCTCCCCAATCACTCCCGAGCCAAGTCCTCTATTCTGGTGGCCAGAATTTTTGCCAACAGCTTGGCATCCACGTTCAGGAGCGATATCGGCCTGTAGGACCCACACTGAAGAGGATTCTTCTCCTTCTTCAGGATAAGCGAGATCAATGCCTGTGACATTGTCGGAGGGAGGATCCCTTTCTCCTTTGCCTCATTGAAGGTTCTCATCAGGAGCGGGCTCAACAGCTCCGAGAACTTTTCATTAAATTCTACGGGTAAGCCGTCCGGGCCCGGGGCCTTGCCCGTCTGCATGCCTGCCAGCCCCCTGACTACCTCCTCCAGCCCAATCGGGGCCACGCCCCAGTCCCCTGCACCAGCTCTGCTTCCACCCTTGGGAACCTCAATCAGTCCATGAACCGCCTCATCCCTTCCCGGGGGGTTCCGGACTCGTATAACCTTCGTAGAACTCCCTGAAGACTTCATTGACCCTCTCTGGGCTCAGCACCATGTTGCCTTCCCTATCCCGCACTCCCCCCAATCTCTCTGGCCGCCTCCCTCCTGCGCAGCTGGTGCGCCAGCATCCTACTCGCCTTGTCCCCATACTCATAAACTGCCCCCTTCGAATTCCTCAGCTGCGCCTCCGCCTTCCCCGTGGACAGCAAGTCAAACTCCGCCTGTAATTTCCGGCGCTCGTTCAACAGCCCCCCCCCCCCCCCCTCTGGGACCTCCGCGTACCTCCTATCTACCCTGAGTATCTCTCCCACCAGTCTCTCCCTCTTCGCCCTCTCCTCCTCTCTATGGGACCTAATGGAGATTAACTTTCCCCTGATGACCGCCTTCAGAGCCTCCCAAACCACTGCCACCGTCACCTCTCCTGTGTCATTCGCTCCCACATGATTCCTCAATACTCCTCCTTATCTGCCCCGCACACCTCTTCGTCCACCAGCAGCCCCCACAACCAGTCGCCAGAAAGGGTGCTGACCCCGTTCCGCCCCCAGTCGCAGGTCACCCCAGTGCGGGGCATGGTCCGAGACCGCAATGGCCGAGTATTCTACCCCCTCCACCCTCAGGATTAACACCCTACTCAACACAAAGAAGTCTATTCGCGAATAGACTTTATGGACATGGAAGAAAAAGGAAAACTCCTACGTCCTTGGCCGCGTAAACCTCCAGGGGTCCACTCCCCCCATCTGGACCATGAACTCCCACAAGGCCCTGGCCGCTGCCGGCCTCTTTCCCGTTCTGGACTTGGAATGATCCAAGCTTGGATCCAAGACCATATTAAAGTCCCCCTCCCATAATCAGGTGACTTATCTCCAGGTCCGGGATCCTACCCAAC